>NC_056765.1:21584018-21928393 GCF_018687715.1 Carya illinoinensis
TCCAAACCAACAACTGAACTACGAGGGTCAGGGAGGTGTGTACACGAAGAAGTTTCCCCTGAGGAAAAGGTCAAAAACGGCGAGGCTAAGGGCGGAATTGTACGAATGCACTACAAGGTGCACATATCTTCCGATTCGTAGTCAATTGGAAATTGACATGGCTTTGGTCCTAGTGATGTGTGATACATCGAGGCTAATCTTCTAAATCAATCTAAGAATAATCTAAGACAACAATAATATCAAAAAGGTGCAGATGAAAGGGAAAGAATGAATTGAAAGGGAAATTTAGCTCAAAACATAGTTTAAAGATTACTAATCATCTTTAAGTTGATTAATGCGCGTTAGTCTAGTTAGAAGCTTAACAATGGTTGGATGAGCACATTAGCCTCATGTGGAAGTCCTTGGGCTTGAGGGAAACCAATGGATTCATGTGGGCGGGCTTCAATGCGATGAATGAAGTTAAAGACAGATTTCTTGGTGCCATTTCGTCCAAACCTAGAACTGAACTACGAGGGTCAGGCAGGTGTGTACACTAAGAAGTTTCCCTTGAGGAAAAGGTCAAAAAGGACAAGGCTAAGGCCGGAATCGTACGAATGCACTCGAAGGTGCACCTAGCTTCCGATTCGCTGTGAATCAGAAATTGACATGGCTTTGGTTCTAGTGATGTGTGATAGATCAGGGCAAATCTTCTAAATCAATCTTAGAATAATGTAAAACAACAATAACATCAAAAATGTGCAAATGAAAGGGAGAGAATGAATTTAAGTGGAAATTAAGCTCAAAATATGGTTTAACGATTACTAATCATCTTTAAGTTGATTAATGCGCTTTAGTCTAGTTAGAAACTTAACAATGGCTGGATGAGCACACTAGCCTCATGTGGAACTTCTCGGGCTTGAGGGAAACCAATGGATTTATGTGGGCGGGCTTCAATACAGTGAACGAAGTTAAAGACAGATTTCTAGGTGCCATTTTGTCCAAACCAACAACTGAACTACGAGGGTCAGGGAGGTGTGTACACGAAGAAGTTTCGCCTGAGGAAAAGGTCAAAAACGGCGAGGCTAAGGGCGGAATTGTACGAATGCACTTGAAGGTGCACATATCTTTCGATTTGTAGTCAATTGGAAATTGACATGGCTTTGGTTCCAGTGATGTGTGATAGATCAAGGCTAATCATCTAAATCAATCTAAGAATAATGTAAGACAACAATAATATCAAAAAGGTGCAGATGAAAGGGAAAGAATGAATTGAGAGGGAAATTTAGCTCAAAACATAGTTTAAAGATTACTAATCATCTTTAAGTTTATTAATGCGCTTTAGTCTAGTAAGAAGCTTAACAATGGTTGGATGAGCACATTAGCCTCGTGTGGAACTCCTTGGGTTTGGGGGAAACCAAGGGATTCATGTGGGCGGGTTTCAATACGATGAATGAAGTTAAAGACAGATTTCTTGGTGCCATTTCGTCCAAGCCCAGAGTTGAACTACGAGGGTCAGGGAGGTGTGTACATCGGGAAGTTTCCCTTGAGGAAAAGGTCAAAAAGGACAAGGCTAAGGGCGGAATTGTACGAATGCACTTGAAGGTGCACCTAGCTTCCGATTCGCAGTCAATTGGAAATTGACATGGCTTTGGTCCTAGTGATGTGTGATAGATCAAGGCTAATCATCTAAATCAATGTAAGAATAATGTAACACAAAAATAATATCAAAAAGGTGCAAATGAAAGGGAAATTAGGCTCAAAATATGGTTTATAGGTTACTAATCATCTTTAAGTTGATTAATGCGCTTTAGCCTAGTTAGAAACTTAACAATGGTTGGCTGAGCACATTAGCCTCGTGTGGAACTCCTTGGGCTTGAGGGAAACCAATGGATTCATGTGGGCGGGCTTCAATATGATGAATGAAGTTAATGACAGATTTCTTGGTGCCATTTCGTCCAAACTTAGAACTGAACTACGAGGGTCAGACAGGTGTCTACACCAAGATGTTTCCCTTGAGGAAAAGGTCAAAAAGGACAAGGCCAAGGGCCGAATTGTACGAATGCACTCGAAGGTGCACATATCTTCCGATTCGTAGTCAATTGGAAATTGACATGGCTTTGGTCCTAGTGATGTGTGATACATCGAGGCTAATCTTCTAAATCAATCTAAGAATAATGTAAGACAACAATAATATCAAAAAGGTGCAGATGAAAGGGAAAGAATGAATTGAGAGGGAAATTTAGCTCAAAACATAGTTTAAAGAGTACTAATCATCTTTAAGTTTATTAATGCGCTTTAGTCTAGTAAGAAGCTTAACAATGGTTGGATGAGCACATTAGCCTCGTGTGGAACTGCTTGGGTTTGGGGGAAACCAAGGGATTCATGTGGGCGGGTTTCAATAGGATGACTGAAGTTAAAGACAGATTTCTTGGTGCCATTTCGTCCAAGCCCAGAGTTGAACTACGAGGGTCAGGGAGGTGTGCACACCGGGAAGTTTCCCTTAAGGAAAAGGTCAAAAAGGACAAGGCTAAGGGCGGAATTGTACGAATGCACTTGAAGGTGCACCTAGCTTCCGATTCGCAGTCAATTGGAAATTGACATGGCTTTGGTCCCAGTGATGTGTGATAGATCAAGGCTAATCCTCTAAATCAATTTAAGAATAATGTAACACAAAAATAATATCAAAAAGGTGCAAATGAAAGGGAAATTAAGCTCAAAACATGGTTTATAGGTTATTAATCATCTTTAAGTTGATTAATGCGCTTTAGCCTAGTAAGAAACTTAACAATGGTTGGATGAGCACATTAGCCTCGTGTGGAACTCCTTGGGCTTGAGGGAAACCAATGGATTCATGTGGGCGGGCTTCAATATGATGAATGAAGTTAAAGACAGATTTCTTGGTGCCATTTCGTCCAAACTTAGAACTGAACTACGAGGGTCAGGCAGGTGTATATACGAAGAAGTTTCCCTTGAGGAAAAGGTCAAAAAGGACAAGGCTAAGGGCGGAATTGTACGAATGCACTCGAAGGTGCACCTAGCTTCCGATTCGCTGTCAATTGCAAATTGACATGGCTTTGGTTCTAGTGATGTGTGATAGATCCAGGCTAATCTTCTAAATCAATTTAACAATAATGTAAGACAACAATAATATCAAAACGGTGCAGATCAAAGGGAGAGAATGAATTGAAAGGGAAATTAAGCTCAAAACATAGTTTAAAGTTTACTAATCATCTTTAAGTTGAGTAATTCGCTTTAGTCTAGTTAGAAACTTAACAGTGGTTGGATGAGCACATTAGCCTCATGTGGAACTCCTTGGGCTTGAAGGAAACCAATGGATTCATGTGGGCAGGTTTCAATACGACGAATGAAGTTAAAGACAGATTTCTTGGTGCCATTTCGTCCAAGCCCAGAATTGAACTACGAGGGTCAAGGAGGTGTATACACCGGGAAGTTTCCCTTGAGGAAAAGGTCAAATAGGACAAGGCTAAGGGCGGAATTGTACGAATGCACTTGAAGGTGCACCTAGCTTCCGATTCGCAGTCAATTGGAAATTGACATGGCTTTGGTCCTAGTGATGTGTGATAGATCAAGGGTAATCTTCTAAATCAATGGAAGAATACTGTAACACAAAAATAATCTCAAAAAGGTGCAAATGAAAGGGAAATTAAGCTCAAAATATGGTTTATAGGTTACTAATCATCTTTAAGTTGATTAACGCGCTTTAGCCTAGTAAGAAACTTAACAATGGTTGGATGAGCACATTAGCCTCGTGTGGAACTCCTTGGGCTTGAGGGAAACCAATGGATTCATGTGGGCGGGCTTCAATATGATGAATGAAGTTAAAGACAGATTTCTTGGTGCCATTTCGTCCAAACTTAGAACTGAACTACGAGGGTCAGGCAGGTGTATATACGAAGAAGTTTCCCTTGAGGAAAAGGTCAAAAAGGACAAGGCTAAGGGCGGAATTGTACGAATGCACTCGAAGGTGCACCTAGCTTCCGATTCGCTGTCAATTGCAAATTGACATGGCTTTGGTTCTAGTGATGTGTGATAGATCAATACTAATCTTCTAAATCAATCTAAGAATAATGTAAAACAACAATAAAATCAAAAAGGTGCAAATGAAAGGGAGAGAATGAATTTAAGTGGAAATTAAGCTCAAAATATGGTTTAAAGATTACTAATCATCTTTAAGTTTATTAATGCGCTTTATTCCAGTTAGAAACTTAACAATGGTTTCATGAGCACATTAGCCTCATGTGGAACTCCTTGGGCTTGAGGAAAACCAATGGATTCATGTGGGCGGGTTTCAATACGGTGAATCTTAAAGACAGATTTCTAAGTGCCATTTTGTCCAAACCAACAACTGAACTACGAGGGTCAGGGAGGTGTGTACACGAAGAAGTTTCCCCTGAGGAAAAGGTCAAAAACGGCGAGGCTAAGGGCGGAATTGTACGAATGCACTAGAAGGTGCACATATCTTCCGATTCGTAGTCAATTGGAAATTGACATAGCTTTGGTCCTAGTGATGTGTGATACATCGAGGCTAATCTTCTAAATCAATCTAAGAATAATGTAAGACAACAATAATATCAAAAAGGTGCAGATGAAAGGGAAAGAATGAATTGAAAGGGAAATTTGGCTCAAAACATAGTTTAAAGATTACTAATCATCTTTAAGTTGGTTAATGCGCGTTAGTCTAGTAAGAAACTTAACAATGGTTGGATGAGCACATTAGCCTCATGTGGAACTCCTTGGGCTTGAGGGAAACCAATGGATTCATGTGGGCGGGCTTCAATGCGATGAATGAAGTTAAAGACAGATTTCTTGGTGCCATTTCGTCCAAACCTAGAACTGAACTACGAGGGTCAGGCAGGTGTGTACACTAAGAAGTTTCCCTTGAGGAAAAGGTCAAAAAGGACAAGGCTAAGGGCGGAATCGTACGAATGCACTCGAAGGTGCACCTAGCTTCCGATTCGCTGTGAATCAGAAATTGACATGGCTTTGGTTCTAGTGATGTGTGATAGATCAGGGCAAATCTTCTAAATCAATCTTAGAATAATGTAAAACAACAACAACATCAAAAAGGTGCAAATGAAAGGGAGAGAATGAATTTAAGTGGAAATTAAGCTCAAAATATGGTTTAAAGATTACTAATCATCTTTAAGTTGATTAATGCGCTTTTAGTCTAGTTAGAAACTTAACAATGGCTGGATGAGCACACTAGCCTCATGTGGAACTCCTCGGGCTTGAGGGAAACCAATGGATTTATGTGGGCAGGCTTCAATACGGTGAATGAAGTTAAAGACAGATTTCTAGGTGCCATTTTGTCCACACCAACAACTGAACTACGAGGGTCAGGGAGGTGTGTACACGAAGAAGTTTCCCCTGAGGAAAAGGTCAAAAACGGCGAGGCTAAGGGCGGAATTGTACGAATGCTGATGGGCCCCAAGGTGGACCAAGTCTTAAGGATCAATTACAAGATTAAGAGCTACGAAGATTAAGGGAGCAATGCCAGAATTGGTGCAATCCAATTGGGATGAAACTAGCAAGAGCCCAACACACATGATGGGCTTGAAAGAATGAGAACCAGTTTTGATCCACTTAATCCAAGCTATGGAAGACACGACTTGAGCCGATTATTATTAAAGACCATGGACTTATTTATTTCATTGAAATGACTTATTTTATTAGTCAAAGGAATTATTCTAGAGTAATTGGGCTTGGGAGATGTGTAGCCCATATGTCTTATTTCTAATGAACTAGGGTTTTTGGGAAGGCCTTGTATTTTGGCCAAGGGCATATTTGGAAAGTTATTAATTTATGTGAACTAGGGTTTTAGAAGTTACTGTAGCGCGGCACTGTTCACGCTACAGTACCCGCGGCACTATTCCTTTAGGATTTTGGGAATTGTTTATTTAAGGCACTTGTAGCCTCATTTGAAAGGTAAGACATTTTTTATTGAATTTTCATTGTGAGTGAGTTTTCTCCTCGTGTTCTTAATTGAACTCTTGAACTTATCAAAGGTAAATCACAACCTTTGTGGCGTTCCTCCTTGTAATTTGGGTTCTTGAAACGGGATTTCATTGGGTCTAGATTTTAATATAATCTAGGTTCTTGGAACGAGATTTCAACGGGTCTAAATTCTCCATCCATAGACTTGAGTTTGGCGTTCTTGGGTTTGTTTTCCAATATTGTTGTTGGGTCTCAAAGCAAGTCGATTGGGGTTCACATCAAATGCACTTGAAGGTGCACATATCTTTCGATTTGTAGTCAATTGGAAATTGACATGGCTTTGGTTCTAGTGATGTGTGATACATCGAGGCTAATCTTCTAAATCAATCCAAGAAGAATGTAAGACAACAATAATATCAAAAAGGTGCAGATGAAAGGGAAAGAATGAATTGAGAGGGAAATTTAGCTCAAAACATAGTTTAAAGATTACTAATCATCTTTAAGTTTATTAATGCACTTTAGTCTAGTAAGAAGCTTAACAATGGTTGGATGAGCACATTAGCCTCGTGTGGAACTCCTTGGGTTTGGGGGAAACCAAGGGATTCATGTGGGCGGGTTTCAATACGATGAATGAAGTTAAAGACAGATTTCTTGGTGCCATTTCGTCCAAGCCCAGAGTTGAACTACGAGGGTCAGGCAGGTGTGTACACCGGAAAGTTTCCCTTGAGGAAAAGGTCAAAAAGGACAAGGCTAAGGGCGGAATTGTACAAATGCACTTGAAGGTGCACCTAGCTTCCGATTCGCAGTCAATTGGAAATTGACATGGCTTTGGTCCTAGTGATGTGTGATAGATCAAGGCTAATCATCTAAATCAATGTAAGAATAATGTAACACAAAAATAATATCAAAAAGGTGCAAATGAAAGGGAAATTAAGCTCAAAATATGGTTTATAGGTTACTAATCATCTTTAAGTTGATTAATGCGCTTTAGCCTAATAAGAAACTTAACAATGATTGGATGAGCACATTAGCCTCGTGTGGAACTCCTTGGGCTTGAGGGAAACCAATGGATTCATGTGGGCGGGCTTCAATATGATGAATGAAGTTAATGACAGATTTCTTGGTGCCATTTCGTCCAAACTTAGAACTGAACTACGAGGGTCAGGCAGGTGTCTACACCAAGATGTTTCCCTTGAGGAAAAGGTCAAAAAGGACAAGGCTAAGGGCCGAATTGTACGAATGCACTCGAAGGTGCACCTAGCTTCCGATTCGCTGTGAATTGGAAATTGACATGGCTTTGGTTCTAGTGATGTGTGATAGATCCAGGCTAATCTTCTAAATCAATTTAACAATAATGTAAGACAACAATAATATCAAAACGGTGCAGATCAAAGGGAGAGAATGAATTGAAAGGGAAATTAAGCTCAAAACATAGTTTAAAGATTACTAATCATCTTTAAGTTGATTAATGCGCTTTAGTCTAGTTAGAAACTTAACAATGGTTGGATGAGCACATTAGCCTCATGTGGAACTCCTTGGGCTTGAGGGAAACCAATGGATTCATGTGGGCGGGTTTCAATACGACGAATGAAGTTAAAGACAGATTTCTTGGTGCCATTTCGTCAAAGCCCAGAATTGAACTACGAGGGTCAAGGAGGTGTATCCACCGGGAAGTTTCCCTTGAGGAAAAGGTCAAAAAGGACAAGGCTAAGGGCGGAATTGTACGAATGCACTTGAAGGTGCACCTAGCTTCCGATTCGCAGTCAATTGGAAATTGACATGGCTTTGGTCCTAGTGATGTGTGATAGATCAAGGGTAATCTTCTAAATCAATGTAAGAATAATGTAACACAAAAATAATCTCAAAAAGGTGCAAATGAAAGGGAAATTAAGCTCAAAATATGGTTTATAGGTTACTAATCATCTTTAAGTTGATTAATGCGCTTTAGCCTAGTAAGAAACTTAACAATGGTTGGATGAGCACATTAGCCTCGTGTGGAACTCCTTGGGCTTGAGGGAAACCAATGGATTCATGTGGGCGGGCTTCAATATGATGAATGAAGTTAAAGACAGATTTCTTGGTGCCATTTCGTCCAAACTTAGAACTGAACTACGAGGGTCAGGCAGGTATATATACGAAGAAGTTTCCCTTGAGGAAAATGTCAAAAAGGACAAGGCTAAGGGCGGAATTGTACGAATGCACTCGAAGGTGCACCTAGCTTCCGATTCGCTGTCAATTGCAAATTGACATGGCTTTGGTTCTAGTGATGTGTGATAGATCAATACTAATCTTCTAAATCAATCTAAGAATAATGTAAAACAACAATAAAATCAAAAAGGTGCAAATGAAAGGGAGAGAATGAATTTAAGTGGAAATTAAGCTCAAAATATGGTTTAAAGATTACTAATCATCTTGAAGTTTATTAATGCGCTTTATTCCAGTTAGAAACTTAACAATGGTTTCATGAGCACATTAGCCTCATGTGGAACTCCTTGGGCTTGAGGAAAACCAATGGATTCATGTGGGCGGGCTTCAATACGGTGAATGAAGTTAAAGACAGATTTCTAAGTGCCATTTTGTCCAAACCAACAACTGAACTACGAGGGTCAGGGAGGTGTGTACACGAAGAAGCTTCCCCTGAGGAAAAGGTCAAAAACGGCGAGCTAAGGGCGGAATTGTACGAATGCACTAGAAGGTGCACATATCTTCCGATTCGTAGTCAATTGGAAGTTGACATGGCTTTGGTCCTAGTGATGTGTGATACATCGAGGCTAATCTTCTAAATCAATCTAAGAATAATCTAAGACAACAATAATATCAAAAAGGTGCGGATGAAAGGGAAATAATGAATTGAAAGGGAAATTTAGCTCAAAACATAGTTTAAAGATTACTAATCATCTTTAAGTTGATTAATGCGCGTTAGTCTAGTTAGAAACTTAACAATGGTTGGATGAGCACATTAGCCTCATGTGGAACTCCTTGGGCTTGAGGGAAACCAATGGATTCATGTGGGCGGGCTTCAATGCGATGAATGAAGTTAAAGACAGATTTCTTGGTGCCATTTCGTCCAAACCTAGAACTGAACTACGAGGGTCAGGCAGGTGTGTACACTAAGAAGTTTCCCTTCAAGAAAAGGTCAAAAAGGACAAGGCTAAGTGCGGAATCGTACGAATGCACTCGAAGGTGCACCTAGCTTCCGATTCGCTGTGAATCAGAAATTGACATGGCTTTGGTTCTAGTGATGTGTGATAGATCAGGGCAAATCTTCTAAATCAATCTTAGAATAATGTAAAACAACAACAACATCAAAAAGGTGCAAATGAAAGGGAGAGAATGAATTTAAGTGGAAATTAAGCTCAAAATATGGTTTAAAGATTACTAATCATCTTTAAGTTGATTAATGCGCTTTTAGTCTAGTTAGAAACTTAACAATGGCTGGATGAGCACACTAGCCTCATGTGGAACTCCTCGGGCTTGAGGGAAACCAATGGATTTATGTGGGCAGGCTTCAATACGGTGAATGAAGTTAAAGACAGATTTCTAGGTGCCATTTTGTCCACACCAACAACTGAACTACGAGGGTCAGGGAGGTGTGTACACGAAGAAGTTTCCCCTGAGGAAAAGGTCAAAAACGGCGAGGCTAAGGGCGGAATTGTACGAATGCTGATGGGCCCCAAGGTGGACCAAGTCTTAAGGATCAATTACAAGATTAAGAGCTACGAAGATTAAGGGAGCAATGCCAGAATTGGTGCAATCCAATTGGGATGAAACTAGCAAGAGCCCAACACACATGATGGGCTTGAAAGAATGAGAACCAGTTTTGATCCACTTAATCCAAGCTATGGAAGACACGACTTGAGCCGATTATTATTAAAGACCATGGACTTATTTATTTCATTGAAATGACTTATTTTATTAGTCAAAGGAATTATTCTAGAGTAATTGGGCTTGGGAGATGTGTAGCCCATATGTCTTATTTCTAATGAACTAGGGTTTTTGGGAAGGCCTTGTATTTTGGCCAAGGGCATATTTGGAAAGTTATTAATTTATGTGAACTAGGGTTTTAGAAGTTACTGTAGCGCGGCACTGTTCACGCTACAGTACCCGCGGCACTATTCCTTTAGGATTTTGGGAATTGTTTATTTAAGGCACTTGTAGCCTCATTTGAAAGGTAAGACATTTTTTATTGAATTTTCATTGTGAGTGAGTTTTCTCCTCGTGTTCTTAATTGAACTCTTGAACTTATCAAAGGTAAATCACAACCTTTGTGGCGTTCCTCCTTGTAATTTGGGTTCTTGAAACGGGATTTCATTGGGTCTAGATTTTAATATAATCTAGGTTCTTGGAACGAGATTTCAACGGGTCTAAATTCTCCATCCATAGACTTGAGTTTGGCGTTCTTGGGTTTGTTTTCCAATATTGTTGTTGGGTCTCAAAGCAAGTCGATTGGGGTTCACATCAAATGCACTTGAAGGTGCACATATCTTTCGATTTGTAGTCAATTGGAAATTGACATGGCTTTGGTTCTAGTGATGTGTGATACATCGAGGCTAATCTTCTAAATCAATCTAAGAAGAATGTAAGACAACAATAATATCAAAAAGGTGCAGATGAAAGGGAAAGAATGAATTGAGAGGGAAATTTAGCTCAAAACATAGTTTAAAGATTACTAATCATCTTTAAGTTTATTAATGCACTTTAGTCTAGTAAGAAGCTTAACAATGGTTGGATGAGCACATTAGCCTCGTGTGGAACTCCTTGGGTTTGGGGGAAACCAAGGGATTCATGTGGGCGGGTTTCAATACGATGAATGAAGTTAAAGACAGATTTCTTGGTGCCATTTCGTCCAAGCCCAGAGTTGAACTACGAGGGTCAGGCAGGTGTGTACACCGGAAAGTTTCCCTTGAGGAAAAGGTCAAAAAGGACAAGGCTAAGGGCGGAATTGTACAAATGCACTTGAAGGTGCACCTAGCTTCCGATTCGCAGTCAATTGGAAATTGACATGGCTTTGGTCCTAGTGATGTGTGATAGATCAAGGCTAATCATCTAAATCAATGTAAGAATAATGTAACACAAAAATAATATCAAAAAGGTGCAAATGAAAGGGAAATTAAGCTCAAAATATGGTTTATAGGTTACTAATCATCTTTAAGTTGATTAATGCGCTTTAGCCTAGTAAGAAACTTAACAATGGTTGGATGAGCACATTAGCCTCGTGTGGAACTCCTTGGGCTTGAGGGAAACCAATGGATTCATGTGGGCGGGCTTCAATATGATGAATGAAGTTAATGACAGATTTCTTGGTGCCATTTCGTCCAAACTTAGAACTGAACTACGAGGGTCAGGCAGGTGTCTACACCAAGATGTTTCCCTTGAGGAAAAGGTCAAAAAGGACAAGGCTAAGGGCGGAATTGTACGAATGCACTCGAAGGTGCACCTAGATTCCGATTCGCTGTCAATTGCAAATTGACATGGCTTTGGTTCTAGTGATGTGTGATAGATCAATACTAATCTTCTAAATCAATCAAAGAATAATGTAAACCAACAATAAAATCAAAAAGGTGCAAATGAAAGGGAGAGAATGAATTTAAGTGGAAATTAAGCTCAAAATATGGTTTAAAGATTACTAATCATCTTTAAGTTTATTAATGCGCTTTATTCCAGTTAGAAACTTAACAATGGTTTCATGAGCACATTAGCCTCATGTGGAACTCCTTGGGCTTGAGGAAAACCAATGGATTCATGTGGGCGGGCTTCAATACGGTGAATGAAGTTAAAGACAGATTTCTAAGTGCCATTTTGTCCAAACCAACAACTGAACTACGAGGGTCAGGGAGGTGTGTACACGAAGAAGTTTCCCCTGAGGAAAAGGTCAAAAACGGAGAGCTAAGGGCGGAATTGTACGAATGCACTAGAAGGTGCACATATCTTCCGATTCGTAGTCAATTGGAAATTGACATGGCTTTGGTCCTAGTGATGTGTGATACATCGAGGATAATCTTCTAAATCAATCTAAGAATAATGTAAGACAACAATAATATCAAAAAGGTGCAGATGAAAGGGAAAGAATGAATTGAAAGGGAAATTTAGCTCAAAACATAGTTTAAAGATTACAAATCATCTTTAAGTTGATTAATGCGCGTT
Organism: Carya illinoinensis; assembly: GCF_018687715.1. Lineage (NCBI taxonomy): Eukaryota > Viridiplantae > Streptophyta > Magnoliopsida > Fagales > Juglandaceae > Carya > Carya illinoinensis. The sequence continues at coordinate 21,596,097 of NC_056765.1, forward strand.
AGTCTAGTTAGAAACTTAACAATGGTTGGATGAGCACATTAGCCTCATGTGAAACTCCTTGGGCTTGAGGGAAACCAATGGATTCATGTGGGCGGGCTTCAATGCGATGAATGAAGTTAAAGACAGATTTCTTGGTGCCATTTCGTCCAAACCTAGAACTGAACTACGAGGGTCAGGCAGGTGTGTACACTAAGAAGTTTCCCTTGAGGAAAAGGTCAAAAAGGACAAGGCTAAGGGCGGAATCGTACGAATGCACTCGAAGGTGCACCTAGCTTCCGATTCGCTGTGAATCAGAAATTGACATGGCTTTGGTTCTAGTGATGTGTGATAGATCAGGGCAAATCTTCTAAATCAATCTTAGAATAATGTAAAACAACAATAACATCAAAAAGGTGCAAATGAAAGGGAGAGAATGAATTTAAGTGGAAATTAAGCTCAAAATATGGTTTAAAGATTACTAATCATCTTTAAGTTGATTAATGCGCTTTAGTCTAGTTAGAAACTTAACAATGGCTGGATGAGCACACTAGCCTCATGTGGAACACCTCGGGCTTGAGGGAAACCAATGGATTTATGTGGGCGGGCTTCAATACGGTCAATGAAGTTCAAGACAGATTTCTAGGTGCCATTTTGTCCAGACCAACAACTGAACTACGAGGGTCAGGGAGGTGTGTACACGAAGAAGTTTCCCCTGAGGAAAAGGTCAAAAACGGCGAGGCTAAGGGCGGAATTGTACGAATGCACTTGAAGGTGCACATATCTTTCGATTTGTAGTCAATTGGAAATTGACATGGCTTTGGTTCTAGTGATGTGTGATACATCGAGGCTAATCTTCTAAATCAATCTAAGAATAATGTAAGACAACAATAATATCAAAAAGGTGCAGATGAAAGGGAAAGAATGAATTGAGAGGGAAATTTAGCTCAAAACATAGTTTAAAGATTACTAATCATCTTTAAGTTTATTAATGCGCTTTGGTCTAGTAAGAAGCTTAACAATGGTTGGATGAGCACATTAGCCTCATGTGGAACTCCTTGGGCTTGAGGGAAACCAATGGATTCATGTGGGCGGGCTTCAATGCGATGACTGAAGTTAAAGACAGATTTCTTGGTGCCATTTCGTCCAAACCTAGAACTGAACTACGAGGGTCAGGCAGGTGTGTACACTAAGAAGTTTCCCTTGAGGAAAAGGTCAAAAAGGACAAGGCTAAGGGCGGAATCGTACGAATGCACTCGAAGGTGCACCTAGCTTCCGATTCGCTGTGAATCAGAAATTGACATGGCTTTGGTTCTAGTGATGTGTGATAGATTTGGGCAAATCTTCTAAATCAATCTTAGAATAATGTAAAACAACAACAACATCAAAAAGGTGCAAATGAAAGGGAGAGAATGAATTTAAGTGGAAATTAAGCTCAAAATATGGTTTAAAGATTACTAATCATCTTTAAGTTGATTAATGCGCTTTTAGTCTAGTTAGAAACTTAACAATGGCTGGATGAGCACACTAGCCTCATGTGGAACTCCTCGGGCTTGAGGGAAACCAATGGATTTATGTGGGCGGGCTTCAATATGGTGAATGAAGTTAAAGACAGATTTCTAGGTGCCATTTTGTCCAGACCAACAACTGAACTACGAGGGTCAGGGAGGTGTGTACACCAAGAAGTTTCCCCTGAGGAAAAGGTCAAAAACGGCGAGGCTAAGGGCGGAATTGTACGAATGCACTTGAAGGTGCACATATCTTTCGATTTGTAGTCAATTGGAAATTGACATGGCTTTGGTTCGAGTGATGTGTGATACATCGAGGCTAATCTTCTAAATCAATCTAAGAATAATGTAAGACAACAATAATATCAAAATGGTGCAGATGAAAGGGAAAGAATGAATTGAGAGCGAAATTTAGCTCAAAACATAGTTTAAAGATTACTAATCATCTTTAAGTTTATTAATGCGCTTTAGTCTTGTAAGAAGCTTAACAATGGTTGGATGAGCACATTAGCCTCGTGTGGAACTCCTTGGGTTTGGGGGAAACCAAGGCATTCATGTGGGCGGGTTTCAATACGATGAATGAAGTTAAAGACAGATTTCTTGTTGCCATTTCGTCCAAGCCCAGAGTTGAACTACGAGGGTCAGGGAGGTGTGTACACCGGGAAGTTTCCCTTGAGGAAAAGGTCAAAAAGGACAAGGCTAAGGGCGGAATTGTACGAATGCACTTGAAGGTGCACCTAGCTTCCGATTCACAGTCAATTGGAAATTGACATGGCTTTGGTCCTAGTGATGTGTGATAGATCAAGGCTAATCATCTAAATCAATGTAAGAATAATGTAACACAAAAATAATATCAAAAAGGTGCAAATGAAAGGGAAATTAAGCTCAAAATATGGTTTATAGGTTACTAATCATCTTTAAGTTGATTAATGCGCTTTAGCCTAGTAAGAAACTTAACAATGGTTGGATGAGCACATTAGCCTCGTGTGGAACTCCTTGGGCTTGAGGGAAACTAATGGATTCATGTCGGCGGGCTTCAATATGATGAATGAAGTTAAAAACAGATTTCTTGGTGCCATTTCGTCCAAACTTGGAACTGAACTACGAGGGTCAGGCAGGTGTCTACACCAAGATGTTTCCCTTGAGGAAAAGGTCAAAAAGGACAAGGCTAAGGGCGGAATTGTACGAATGCACTTGAAGGTGCACCTAGCTTCCGATTCGCAGTCAATTGGAAATTGACATGGCTTTGGTCCTAGTGATGTGTGATAGATCAATACTAATCTTCTAAACCAATCTAAGAATAATGTAAAACAACAATAAAATCAAAAAGGTGCAAATGAAAGGGAGAGAATGAATTTAAGTGGAAATTAAGCTCAAAATATGGTTTAAAGATTACTAATCATCTTTAAGTTGATTAATGCGCTTTTAGCCTAGTAAGAAACTTAACAATGGTTGGATGAGCACATTAGCCTCGTGTGGAACTCCTTGGGCTTGAGGGAAACAAATGGATTCATGTGGGCGGGCTTCAATATGATGAATGAAGTTGATGACAGATTTCTTGGTGCCATTTCGTCCAAACTTAGAACTGAACTACGAGGGTTAGGCAGGTGTCTACACCAAGATGTTTCCCTTGAGGAAAAGGTCAAAAAGGACAAGGCTAAGGGCCGAATTGTACGAATGCACTCGAAGGTGCACCTAGCTTCCGATTCGCTGTGAATTGGAAATTGACATGGCTTTGGTTCTAGTGATGTGTGATAGATCCAGGCTAAGCTTCTAAATCAATTTAACAATAATGTAAGACAACAATAATATCAAAACGGTGCAGATCAAAGGGAGAGAATGAATTGAAAGGGAAATTAAGCTCAAAACATAGTTTAAAGATTACTAATCATCTTTAAGTTGATTAATGCGCTTTAGTCTAGTTAGAAACTTAACAATGGTTGGATGAGCACATTAGCCTCATGTGGAACTCCTTGGGCTTGAGGGAAACCAATGGATTCATGTGGGTGGGTTTCAATACGACGAATGAAGTTAAAGACAGATTTCTTGGTGCCATTTCGTCCTAGCCCAGAATTGAACTACGAGGGTCAAGGAGGTGTATACACCGGGAAGTTTCCCTTGAGGAAAAGGTCAAAAAGGACAAGGCTAAGGGCGGAATTGTACGAACGCACTTGAAGGTGCACCTAGCTTCCGATTCGCAGTCAATTGGAAATTGACATGGCTTTGGTCCTAGTGATGTGTGATAGATCAAGGGTAATCTTCTAAATCAATGTAAGAATAATGTAACACAAAAATAATCTCAAAAAGGTGCAAATGAAATGGAAATTAAGCTCAAAATATGGTTTATAGGTTACTAATCATCTTTAAGTTGATTAATGCGCTTTAGCCTAGTAAGAAACTTAACAATGGTTGGATGAGCACATTAGCCTCGTGTGGAACTCCTTGGGCTTGAGGGAAACCAATGGATTCATGTGGGCGGGCTTCAATATGATGAATGAAGTTAAAGACAGATTTCTTGGTGCCATTTCGTCCAAACTTAGAACTGAACTACGAGGGTCAGGCAGGTGTATATACGAAGAAGTTTCCCTTGAGGAAAATGTCAAAAAGGACAAGGCTAAGGGCGGAATTGTACGAATGCACTCGAAGGTGCACCTAGCTTCCGATTCGCTGTCAATTGCAAATTGACATGGCTTTGGTTCTAGTGATGTGTGATAGATCAATACTAATCTTCTAAATCAATCTAAGAATAATGTAAAACAACAATAAAATCAAAAAGGTGCAAATGAAAGGGAGAGAATGAATTTAAGTGGAAATTAAGCTCAAAATATGGTTTAAAGATTACTAATTATCTTGAAGTTTATTAATGCGCTTTATTCCAGTTAGAAACTTAACAATGGTTTCATGAGCACATTAGCCTCATGTGGAACTCCTTGGGCTTGAGGAAAACCAATGGATTCATGTGGGCGGGCTTCAATACGGTGAATGAAGTTAAAGACAGATTTCTAAGTGCCATTTTGTCCAAACCAACAACTGAACTACGAGGGTCAGGGAGGTGTGTACACGAAGAAGCTTCCCCTGAAGAAAAGGTCAAAAACGGCGAGCTAAGGGCGGAATTGTACGAATGCACTAGAAGGTGCACATATCTTCCGATTCGTAGTCAATTGGAAGTTGACATGGCTTTGGTCCTAGTGATGTGTGATACATCGAGGCTAATCTTCTAAATCAATCTAAGAATAATGTAAGACAACAATAATATCAAAAAGGTGCGGATGAAAGGGAAAGAATGAATTGAAAGGGAAATTTAGCTCAAAACATAGTTTAAAGATTACTAATCATCTTTAAGTTGATTAATGCGCGTTAGTCTAGTTAGAAACTTAACAATGGTTGGATGAGCACATTAGCCTCATGTGGAACTCCTTGGGCTTGAGGGAAACCAATGGATTCATGTGGGTGGGCTTCAATGCGATGAATGAAGTTAAAGACAGATTTCTTGGTGCCATTTCGTCCAAACCTAGAACTGAACTACGAGGGTCAGGCAGGTGTGTACACTAAGAAGTTTCCCTTCAAGAAAAGGTCAAAAAGGACAAGGCTAAGTGCGGAATCGTACGAATGCACTCGAAGGTGCACCTAGCTTCCGATTCGCTGTGAATCAGAAATTGACATGGCTTTGGTTCTAGTGATGTGTGATAGATCAGGGCAAATCTTCTAAATCAATCTTAGAATAATGTAAAACAACAACAACATCAAAAAGGGGCAAATGAAAGGGAGAGAATGAATTTAAGTGGAAATTAAGCTCAAAATATGGTTTAAAGATTACTAATCATCTTTAAGTTGATTAATGCGCTTTTAGTCTAGTTAGAAACTTAACAATGGCTGGATGAGCACACTAGCCTCATGTGGAACTCCTCGGGCTTGAGGGAAACCAATGGATTTATGTGGGCAGGCTTCAATACGGTGAATGAAGTTAAAGACAGATTTCTAGGTGCCATTTTGTCCACACCAACAACTGAACTACTAGGGTCAGGGAGGTGTGTACACGAAGAAGTTTCCCCTGAGGAAAAGGTCAAAAACGGCGAGGCTAAGGGCGGAATTGTACGAATGCACTTGAAGGTGCACATATCTTTCGATTTGTAGTCAATTGGAAATTGACATGGCTTTGGTTCTAGTGATGTGTGATACATCCAGGCTAAGCTTCTAAATCAATTTAACAATAATGTAAGACAACAATAATATCAAAAAGGTGCAGATGAAAGGGAAAGAATGAATTGAGAGGGAAATTTAGCTCAAAACATAGTTTAAAGATTACTAATCATCTTTAAGTTTATTAATGCACTTTAGTCTAGTAAGAAGCTTAACAATGGTTGGATGAGCACATTAGCCTCGTGTGGAACTCCTTGGGTTTGGGGGAAACCAAGGGATTCATGTGGGCGGGTTTCAATACGATGAATGAAGTTAAAGACAGATTTCTTGGTGCCATTTCGTCCAAGCCCAGAGTTGAACTACGAGGGTCAGGCAGGTGTGTACACCGGAAAGTTTCCCTTGAGGAAAAGGTCAAAAAGGACAAGGCTAAGGGCGGAATTGTACAAATGCACTTGAAGGTGCACCTAGCTTCCGATTCGCAGTCAATTGGAAATTGACATGGCTTTGGTCCTAGTGATGTGTGATAGATCAAGGCTAATCATCTAAATCAATGTAAGAATAATGTAACACAAAAATAATATCAAAAAGGTGCAAATGAAAGGGAAATTAAGCTCAAAATATGGTTTATAGGTTACTAATCATCTTTAAGTTGATTAATGCGCTTTAGCCTAGTAAGAAACTTAACAATGGTTGGATGAGCACATTAGCCTCGTGTGGAACTCCTTGGGCTTGAGGGAAACCAATGGATTCATGTGGGCGGGCTTCAATATGATGAATGAAGTTAATGACAGATTTCTTGGTGCCATTTCGTCCAAACTTAGAACTGAACTACGAGGGTCAGGCAGGTGTCTACACCAAGATGTTTCCCTTGAGGAAAAGGTCAAAAAGGACAAGGCTAAGGGCGGAATTGTACGAATGCACTCGAAGGTGCACCTAGATTCCGATTCGCTGTCAATTGCAAATTGACATGGCTTTGGTTCTAGTGATGTGTGATAGATCAATACTAATCTTCTAAATCAATCAAAGAATAATGTAAACCAACAATAAAATCAAAAAGGTGCAAATGAAAGGGAGAGAATGAATTTAAGTGGAAATTAAGCTCAAAATATGGTTTAAAGATTACTAATCATCTTTAAGTTTATTAATGCGCTTTATTCCAGTTAGAAACTTAACAATGGTTTCATGAGCACATGAGCCTCATGTGGAACTCCTTGGGCTTGAGGAAAACCAATGGATTCATGTGGGCGGGCTTCAATACGGTGAATGAAGTTAAAGACAGATTTCTAAGTGCCATTTTGTCCAAACCAACAACTGAACTACGAGGGTCAGGGAGGTGTGTACACGAAGAAGTTTCCCCTGAGGAAAAGGTCAAAAACGGAGAGCTAAGGGCGGAATTGTACGAATGCACTAGAAGGTGCACATATCTTCCGATTCGTAGTCAATTGGAAATTGACATGGCTTTGGTCCTAGTGATGTGTGATACATCGAGGCTAATCTTCTAAATCAATCTAAGAATAATGTAAGACAACAATAATATCAAAAAGGTGCGGATGAAAGGGAAAGAATGAATTGAAAGGGAAATTTAGCTCAAAACATAGTTTAAAGATTACAAATCATCTTTAAGTTGATTAATGCGCGTTAGTCTAGTTAGAAACTTAACAATGGTTGGATGAGCACATTAGCCTCATGTGAAACTCCTTGGGCTTGAGGGAAACCAATGGATTCATGTGGGCGGGCTTCAATGCGATGAATGAAGTTAAAGACAGATTTCTTGGTGCCATTTCGTCCAAACCTAGAACTGAACTACGAGGGTCAGGCAGGTGTGTACACTAAGAAGTTTCCCTTGAGGAAAAGGTCAAAAAGGACAAGGCTAAGGGCGGAATCGTACGAATGCACTCGAAGGTGCACCTAGCTTCCGATTCGCTGTGAATCAGAAATTGACATGGCTTTGGTTCTAGTGATGTGTGATAGATCAGGGCAAATCTTCTAAATCAATCTTAGAATAATGTAAAACAACAATAACATCAAAAAGGTGCAAATGAAAGGGAGAGAATGAATTTAAGTGGAAATTAAGCTCAAAATATGGTTTAAAGATTACTAATCATCTTTAAGTTGATTAATGCGCTTTAGTCTAGTTAGAAACTTAACAATGGCTGGATGAGCACACTAGCCTCATGTGGAACACCTCGGGCTTGAGGGAAACCAATGGATTTATCTGGGCGGGCTTCAATACGGTGAATGAAGTTAAAGACAGATTTCTAGGTGCCATTTTGTCCAGACCAACAACTGAACTACGAGGGTCAGGGAGGTGTGTACACGAAGAAGTTTGCCCTGAGGAAAAGGTCAAAAACGGCGAGGCTAAGGGCGGAATTGTACGAATGCACTTGAAGGTGCACATATCTTTCGATTTGTAGTCAATTGGAAATTGACATGGCTTTGGTTCTAGTGATGTGTGATACATCGAGGCTAATCTTCTAAATCAATCTAAGAATAATGTAAGACAACAATAATATCAAAAAGGTGCAGATGAAAGGGAAAGAATGAATTGAGAGGGAAATTTAGCTCAAAACATAGTTTAAAGATTACTAATCATCTTTAAGTTTATTAATGCGCTTTGGTCTAGTAAGAAGCTTAACAATGGTTGGATGAGCACATTAGCCTCATGTGGAACTCCTTGGGCTTGAGGGAAACCAATGGATTCATGTGGGCGGGCTTCAATGCGATGACTGAAGTTAAAGACAGATTTCTTGGTGCCATTTCGTCCAAACCTAGAACTGAACTACGAGGGTCAGGCAGGTGTGTACACTAAGAAGTTTCCCTTGAGGAAAAGGTCAAAAAGGACAAGGCTAAGGGCGGAATCGTACGAATGCACTCGAAGGTGCACCTAGCTTCCGATTCGCTGTGAATCAGAAATTGACATGGCTTTGGTTCTAGTGATGTGTGATAGATTTGGGCAAATCTTCTAAATCAATCTTAGAATAATGTAAAACAACAACAACATCAAAAAGGTGCAAATGAAAGGGAGAGAATGAATTTAAGTGGAAATTAAGCTCAAAATATGGTTTAAAGATTACTAATCATCTTTAAGTTGATTAATGCGCTTTTAGTCTAGTTAGAAACTTAACAATGGCTGGATGAGCACACTAGCCTCATGTGGAACTCCTCGGGCTTGAGGGAAACCAATGGATTTATGTGGGCGGGCTTCAATATGGTGAATGAAGTTAAAGACAGATTTCTAGGTGCCATTTTGTCCAGACCAACAACTGAACTACGAGGGTCAGGGAGGTGTGTACACCAAGAAGTTTCCCCTGAGGAAAAGGTCAAAAACGGCGAGGCTAAGGGCGGAATTGTACGAATGCACTTGAAGGTGCACATATCTTTCGATTTGTAGTCAATTGGAAATTGACATGGCTTTGGTTCGAGTGATGTGTGATACATCAAGGCTAATCTTCTAAATCAATCTAAGAATAATGTAAGACAACAATAATATCAAAATGGTGCAGATGAAAGGGAAAGAATGAATTGAGAGCGAAATTTAGCTCAAAACATAGTTTAAAGATTACTAATCATCTTTAAGTTTATTAATGCGCTTTAGTCTTGTAAGAAGCTTAACAATGGTTGGATGAGCACATTAGCCTCGTGTGGAACTCCTTGGGTTTGGGGGAAACCAAGGCATTCATGTGGGCGGGTTTCAATACGATGAATGAAGTTAAAGACAGATTTCTTGTTGCCATTTCGTCCAAGCCCAGAGTTGAACTACGAGGGTCAGGGAGGTGTGTACACCGGGAAGTTTCCCTTGAGGAAAAGGTCAAAAAGGACAAGGCTAAGGGCGGAATTGTACGAATGCACTTGAAGGTGCACCTAGCTTACGATTCACAGTCAATTGGAAATTGACATGGCTTTGGTCCTAGTGATGTGTGATAGATCAAGGCTAATCATCTAAATCAATGTAAGAATAATTTAACACAAAAATAATATCAAAAAGGTGCAAATGAAAGGGAAATTAAGCTCAAAATATGGTTTATAGGTTACTAATCATCTTTAAGTTGATTAATGCGCTTTAGCCTAGTAAGAAACTTAACAATGGTTGGATGAGCACATTAGCCTCGTGTGGAACTCCTTGGGCTTGAGGGAAACTAATGGATTCATGTCGGCGGGCTTCAATATGATGAATGAAGTTAAAAACAGATTTCTTGGTGCCATTTCGTCCAAACTTGGAACTGAACTACGAGGGTTAGGCAGGTGTCTACACCAAGATGTTTCCCTTGAGGAAAAGGTCAAAAAGGACAAGGCTAAGGGCCGAATTGTACGAATGCACTCGAAGGTGCACCTAGCTTCCGATTCGCTGTGAATTGGAAATTGACATGGCTTTGGTTCTAGTGATGTGTGATAGATCCAGGCTAAGCTTCTAAATCAATTTAACAATAATGTAAGACAACAATAATATCAAAACGGTGCAGATCAAAGGGAGAGAATGAATTGAAAGGGAAATTAAGCTCAAAACATAGTTTAAAGATTACTAATCATCTTTAAGTTGATTATTGCGCTTTAGTCTCGTTAGAAACTTAACAATGGTTGGATGAGCACATTAGCCTCGTGTGGAACTCCTTGGGTTTGGGGGAAACCAAGGCATTCATGTGGGCGGGTTTCAATACGATGAATGAAGTTAAAGACAGATTTCTAGGTGCCATTTTGTCCAAACCAACAACTGAACTACGAGGGTCAGGGAGGTGTGTACACGAAGAAGTTTCCCCTGAGGAAAAGGTCAAAAACGGCGAGGCTAAGGGCGGAATTGTACGAATGCACTTGAAGGTGCACATATCTTTCGATTTGTAGTCAATTGGAAATTGACATGGCTTTGGTTCTAGTGATTTGTGATACATCGACGCTAATCTTCTAAATCAATCTAAGAATAATGTAAGACAACAATAATATCAAAAGGGTGCAGATGAAAGGGAAAGAATGAATTGAGAGGGAAATTTAGCTCAAAACATAGTTTAAAGATTACTAATCATCTTTAAGTTTATTAATGCGCTTTAGTCTAGTAGGAAGCTTAACAATGGTTGGATGAGCACATTAGCCTCGTGTGGAACTCCTCGGGTTTGGGGGAAACCAAGAGATTCATGTGGGCGGGTTTCAATACGATGAATGAAGTTAAAGACAGATTTCTTGGTGCCATTTCGTCCAAGCCCAGAGTTGAACTACGAGGGTCAGGGAGGTGTGTACACCGGGAAGTTTCCCTTGAGTCTAAGGTCAAAAAGGACAAGGCTAAGGGCGGAATTGTACGAATGCACTTGAAGGTGCACCTAGCTTCCGATTCGCAGTCAATTGGAAATTGACATGGCTTTGGTCCTAGTGATGTGTGATAGATCAAGGCTAATCATCTAAATCAATGTAAGAATAATGTAACACAAAAATAATATCAAAAAGGTGCAAACGAAAGGGAAATAAAGCTCAAAATATGGTTTATAGGTTACTAATCATCTTTAAGTTGATTAATGCGCTTTAGCCTAGTAAGAAACTTAACAATGGTTGGATGAGCACATTAGCCTCGTGTGGAACTCTTTGGGCTTGAGGGAAACCAATGGATTCATGTGGGCGGGCTTCAATATGATGAATGCAGTTAATGACAGATTTCTTGGTGCCATTTCGTCCAAACTTAGAACTGAACTACGAGGGTCAGGAAGGTGTGTACACGAAGAAGTTTCCCCTGAGGAAAAGGTCAAAAACGGCGAGGCTAAGGGCGGAATTGTACGAATGCACTTGAAGGTGCACATATCTTTCGATTTGTAGTCAATTGGAAATTGACATGGCTTTGGTTCTAGTGATGTGTGATACATCGAGGCTAATCTTCTAAATCAATCTAAGAATAATGTAAGACAACAATAATATCAAAAAGGTGCAGATGAAAGGGAAAGAATGAATTGAAAGGGAAATTTAGCTCAAAACTTAGTTTAAAGATTACTAATCATCTTTAAGTTTATTAATGCGCTTTAGTCTAGCAAGAAGCTTAACAATGGTTGGATGAGCACATTAGCCTCGTGTGGCACTCCTTGGGTTTGGGGGAAACCAAGGGATTCATGTGGGCGGGTTTCAATACGATGAATGAAGTTAAAGACAGATTTCTTGGTGCCATTTCGTCCAAGCCCAGAATTGAACTACGAGGGTCAGGGAGGTGTGTACACCGGGAAGTTTCCCTTGAGGAAAATGCCAAAAAGGACAAGGCTAAGGGCGGAATTGTACGAATGCACTTGAAGGTGCACCTAGCTTCCGATTCGCAGTCAATTGGAAATTGACATGGCTTTGGTCCTAGTGATGTGTTATCAGATCAAGGCTAATCATCTAAATCAATGTAAGAATAATGTAACACAAAAATAATATCAAAAAGGTGCAAATGAAAGGGAAATTAAGCTCAAAATATGGTTTATAGGTTACTAATCATCTTTAAGTTGATTAATGCGCTTTAGCCTAGTAAGAAACTTAACAATGGTTGGATGAGCACATTAGCCTCATGTGGAACTCCTTGGGATTGAGGGAAACCAATGGATTCATGTGGGCGGGCTTCAATGCGATGAATGAAGTTAAAGACAGATTTCTTGGTGCCATTTCGTCCAAACCTAGAACTGAACTACGAGGGGCAGGCAGGTGTGTACACTAAGAGGTTTCCCTTGTGGAAAAGGTCAAAAAGGACAAGGCTAAGGGCGGAATCGTACGAATGCACTCGAAGGTGCACCTAGCTTCCGATTCGCTGTGAATCAGAAATTGACATGGCTTTGGTTCTAGTGATGTGTGATAGATCAGGGCAAATCTTCTAAATCAATCTTAGAATAATGTAAAACAACAATAACATCAAAAAGGTGCAAATGAAAGGGAGAGAATGAATTTAAGGGGAAATTAAGCTCAAAATATGGTTTAATGATTACTAATCATCTTTAAGTTGATTAATGCGCTTTAGTCTAGTTAGAAACTTAACAATGGCTGGATGAGCACACTAGCCTCATGTGGAACTCCTCGGGCTTGAGGGAAACCAATGGATTTATGTGGGCGGGCTTCAATACGGTGAATGAAGTTAAAGACAGATTTATAGGTGCCATTTTGTCCAAACCAACAACTGAACTACGAGGGTCAGGAAGGTGTGTACACGAAGATGTTTCCCTTGAGGAAAAGGTCAAAAAGGACAAGGCTAAGGGCCGAATTGTACGAATGCACTCGAAGGTGCAGCTAGCTTCCGATTCGCTGTGAATTGGAAATTGACATGGCTTTGGTTCTAGTGATGTGTGATAGATCCAGGCTAATCTTCTAAATCAATTTAACAATAATGTAAGACAACAATAATATCAAAACGGTGCAGATCAAAGGGAGAGAATGAATTGAAAGGGAAATTGATGGGAACCAAGGCAGGCCTACTCTTAAAGATCCTTTGCAAGTTCCAGATGGGCCAATTACAAGATCGAGAGCCAAGAAGATCAAGGAAGCAATGCAAGGATTAGTACAAACCACTTGGGAAGAAGCTAGCAAGAGCCCAACACTCAGGATGGGCTTGGAAGAAGAAAAATCAGCTTTGATCCACTTGATCCAAGCTGTGGAAGACTTGACTTAGAAATATGGCCTTTAGATATTAAGGCTTTCAATTTGTTTAAAGGATTTTTATTATTAGTTTGAATAAGTGGGCTAGAGGATGCTTAACCCACATATGTCTTACTTATTTGAACTAGGGTTTAGTAGTACTGTAGCATGACACTGTTCACGCTACAGTACACGCGGCTACTGTTCCCCAAAGGGCATTTTTGAGAGAAAGGGTCTCAAATTTTAGTCTAGGGTTTTATCATGTTTTGGGGAGGGTATTTAAAGGATGTAATCTGCCATTTCAAGGCAGACATTATTTTATTTCGAATTTTAATTGTGAGTGAGTTTTCTCCTCTTGTTCTTAATTGAACTCTTGGACTTATCAGAGGTAAGTCACAACCTTTGTGGCGTTCCTCCTCGTAATTTGGGTTCTTGAGACGGGATTTCAACGGGTCTAGATTTTGATATAATCTAGGTTCTTGAAACGAGTTCTCAACGGGTCTAAATTCTCCATCCATAGACTTGAGTTTGGCGTTCTTGGGTTTGTTTTTTTCCAATATTGTTTTTGGGTCTCAAAGCGAGTCGATTGGGGTTCACATCATTTGGTATTCAGAGCAAGGTTTCCAATCAGGTCTGATTCTATCTTTTATTTATTACATCGTAAATTCTAGGGCTTCAATGTTCTAAGGTTCCCGAAAAAAAAAAGGTGCAGAAATTCGTTTTTCCTTAGGCTGCCAAAATTTCCACCATCTAGGGTTTGAAATTTGTAGGGTTTCATTGATTCCCTTCTATTTCGTTGTCAATTTTTATATGTTTGAATTCAATTGTTTGATTATCCCAATTGAATATTTCTGTTTGTGGATGAATTGTTGAGAAAAGAAAAGAAAAGAAAAGAAAGGAAAAGAAAAGAAAAGAAAAGAAAAGAAAGGAAAAGAAAAAAAAAATCGTCCAGAAAAAAAAAAAAAAAAAAAAAAAAAAAAAAAAAGGGTGTAGAAAAATCTCCAAAAAATTTTTTCTTGAGCCTTTCATCATAGGGGTTGTGTATCCTTCATTATAGTTGGTATCTTGTGTTACAGTCACTCTTCCATTCGTATAATTTCCGTGATTCTCGTGTCGTTTCTTTCCTTCCGTGTTTCTCTTGTTCTTGTTTCTTGGATCTAATTGCTAGTTGGGATTAAACAAGGTTGCTTTGTCTTGATTGAGTTCAATTAGTTCTGAAAGAACTTGAATGGGAAAACTCGAGGTAAAAGGCAAGAGAGTGTGAGATTATTATCGAAAAAAAAAAAAGCCAATTCAGAGTGAAACACGAGTGGAGTGCCATCATTTGAGTGTAAACACGTAAGGGAGCGTGTGAGGTCCTTTTTTTTTTCTGCTAACAGTTTCTTTTTGCTGCACATTACAATGTCTCACCGCAGTGGCTCATCACCCAAGGGGATAGCAGATAACTCATTTGTGTTGCAAGCCATGCAACAACAGTTTGAGCGGATGAATATGCTATTGGGACAAATGGAGGATAGGATGAATCAACAACAAGCAGAGATTAGAAATTTGCAAGGTGGGAGTAATCGGAGGCGACGTGAGGCTAGGGTTGAAAATGCATATGAGAATGAAGGAGATGATGAGGATGAGGAAGACCTAACATTTGAAATTGGGTTGGGTAGACATAGAGGAGTTAGGCGTGAAAGAGGATTTGAGGGGAATCTAGAGGGTCGGGTTGGTGTCGATAGAGACTTGGGGAGGATCAAAATGACAATACCATCTTTCCAAGGTAGAACTGACCCAGAGGTTTATCTAGAGTGGGAGAAAAAAATAGATTTGGTATTTGATTGTCATAATTACTCTGAGGAGAAGAAAGTAAAGTTGGCAGTAATTGAATTCACTGATTATGCTATTATTTGGTGGGATCAATTAGTGACCACTAGGAGGAGGAATCATGAGAGGCCAATAGAGACATGGGGAGAGTTGAAAGCTCTCATGAGGCGGAGATTTGTACCTAGTCACTACTATAGGGACCTTTATCAAAAGCTCCAAAATCTTACACAGGGGTCTAGGAGTGTGGAGGATTACCATAAGGAGATGGAGGTGGCTATGATTCGGGCTAATGTAGAGGAGGACCGGGAGGCCACCATGGCTAGATTTTTGAGTGGTTTGAATAGAGATATAGCCAATGTGGTTGAATTGCAACATTATGTGGAGATAGAGGACATGGTGCACATGGCTATGAAGGTGGAGAGGCAATTAAAGAGAAAAGGGACAGCAAGGTACACTTCGGTTCCTAGCACTACTTGGAAATCAAAGTGGGATAGGAATGATCCTGCTGAAGCAAAGAGAAAGATCGAACCACCTAAGGGCAAAGATGAGGGACCTAGCAGCAAAGCCAAGGTAGAATCTCAACCTTCAAGGAATAGAGATATTAAATGTTTTAAGTGTTTGGGTTCAGGGCACATTGCTTCTCAATGTCCAAATAGGCGAGTGATGATTATGCGTGACAATGGGGAGGTGATGACTGAGAGTGAGGATGATCGTGATGGAGTGCCCGAGTTGGTTGATGCTAGTGATGACGAAGGAGTGATATATGCTGTGAGTGAGTCTCTTGTTGCTAGGCGTGCTCTCAACACACACATTAAGGTGGATGATGCCGAGCAACAGAGAGAGAACATTTTCCATACTAGATGTCATGTCAACAGCAAAGTATGTAGTATGATTATTGATGGAGGGAGTTGTACTAATGTGGCTAGCACTACTTTGGTTGAGAAATTGAATTTACCAACCTTAAAACACTCTAGACCATACAAATTGCAGTGGTTGAATGATTGTGGGGAAGTTAGGGTGGATAGACAAGTGTTAGTTCCTTTTTCAATTGGAAGGTATCAGGATGAGGTGCTTTGTGATGTTGTGCCTATGCATGCTGGCCATATTTTGTTGGGGAGGCCGTGGCAATATGATAGGAGGGTGACACATGATGGGTTCAAAAACATGTACAGCTTTGTAAAGGAGGGCAAAACAATCAAACTTGCTCCTTTAACTCCCAGCCAAGTCTATGAAGACCAATTGAAACTGAAAAGTGAGGTTGCTCAGAAAAGAAAGAGTGAAAATGAGAGTGATCAAAAAAGAAAGAGTGAAAATGAGAGTGATAAAAAAAGAATGAGTGAAAAAGAGATTGAGCAGAAAAGAAAGAGTGATAGTGAAAATGAGCACAACAAAAAGAGTGAAAATGAAAGTAGAGATGTGGCTGAGAGTAGAGAAAAAAGAGTAGAGCCACGAGAGAAAAAAGAAAGAGAGTCTGCAGAGAGAAAAGGAAAGACAAAAGTGAGTTTCTATGCCAGAGAGAGTGAGGTTAAGAGGGCTTTCTTCGCAGATCACCCTATGATTTTTCTTGTCTATAAAGAGTCTTATCTTACTCTTGATGACACTCACCAGTCTCTTCCTAGTTTGGCTATTTCCTTGTTGCAGGAGTTTGATGATGTATTCCCAGAGGAGATGCCTAATGAGTTGCCACCCATTAGAGGCATTGAGCATCAGATTGATTTTGTACCTGGAGCTGCTATTCCAAACCGACCAGCCTATAGGAGTAATCCAGAGGAGACAAAGGAGCTTCAGAGGCAAGTTGAGGACTTGATGAGCAAGGGCTAGGTGAGGGAGAGCATGAGCCCATGTGCAATACCAGTGCTATTAGTGCCAAAGAAGGATGGGACGTGGAGAATGTGTGTTGATTGCAGGGCGGTCAACAATATTACGGTAAAGTATCGGCATCCCATTCCTAGATTAGATGATATGCTTGATGAATTGCATGGCTCTTGTATTTTTAGTAAAATTGATCTTAAAAGTGGGTACCATCAAATTAGAATGAAAGAGGGTGATGAATGGAAAACTGCTTTTAAGACTAAGTATGGCCTTTATGAATGGTTGGTTATGCCATTTGGACTTACAAATGCGCCCAGTACTTTCATGAGATTGATGAACCATGTCCTACGTGCATTCATTGGCAAGTTTGTGGTTGTGTATTTTGATGATATCCTAGTGTACAGCAAGGACTTAAATGAGCATATTGAGCATTTGAGATATGTGTTTGATGTGTTGAGATGTGAAAAGTTGTATGCTAATTTCAAGAAATGTACCTTTTGCATGGAAAGAGTTGTTTTTCTTGGATATGTTGTTAGTACAAAGGGTATTGAGGTGGATGAAGAGAAAGTCAAGGCCATCAAGGAGTGGCCAACGCCAAAGAGTATCACTGAGGTAAGAAGCTTTCATGGTTTAGCTAGCTTTTATCGGCGTTTTGTTAAAGATTTTAGCACCATTGCTGCACCACTCACTGAAGTCATTAAAAAGAATGTTGGGTTTCATTGGGGGGCTACTCAAGAGAATGCTTTTGCCACCATTAAAGAAAGGTTGTGCTCTGCACCTGTGCTAGCATTACCTGATTTTAACAAAGCTTTTGAGATTGAATGTGATGCCTCAGGTATAGGGATTGGAGCTGTTTTGATGCAGGATAGGCGGCCCATAGCTTTCTTCAGTGAAAAGTTAAGTGGGGCCTCACTCAAGTACCCTACTTATGACAAAGAGCTTTATGCTCTTGTTCGTGCATTGGAGACTTGGCAGCACTACCTATGGCCTAGGGAATTTGTGATCCACACCGATCATGAATCATTAAAGCATCTCAAGGGTCAAGGTAAGTTGAATAAAAGGCATGCTCGTTGGATGGAATACATTGAGACATTTCCATATGTCATCTGTTACAAGCAAGGTAAGGAGAACATTGTTGCTGATGCTTTATCTCGAAGGTATGTACTTCTTACTTCTATGAGTGCTAAGATGCTTGGGTTTGAATACGTAAAAGACCTATATGCCGATGACGCTGACTTCTTTAATGTGTACGTGGCATGTGATAAGGTGGCATTTGGTAAGTTTTACAAGCATGAGGGTTACTTGTTTAAAGAAAACAAACTTTGTGTGCCAGGTTGTTCCATGCGTGAATTACTAGTGCGTGAGGCACATGGTGGTGGATTAATGGGACACTTTGGTGTCAAGAAGACTTTGGATATTTTGCATGAACATTTCTTTTGGCCTAAGATGAAGAGAGATGTCATTCGCATTTGTGGCAGGTGCATTACATGTAGGAAGGCCAAATCTAAAGTGTTGCCACATGGGTTGTATACACCCTTACCCGTTCCTAGTGAACCATGGGTCGACATATCTATGGACTTTGTTTTGGGGCTACCTAGAACCAAAAGGGGTAGAGATTCTTTTTTTGTGGTTGTGGATAGATTTAGTAAAATGGCACATTTCATTCCATGCCATAAAACAGATGATGCCACAAACATAGCTGACTTGTTTTTCAGGGAGATAGTGCGACTCCATGATGTTCCCAGGAGTATTGTTTCTGATAGGGATGTTAAATTCCTTAGCTACTTTTGGAAGGTGTTGTGGGGGAAATTGGGTACCAAGCTCTTATTTTCCACTACTTGTCATCCGCAGACTGATGGTCAAACTGAAGTAGTTAATAGGACCTTAACTCAGCTTTTACGCACTGTTGTTCATAAGAATTTAAAAACTTGGGAGGATTGTTTGCCATTCATAGAGTTTGCATATAATAGGACCATGCATACTACTACTTCATATTCTCCTTTTGAAATTGTTTATGGATTCAATCCGCTTACCCCTTTAGATTTGATGCCTTTACCGGTTGATGGCAGGAGTAGCTTGGATGGACAAAAGAAGGCGGAGTTGGTGAAGTCACTCCATGAGAGGGTGCGGCTTCAAATTGCGCAAAAGAATGAAAGAGTTGCTTCCCAAGCCAATAAAGGGCGAAGGCGTGTCATCTTTGAACCTGGAGATTGGGTTTGGGTTCACATGCGCAAAGAAAGATTCCCAGCTCATCTGAGGACTAAGTTTCATCCTCGAGGAGATGGACCTTTCCAAATCCTTGAGAAAATTAATGACAATGCCTATAAAGTGGATCTCCCAGGTGAGTATAATGTGTGTGCTACTTTCAATGTTTCTGATCTTTCTCCTTTTGACGTAGGTGAAGATTCGAGGTCGAATCCTTTTGAGGAGAGGGGGAATGATGGGAACCAAGGCAGGCCTACTCTTAAAGATCCTTTGCAAGTTCCAGATGGGCCCAATTACAAGATCGAGAGCCAAGAAGATCAAGGAAGCAATGCAAGGATTAGTACAAACCACTTGGGAAGAAGCTAGCAAGAGCCCAACACTCAAGATGGGCTTGAAAGAAGAAAAACCAGCTTTGATCCACTTGATCCAAGCTGTGGAAGACTTGACTTAGAAATATGGCCTCTAGATATTAAGGCTTTCAATTTGTTTAAAGGATTTTTATTATTAGTTTTGAATAAGTGGGCTAGAGGATGCTTAACCCACATATGTCTTACTTATTTGAACTAGGGTTTAGAAGTACTGTAGCATGACACTGTTCACGCTACAGTACACGCGGCTACTGTTCACCAAAGGGCATTTTTGAGAGAAAGGGTCTCAAATTTTAGTCTAGGGTTTTATCATGTTTTGGGGAGGGTATTTAAAGGATGTAATCAGCCATTTCAAGGCAGACATTATTTTATTTCGAATTTTAATTGTGAGTGAGTTTTCTCCTCTTGTTCTTAATTGAACTTTTGAACTTATCAAAGGTAAATCACAACCATTGTGGCGTTCCTCCTCGTAATTTGGGTTCTTGAGACGGGATTTCAACGGGTCTAGATTTTGATATAATCTAGGTTCTTGAAACGAGTTCTCAACGGGTCTAAATTCTCCATCCATAGACTTGAGTTTGGCGTTCTTGGGTTTGTTTTTTTCCAATATTGTTGTTGGGTCTCAAAGCGAGTCGATTGGGGTTCACATCAGAAATTAAGCTCAAAACATAGTTTAAAGATTACTAATCATCTTTAAGTTGATTAATGCGCTTTAGTCTAGTTAGAAACTTAACAATGGTCAGGCAGATTTCTTAGTGCCATTTCGTCCAAACTTAGAATTGAACTACGAGGGTCAGGCAGGTGTATATACCAAGAAGTTTCCCTTGAGGAAAAGGTCAAAAAGGACAAGGCTAAGAAGTTTCCCTAGCTTCTGATTCGCTGTCAATTCCAAACTGACATGGCTTTGGTTCTAGTGATGTGTGATAGATCAATACTAATCTTCTAAATCAATCTAAGAATAATGTAAAACAGCAATAAAATCAAAAAGGTGCAAATGAAAGGGAGAGAATGAATTTAAGTGGAAATTAAGCTCAAAATATGGTTTAAAGATTACTAATCATCTTTCAGTTTATTAATGCGCTTTAGTCCAGTTAGAAACTTAACAATGGTTTCATGAGCACATTAGCCTCATGTGGAACTCCTTGGGCTTGAGGAAAACCAATGGATTCATGTGGGCGGGCTTCAATACGGTGAATGAAGTTAAAGACAGATTTCTAAGTGCCATTTTGTCCAAACCAACAACTGAACTACGAGAGTCAGGGAGGTGTGTACACGAAGAAGTTTCCCCTGAGGAAAAGGTCAAAAACGGCGAGGCTAAGGGCGGAATTGTACGAATGCACTTGAAGGTGCACATATCTTCCGATTCGAAGTCAATTGGAAATTGACATGGCTTTGGTCCTAGTGATGTGTGATACATCGAGGCTAATCTTCTAAATCAATCTAAGAATAATGTAAGACAACAATAATATCAAAAAGGTGCAGATGAAAGGGAAAGAATGAATTGAAAGGGAAATTTAGATCAAAACATAGTTTAAAGATTACTAATCATCTTTAAGTTGATTAATGCGCTTTAGTCTAGTTAGAAACTTAACAATGGTTGGATGAGCACATTAGCCTCATGTGGAACTCCTTGGGCTTGAGGGAAACCAATGGATTCATGTGGGCGGGTTTCAATACGACGAATGAAGTTAAAGACAGATTTCTTGGTGCCATTTCGTCCAAACCTAGAACTGAACTACGAGGGGCAGGCAGGTGTGTACACTAAGAAGTTTCCCTTGAGGAAAAGGTCAAAAAGGACAAGGCTAAGGGCGGAATTGTACGAAAGCACTTGAAGGTGCACCTAGCTTCCGATTCGCAGTCAATTGGAAATTGACATGGCTTTGGTCCTAGTGATGTGTGATAGATCAATGGTAATCTTCTAAATCAATGTAAGAATAATGTAACACAAAAATAATCTCAAAAAGGTGCAAATGAAAGGGAAATTAAGCTCAAAATATGGTTTATAGGTTACTAATCATCTTTAAGTTGATTAATGCGCTTTAGCCTAGTAAGAAACTTAACAATGGTTGGATGAGCACATTAGCCTCGTGTGGAACTCCTTGGGCTTGAGGGAAACCAATGGATTCATGTGGGCGGGCTTCAATATGATGAATGCAGTTAAAGACAGATTTCTTGGTGCCATTTCGTCCAAACTTAGAACTGAACTACGAGGGTCAGGCAGGTGTATATACCAAGAAGTTTCCCTTGAGGAAAAGGTCAAAAAGGACAAGGCTAAGGGCGGAATTGTACGAATGCACTCGAAGGTGCACCTAGCTTCCGATTCGCTGTCAATTGCAAATTGACATGGCTTTGGTTCTAGTGATGTGTGATAGATCAATACTAATCTTCTAAATCAATCTAAGAATAATGTAAAACAACAATAAAATCAAAAAGGTGCAAATGAAAGGGAGAGAATGAATTTAAGTGGAAATTAAGCTCAAAATATGGTTTAAAGATTACTAATCATCTTTAAGTTTACTAATGCGCTTTAGTCCAGTTAGAAACTTAACAATGGTTTCATGAGCACATTAGCCTCATGTGGAACTCCTTGGGCTTGAGGAAAACCAATGGATTCATGTGGGCGGGCTTCAATACGGTGAATGAAGTTAAAGACAGATTTCTAAGTGCCATTTTGTCCAAACCAACAACTGAACTACGAGGGTCAGGGAGGTGTGTACACGAAGAAGGTTCCCCTGAGGAAAAGGTCAAAAACGGCGAAGCTAAGGGCGGAATTGTACGAATGCACTTGAAGGTGCACATATCTTCCGATTCGTAGTCAATTGGAAATTGACATGGCTTTGGTCCTAATGATGTGTGATACATCGAGGCTAATCTTCTAAATCAATCTAAGAATAATGTAAGACAACAATAATATCAAAAAGTTGCAGATGAAAGGGAAAGAATGAATTGAAAGGGAAATTTAGATCAAAACATAGTTTAAAGATTACTAATCATCTTTAAGTTGATTAATGCGCTTTAGTCTAGTTAGAAACTTAACAATGGCTGGATGAGCACATTAGCCTCGTGTGGAACTCCTTGGGTTTGGGGGAAACCCAGGGATTCATGTGGGCGGGTTTCAATACGATGAATGAAGTTAAAGACAGATTTCTTGGTGCCATTTCGTCCAAGCCTAGAATTGAACTACGAGGGTCAGGGAGGTGTGTACACCGGGAAGTTTACCTTGAGGAAAAGGTCAAAAAGGACAAGGCTAAGGGCCGAATTGTACGAATGCACTCGAACGTGCAGCTAGCTTCCAATTCGCTGTGAATTGGAAATTGACATGGCTTTGGTTCTAGTGATGTGTGATAGATCCAGGCTAATCTTCTAAATCAATTTAACAATAATGTAAGACAACAATAATATCAAAAAGTTGTAGATGAAAGGGAAAGAATGAATTGAAAGGGAAATTTAGCTCAAAACATAGTTTAAAGATTACTAATCATCTTTAAGTTAATTAATGCGCTTTAGTCTAGTTAGAAACTTAACAATGGCTGGATGAGCACATTAGCCTCGTGTGGAACTCCTTGGGTTTGGGGGAAACCCAGGGATTCATGTGGGCGGGTTTCAATACGATGAATGAAGTTAAAGACAATTGGAAATTGACATGGCTTTGGTCCTAATGATGTGTGATACATCGAGGCTAATCTTCTAAATCAATCTAAGAATAATGTAAGACAACAATAATATCAAAAAGTTGCAGATGAAAGGGAAAGAATGAATTGAAAGGGAAATTTAGCTCAAAACATAGTTTAAAGATTACTAATCATCTTTAAGTTAATTAATGCGCTTTAGTCTAGTTAGAAACTTAACAATGGCTGGATGAGCACATTAGCCTCGTGTGGAACTCCTTGGGTTTGGGGGAAACCCAGGGATTCATGTGGGCGGGTTTCAATACGATGAATGAAGTTAAAGACAGATTTCTTGGTGCCATTTCGTCCAAGCCTAGAATTGAACTACGAGGGTCAGGGAGGTGTGTACACCGGGAAGTTTACCTTGAGGAAAAGGTCAAAAAGGACAAGGCTAAGGGCCGAATTGTACGAATGCACTCGAAGGTGCAGCTAGCTTCCAATTCGCTGTGAATTGGAAATTGACATGACTTTGGTTCTAGTGATGTGTGATAGATCCAGGCTAATCTTCTAAATCAATTTAACAATAATGTAAGACAACAATAATATCAAAACGGTGCAGATCAAAGGGAGAGAATGAATTGAAAGGGAAATTAAGCTCAAAACATAGTTTAAAGATTACTAATCATCTTTAAGTTGATTAATGCGCTTTAGTCTAGTTAGAAACTTAACAATGGTTGGATGAGCAAATTAGCCTCATGTGGAACTCCTTGGGCTTGAGGGAAACCAATGGATTCATGTGGGCGGGTTTCAATACGACGAATGAAGTTAAAGACAGATTTCTTGGTGCCATTTCGTCCAAGCCAAGAATTGAACTACGAGGGTCAGGGAGGTGTATACACTGGGAAGTTTCCCTTGAGGAAAAGGTCAAAAAGGACAAGGCTAAGGGCGGAATTGTACGAATGCACTTGAAGGTGCACCTAGCTTCCGATTCGCAGTCAATTGGAAATTGACATGGCTTTGGTCTTAGTGATGTGTGATAGATCAAGGGTAATCTTCTAAATCAATGTAAGAATAATGTAACACAAAAATAATCTCAAAAAGGTGCAAATGAAAGGGAAATTAAGCTCAAAATATGGTTTATAGGTTACTAATCATCTTTAGGTTGATTAATGCGCTTTAGCCTAGTAAGAAACTTAACAATGGTTGGATGAGCACATTAGCCTCGTGTGGAACTCCTTGGGCTTGAGGGAAACCAATGGATTCATGTGGGCGGGCTTCAATATGATGAATGAAGTTAATGACAGATTTCTTGGTGCCATTTCGTCCAAACTTAGAATTGAACTACGAGGGTCAGGCAGGTGTCTTCACCAAGATGTTTCGCTTGAGGAAAAGGTCAAAAAGGACAAGGCTAAGGGCGGAATTGTACGAATGCACTCGAAGGTGCACCTAGCTTCCGATTCGCTGTGAATTGGAAATTGACATGGCTTTGGTTCTAGTGATGTGTGATAGATCCAGGCTAATCTTCTAAATCAATTTAACTATAATGTAAGACAACAATAATATCAAAACGGTGCAGATCAAAGGGAGAGAATGAATTGAAAGGGAAATTAAGCTCAAAACATAGTTTAAAAATTACTAATCATCTTTAAGTTGATTAATGCGCTTTAGCCTAGTAAGAAACTTAACAGTGGTTGGATGAGCACATTAGCCTCGTGTGGAACTCCTTGGGCTTGAGGGAAACCAACGGATTCATGTGGGCGGGCTTCAATATGATGAATGAAGTTAAAGACAGATTTCTTGGTGCCATTTCGTCCAAACTTAGAACTGAACTACGAGGGTCAGGCAGGTGTATATACCAAGAAGTTTCCCTTGAGGAAAAGGTCAAAAAGGACAAGGCTAAGGGCGGAATTGTACGAATGCACTCGAAGGTGCACCTAGCTTCCGATTCGCTGTCAATTGCAAATTGACATGGCTTTGGTTCTAGTGATGTGTGATAGATCAATACTAATCTTCTAAATCAATCTAAGAATAATGTAAAACAACAATAAAATCAAAAAGGTGCAAATGAAAGGGAGAGAATGAATTTAAGTGGAAATTAAGCTCAAAATATGGTTTAAAGATTACTAATCATCTTTAAGTTTATTAATGCGCTTTAGTCCAGTTAGAAACTTAACAATGGTTTCATGAGCACATTAGCCTCATGTGGAACTCCTTGGGCTTGAGGAAAACCAATGGATTCATGTGGGCGGGCTTCAATACGGTGAATGAAGTTAAAGACAGATTTCTAAGTGCCATTTTGTCCAAACCAACAACTGAACTATGAGGGTCAGGGAGGTGTGTACACGAAGAAGTTTCCCCTGAGGAAAAGGTCAAAAACGGCGAAGCTAAGGGCGGAATTGTACGAATGCACTTGAAGGTGCACATATCTTCCGATTCGTAGTCAATTGGAAATTGACATGGCTTTGGTCCTAATGATGTGTGATACATCGAGGCTAATCTTCTAAATCAATCTAAGAATAATGTAAGACAACAATAATATCAAAAAGGTGCAGATGAAAGGGAAAGAATGAATTGAAAGGGAAATTTAGCTCAAAAGATAGTTTAAAGATTACTAATCATCTTTAAGTTGATTAATGCGCTTTAGTCTAGTTAGAAACTTAACAATGGCTGGATGAGCACATTAGCCTCATGTGGAACTCCTTGGGCTTGAGGGAAACCAATGGATTCATGTGGGCGGGCTTCAATGCGATGAATGAAGTTAAAGACAGATTTCTTGGTGCCATTTCGTCCAAACCTAGAACTGAACTACGGGTGATGGGCCCCAAGGCAGATCAAGTCTTAAGGATCAATTACAAGATTAAGAGCCACGAAGATTAAGGGAGCAATGCAAGGATTGGTGCAATCCAATTGGGACGAAACTAGCAAGAGCCCAACACACATGATGGGCTTAAAAGAATGAGAACCAGTTTTGATCCACTTGATCCAAGCTATGGAAGACACGACTTGAGCCGATTGTTATTAAAGACCATGGACTTATTTATTTCATTGAAATGACTTATTTCATTAGTAAAAGGAATTATTCTAGAATAATTGGGCTTGGGAGATGTCTAGCCCATATGTCTTATTTCTAATGAACTAGGGTTTTTGGGAAGGCCTTGTATTTTGGCTAAGGGCATATTTGGAAAGTTATTAATTTATGTGAACTAGGGTTTTAGAAGTTACTGTAGCGCGGCACTGTTCACGCTACAGTACCGCGGCACTATTCCTTTAGGGTTTTGGGAATTGTTTATTTAAGGCACTTGTAGCCTCATTTGAGAGGGAAGACATTTTTTATTGAATTTTCATTGTGAGTGAGTTTTCTCCTCGTGTTCTTAATTGAACTCTTGAACTTATCAAAGGTAAATCACAACCTTTGTGGCGTTCCTCCTTGTAATTTGGGTTCTTGAGACGGGATTTCATTGGGTCTAGATTTTAATATAATCTAGGTTCTTGGAACGAGATTTCAACGGGTCTAAATTCTCCATCCATAGACTTGAGTTTGGCGTTCTTGGGTTTGTTTTCCAATATTGTTGTTGGGTCTCAAAGCGAGTCGATTGAGGTTCACATCAACGGGGGTCAGGCAGGTGTGTACACTAAGAAGTTTCCCTTGAGGAAAAGGTCAAAAAGGACAAGGCTAAGGGCGAAATCGTTCGAATGCACTCGAAGGTGCACCTAGCTTCCGATTCGCTATGAATCAGAAATTGACATGGCTTTGGTTCTAGTGATGTGTGATAGATCAAGGCAAATCTTCTAAATCAATCTTAGAATAATGTAAAACAACAATAACATCAAAAAGGTGCAAATGAAAGGGAGAGAATGAATTTAAGTGGAAATTAAGCTGAAAATATGGTTTAAAGATTACTAATCATCTTTAAGTTGATTAATGCGCTTTAGTCTAGTTAGAAACTTAACAATGGCTGGATGAGCACACTAGCATCATGTGGAACTCCTCGGGCTTGAGGGAAACCAATGGATTTATGTGGGCGGGCTTCAATACGGTGAATGAAGTTAAAGACAGATTTCTAGGTGCCATTTTGTCCAAACCAACAACTGAACTCTGAGGGTCAGGGAGCTGTGTACACGAAGAAGTTTCCCCTGAGGAAAAGGTCAAAAACGGCGAGGCTAAGGGCGGAATTGTACGAATGCACTTGAAGGTGCACATATCTTTCGATTTGTAGTCAATTGGAAATTGACATGGCTTTGGTTCTAGTGATGTGTGATACATCGAGGCTAATCTTCTAAATCAATCTAAGAATAATGTAAGACAACAATAATATCAAAAAGGTGCAGATGAAAGGGAAAGAATGAATTGAAAGGGAAATTTAGCTCAAAACATAGTTTAAAGATTACTAATCAACTTTAAGTTTATTAATGCGCTTTAGTCTAGTAAGAATCTTAACAATGGTTGGATGAGCACATTAGCCTCGTTTGGAACTCCTTGGGTTTGGGGAAGAAACCAAGGGATTCATGTGGGCGGGTTTCAATACGATGAATGAAGTTAAAGACAGATTTCTTGGTGCCATTTCGGCCAAGCCCAGAATTGAACTACGGGTCAGGGAGGTGTGTACACCGGGAAGTTTCCCTAGAGGAAAAGGTCAAAAAGGACAAGGCTAAGGGCGGAATTGTACGAATGCACTTGAAGGTGCACCTAGCTTCCGATTCGCAGTCAATTGGAAATTGACATGGCTTTGGTCCTAGTGATGTGTGATAGATCAAGGGTAATCTTCTAAATCAATGTAAGAATAATGTAACACAAAAATAATCTCAAAAAGGTGAAAATGAAAGGGAAATTAAGCTCAAAATATGGTTTATAGGTTACTAATCATCTTTAAGTTGATTATTGTGCTTTAGCCTAGTAAGAAACTTAACAGTGGTTGGATAAGCACATTAGCCTCGTGTGGAACTCCTTGGGCTTGAGGGAAACCAATGGATTCATGTGGGCGGGCTTCAATATGATGAATGAAGTGAAAGACAGATTTCTTGGTGCCATTTCGTCCAAACTTAGAACTGAACTACGAGGGTCAGGCAGGTGTATATACCAAGAAGTTTCCCTTGAGGAAAAGGTCAAAAAGGACAAGGCTAAGGGCGGAATTGTACGAATGCACTCGAAGGTGTACCTAGCTTCCGATTCGCTGTCAATTCCAAATTGACATGGCTTTGGTTCTAGTGATGTGTGATAGATCAATACTAATCTTCTAAATCAATCTAAGAATAATGTAAAACAACAATAAAATCAAAAAGGTGCAAATGAAAGGGAGAGAATGAATTTAAGTGGAAATTAAGCTCAAAATATGGTTTAAAGATTACTAATCATCTTTAAGTTTATTAAAGTGCTTTAGTCCAGTTAGAAACTTAACAATGGTTTCATGAGCACATTAGCCTCATGTGGAACTCCTTGGGCTTGAGGAAAACCAATGGATTCATGTGGGCGGGCTTCAATACGGTGAATGAAGTTAAAGACAGATTTCTAAGTGCCATTTTGTCCAAACCAACAACTGAACTACGAGAGTCAGGGAGGTGTGTACACGAAGAAGTTTCCCCTGAGGAAAAGGTCAAAAACGGCGAAGCTAAGGGCGGAATTGTACGAATGCACTTGAAGGTGCACATATCTTCCGATTCGTAGTCAATTGGAAATTGACATGGCTTTGGTCCTAGTGATGTGTGATAGATCAAGGCTAATCATCTAAATCAATGTAAGAATAATGTAACACAAAAATAATATCAAAAAGGTGCAAATGAAAGGGAAATTAAGCTCAAAATATGGTTTATAGGTTACTAATCATCTTTAAGTTGATTAATGCACTTTAGCCTAGTAAGAAACTTAAAAATGGTTGGATGAGCACATTAGCCTCGTGTGGAACTCCTTGGGCTTGAGGGAAACCAATGGATTCATGTGGGCGGGCTTTAATATGATGAATGCAGTTAATGACAGATTTCTTGGTGCCATTTCGTCCAAACATAGAACTGAACTACGAGGGTCAGGCAGGTGTCTACACCAAGATGTTTCCCTTGAGGAAAAGGTCAAAAAGGACAAGGCTAAGGGCCGGATTGTACGAATGCACTCGAAGGTGCACCTAGCTTCCGATTCGCTGTGAATTCGAAATTGACATGGCTTTGGTTCTAGTGATGTGTGATAGATCCAGGCTAATCTTCTAAATCAATTTAACAATAATGTAAGACAACAATAATATCAAAACGGTGCAGATCAAAGGGAGAGAATGAATTGAAAGGGAAATTAAGCTCAAAACATAGTTTAAAGATTACTAATCATCTTTAAGTTGATTAATGCGCTTTAGTCTAGTTAGAGACCTAACAATGGTTGGATGAGCACATTAGCCTCCTGTGGAACTCCTTGGGCTTGAGGGAAACCAATGGATTCATGTGGGCGGGTTTCCATACGACGAATGAAGTTAAAGACAGATTTCTTGGTGCCATTTCGTCCAAGCCCAGAATTGAACTACGAGGGTCAGGGAGGTGTATACACCGGGAAGTTTCCCTTGAGGAAAAGGTCAAAAAGGACAAGGCTAAGGGCGGAATTGTACGAATGCACTTGAACTTGCACCTAGCTTCCGATTCGCAGTCAATTGGAAATTGACATGGCTTTGGTCCTAGTGATGTGTGATAGATCAAGGGTAATCTTCTAAATCAATGTAAGAATAATGTGACACAAAAATAATCTCAAAAAGGTGCAAATGAAAGGGAAATTAAGCTCAAAATATGGTTTATAGGTTACTAATCATCTTTAAGTCGATTAATGCGCTTTAGCCTAGTAAGAAACTTAACAATGGTTGGATGAGCACATTAGCCTCGTGTGGAACTCCTTGGGCTTGAGGGAAACCAATGGATTCATGTGGGCGGGCTTCAATATGATGATGAATGAAGTTAAAGACAGATTTCTTAGTGCCATTTCGTCCAAACTTAGAACTGAACTACGAGGGTCAGGCAGGTGTATATACCAAGAAGTTTCCCTTGAGGAAAAGGTCAAAAAGGACAAGGCTAAGGGCAGAAGTGTACGAATGCACTCGAAGGTGCACCTAGCTTCCGATTCGCTGTCAATTGCAAATTGACATGGCTTTGGTTCTAGTGATGTGTGATAGATCAATACTAATCTTCTAAATCAATCTAAGAATAATGTAAAACAACAATAAAATAAAAAAGGTGCAAATGAAAGGGAGAGAATGAATTTAAGTGGAAATTAAGCTCAAAATATGGTTTAAAGATTACTAATCATCTTTAAGTTTATTAATGCGCTTTAGTCCAGTTAGAAACTTAACAATGGTTTCATGAGCACATTAGCCTCATGTGGAACTCCTTGGGCTTGAGGAAAACCAATGGATTCATGTGGGCGGGCTTCAATACGGTGAATGAAGTTAAAGACAGATTTCTAAGTGCCATTTTGTCCAAACCAACAACTGAACTACGAGGGTCAGGGAGGTGTGTACACGAAGAAGTTTCCCTGAGGAAAAGGTCAAAAACGGCGAAGCTAAGGGCGGAATTGTACGAATGCACTTGAAGGTGCACATATCTTCCGATTCGTAGTCAATTGGAAATTGACATGGCTTTGGTCCTAAAGATGTGTGATACATCGAGGCTAATCTTCTAAATCAATCTAAGAATAATGTAAGACAACAATAATATCAAAAAGGTGCAGATGAAAGGGAAAGAATGAATTGAAATGGAAATTTAGCTCAAAACATAGTTTAAAGATTACTAATCATCTTTAAGTTGATTAATGCGCTTTAGTCTAGTTAGAAACTTAACAATGGCTGGATGAGCACATTAGCCTCATGTGGAACTCCTTGGGCTTGAGGGAAACCAATGGATTCATGTGGGCGGGCTTCAATGCGATGAATGAAGTTAAAGACAGATTTCTTGGTGCCATTTCGTCCAAACCTAGAACTGAACTACGGGGATCAGGCAGGTGTGTACACTAAGAAGTTTCCCTTGAGGAAAAGGTCAAAAAGGACAAGGCTAAGGGCGAAATCGTTCGAATGCACTCGAAGGTGCACCTAGCTTCCGATTCGCTGTGAATCAGAAATTGACATGGCTTTGGTTCTAGTGATGTGTGATAGATCAGGGCAAATCTTCTAAATCAATCTTAGAATAATGTAAAACAACAATAACATCAAAAAGGTTCAAATGAAAGGAAGAGAATGAATTTAAGTGGAAATTAAGCTCAAAACATAGTTTAAAGATTACTAATCATCTTTAAGTTGATTAATGCGCTTTAGTCTAGTTAGAAACTTAACAATGGCTGGATGAGCACACTAGCCTCACGTGGAACTCCTCGGGCTTGAGGGAAACCAATGGATTTATGTGGGCGGGCTTCAATACGGTGAATGAATTTAAAGATAGATTTCTAGGTGCCATTTTGTGCAAACCAACAACTGAACTCTGAGGGTCAGGGAGCTGTGTACACGAAGAAGTTTCCCCTGAGGAAAAGGTCAAAAACGGCGAGGGTAAGGGCGGAATTGTACGAATGCACTTGAAGGTGCAGATATCTTTCGATTTGTAGTCAATTGGAAATTGACATGGCTTTGGTTCTAGTGATGTGTGATACATCGAGGCTAATCTTCTAAATCAATCTAAGAATAATGTAAGACAACAATAATATCAAAAAGGTGCAGATGAAAGGGAAAGAATGAATTGAAAGGGAAATTTAGCTCTAAACATAGTTTAAAGATTACTAATCAACTTTAAGTTTATTAATGCGCTTTACTCTAGTAAGAAACTTAACAATGGTTGGATGAGCACATTAGCCTCGTTTGGAACTCCTTGGGTTTGGGGAAACCAAGGGATTCATGTGGGCGGGTTTCAATACGATGAATGAAGTTAAAGACAGATTTCTTGGTGCCATTTCGTCCAAGCCCAGAATTGAACTACGAGGGTCAGGGAGGTGTGTACACCGGGAAGTTTCCCTTGAGGAAAAGGTCAAAAAGGACAAGGCTAAGGGCGGAATTGTACGAATGCACTTGAAGGTGCACCTAGCTTCCGATTCGCAGTCAATTGGAAATTGACATGGCTTTCGTCCTAGTGATGTGTGATAGATCAAGGGTAATCTTCTAAATCAATGTAAGAATAATGTAACACAAAAATAATCTCAAAAAGGTGCAAATGAAAGGGAAATTAAGCTCAAAATATGGTTTATAGGTTACTAATAATCTTTAAGTTGATTAATGCGCTTTAGCCTAGTAAGAAACTTAACAATGGTTGGATGAGCACATTAGCCTCGTGTGGAACTCCTTGGGCTTGAGGGAAACCAATGGATTCATGTGGTCGGGCTTCAATATGATGAAAGAAGTTAATGACAGATTTCTTGGTGCCATTTCGTCCAAACTTTGAACTGAACTACGAGGGTCAGGCAGGTGTCTACACCAAGACGTTTCGCTTGAGGAAAAGGTCAAAAAGGACAAGGCTAAGGGCGGAATTGTACGAATGCACTCGAAGGTGCACCTAGCTTCCGATTCGCTGTGAATTGGAAATTGACATGGCTTTGGTTCTAGTGATGTGTGATAGATCCAGGCTAATCTTCTAAATCAATTTAACAATAATGTAAGACAACAATAATATCAAAACGGTGCAGATCAAAGGGAGAGAATGAATTGAAAGGGAAATTAAGCTCAAAACATAGTTTAAAGATTACTAATCATCTTTAAGTTGGTTAATATGCTTTAGTCTAGTTAGAAACTTAACAATGGTTGGATGAGCACATTAGCCTCATGTGGAACTCCTTGGGCTTGAGGGAAACCAATGGATTCATGTGGGTGGGTTTCAATACGACGAATGAAGTTAAAGACAGATTTCTTGGTGCCATTTCGTCCAAGCCCAGAATTGAACTACGAGGGTCAGGGAGGTGTATACACCGGGAAGTTTCCCTTGAGGAAAAGGTCAAAAAGCACAAGGCTAAGGGCGGAATTGTACGAATGCACTTGAAGGTGCACCTAGCTTCCGATTCGCAGTCAATTGGAAATTGACATGGCTTTGGTCCTAGTGATGTGTGATAGATCAAGGGTAGTCTTCTAAATCAATGTAAGAATAATGTAACACAAAAATAATCTCAAAAAGGTGCAAATGAAAGGGAAATTAAGCTCAAAATATGGTTTATAGGTTACTAATAATCTTTAAGTTGATTAATGCGCTTTAGCCTAGTAAGAAACTTAACAGTGGTTGGATGAGCACATTAGCCTCGTGTGGAACTCCTTGGGCTTGAGGGAAACCAATGGATTCATGTGGGCGGGCTTCAATATGATGAATGAAGTTAAAGGCAGATTTCTTGGTGCCATTTCGTCCAAACTTAGAACTGAACTACGAGGGTCAGGCAGGTGTATATACCAAGAAGTTTCCCTTGAGGAAAAGGTCAAAAAGGACAAGGCTAAGGGCGGAATTGTACGAATGCACTCGAAGGTGCACCTAGTTTCCGATTCGCTGTCAATTCCAAATTGACATGGCTTTGGTTCTAGTGATGTGTGATAGATCAATACTAATCTTCTAAATCAATCTAAGAATAATGTAAAACAACAATAAAATCAAAAAGGTGCAAATGAAAGGGAGAGAATGAATTTAAGTGGAAATTAAGCTCAAAATATGGTTTAAAGATTACTAATCATCTTTAAGTTTATTAGTGTGCTTTAGTCCAGTTAGAAACTTAACAATGGTTTCATGAGCACATTAGCCTCATGTGGAACTCCTTGGGCTTGAGGAAAACCAATGGATTCATGTGGGCGGGCTTCAATACGGTGAATGAAGTTAAAGACAGATTTCTAAGTGCCATTTTGTCCAAACCAACAACTGAACTACGAGAGTCAGGGAGGTGTGTACACGAAGAAGTTTCCCCTGAGGAAAAGGTCAAAAGCGGCGAGGCTAAGGGTGGAATTGTACGAATGCACTTGAAGGTGCACATATCTTCCGATTCGTAGTCAATTGGAAATTGACATGGCTTTGGTCCTAGTGATGTGTGATAGATCAAGGCTAATCATCTAAATCAATGTAAGAATAATGTAACACAAAAATAATATCAAAAAGGTGCAAATGAAAGGGAAATTAAGCTCAAAATATGGTTTATAGGTTACTAATCATCTTTAAGTTGATTAATGCACTTTAGCCTAGTAAGAAACTTAAAAATGGTTGGATGAGCACATTAGCCTCGTGTGGAACTCCTTGGGCTTGAGGGAAACCAATGGATTCATGTGGGCGGGCTTTAATATGATGAATGCAGTTAATGACAGATTTCTTGGTGCCATTTCGTCCAAACATAGAACTGAACTACGAGGGTCAGGCAGGTGTCTACACCAAGATGTTTCCCTTGAGGAAAAGGTCAAAAAGCACAAGGCTAAGGGCCGGATTGTACGAATGCACTCGAAGGTGCACCTAGCTTCCGATTCGCTGTGAATTGGAAATTGATATGGCTTTGGTTCTAGTGATGTGTGATAGATCCAGGCTAATCTTCTAAATCAATTTAACAATAATGTAAGACAACAATAATATCAAAACGGTGCAGATCAAAGGGAGAGAATGAATTGAAAGGGAAATTAAGCTCAAAACATAGTTTAAAGATTACTAATCATCTTTAAGTTGATTAATGCGCTTTAGTCTAGTTAGAAACTTAACAATGGTTTGATGAGCACATTAGCCTCCTGTGGAACTCCTTGGGCTTGAGGGAAACCAGTGGATTCATGTGGCTGGGTTTCCATACGAAGAATGAAGTTAAAGACAGATTTCTTGGTGCCATTTTGTCCAAGCCCAGAATTGAACTACGAGGGTCCGGGAGGTGTATACACCGGGAAGTTTCCCTTGAGGAAAAGGTCAAAAAGGACAAGGCTAAGGGCGGAATTGTACGAATGCACTTGAAGGTGCACCTAGCTTCCGATTCGCAGTCAATTGGAAATTGACATGGCTTTGGTCCTAGTGATGTGTGATAGATCAAGGGTAATATTCTAAATCAATGTAAGAATAATGTAACACAAAAATAATCTCAAAAAGGTGCAAATGAAAGGGAAATTAAGCTCAAAATATGGTTTATAGGTTACTAATCATCTTTAAGTCGATTAATGCGCTTTAGCCTAGTAAGAAACTTAAGAATGGTTGGATGAGCACATTAGCCTCGTGTGGAACTCCTTGGGCATGAGGGAAACCAATGGATTCATGTGGGCGGGCTTCAATATGATGATGAATGAAGTTAACGACAGATTTCTTGGTGCCATTTCGTCCAAACTTAGAACTGAACTACGAGGGTCAGGCAGGTGTATATACCAAGAAGTTTCTCTTGAGGAAAAGGTCAAAAAGGACAAGGCTAAGGGCGGAATTGTATGAATGCACTCGAAGGTGCACCTAGCTTCCGATTCGCTGTCAATTCCAAATTGACATGGCTTTGGTTCTAGTGATGTGTGATAGATCAATACTAATCTTCTAAATCAATCTAAGAATAATGTAAAACAACAATAAAATCAAAAAGGTGCAAATGATAGGGAGAGAATGAATTTAAGTGGAAATTAAGCTCAAAATATGGTTTAAAGATTACTAATCATCTTTAAGTTGATTAATGCGCTTTAGTCTAGTTAGAAACTTAACAATGGCTGGATGAGCACACTAGCATCATGTGGAACTCCTCGGGCTTGAGGGAAACCAATGGATTTATGTGGGCGGGCTTCAATACGGTGAATGAAGTTAAAGACAGATTTCTAGGTGCCATTTTTTCCAAACCAACAACTGAACTCTGAGGGTCAGGGAGCTGTGTACACGAAGAAGTTTCCCCTGAGGAAAAGGTCAAAAACGGCGAGGCTAAGGGCGGAATTGTACGAATGCACTTGAAGGTGCACATATCTTTCGATTTGTAGTCAATTGGAAATTGACATGGCTTTGGTTCTAGTGATGTGTGATACATCGAGGCTAATCTTCTAAATCAATCTAAGAATAATGTAAGACAACAATAATATCAAAAAGGTGCAGATGAAAGGGAAAGAATGAATTGAAAGGGAAATTTAGCTCAAAACATAGTTTAAAGATTACTAATCAACTTTAAGTTTATTAATGCGCTTTAGTCTAGTAAGAATCTTAACAATGGTTGGATGAGCACATTAGCCTCGTTTGGAACTCCTTGGGTTTGGGGAAGAAACCAAGGGATTCATGTGGGCGGGTTTCAATACGATGAATGAAGTTAAAGACAGATTTCTTGGTGCCATTTCGGCCAAGCCCAGAATTGAACTACGGGTCAGGGAGGTGTGTACACCGGGAAGTTTCCCTTGAGGAAAAGGTCAAAAAGGACAAGGCTAAGGGCGGAATTGTACGAATGCGCTTGAAGGTGCACCTAGCTTCCGATTCGCAGTCAATTGGAAATTGACATGGCTTTGGTCCTAGTGATGTGTGATAGATCAAGGGTAATCTTCTAAATCAATGTAAGAATAATGTAACACAAAAATAATCTCAAAAAGGTGAAAATGAAAGGGAAATTAAGCTCAAAATATGGTTTATAGGTTACTAATCATCTTTAAGTTGATTAATGTGCTTTAGCCTAGTAAGAAACTTAACAGTGGTTGGATGAGCACATTAGCCTCGTGTGGAACTCCTTGGGCTTGAGGGAAACCAATGGATTCATGTGGGCGGGCTTCAATATGATGAATGAAGTGAAAGACAGATTTCTTGGTGCCATTTCGTCCAAACTTAGAACTGAACTACGAGGGTCAGGCAGGTGTATATACCAAGAAGTTTCCCTTGAGGAAAAGGTCAAAAAGGACAAGGCTAAGGGCGGAATTGTACGAATGCACTCGAAGGTGCACCTAGCTTCCGATTCGCTGTCAATTCCAAATTGACATGGCTTTGGTTCTAGTGATGTGTGATAGATCAATACTAATCTTCTAAATCAATCTAAGAATAATGTAAAACAACAATAAAATCAAAAAGGTGCAAATGAAAGGGAAATTAAGCTCAAAATATGGTTTATAGGTTACTAATCATCTTTAAGTTGATTAATGCGCTTTAGTCTAGTTAGAAACTTAACAATGGTTGGATGAGCACATTAGCCTCCTGTGGAACTCCTTGGGCTTGAGGGAAACCAATGGATTCATGTGGGCGGGTTTCCATACGACGAATGAAGTTAAAGACAGATTTCTTGGTGCCATTTCGTCCAAGCCCAGAATTGAACTACGAGGGTCAGGGAGGTGTATACACCGGGAAGTTTCCCTTGAGGAAAAGGTCAAAAAGGACAAGGCTAAGGGCGGAATTGTACGAATGCACTTGAAGGTGCACCTAGCTTCCGATTCGCACTCAATTGGAAATTGACATGGCTTTGGTCCTAGTGATGTGTGATAGATCAAGGGTAATCTTCTAAATCAATGTAAGAATAATGTAACACAAAAATAATCTCAAAAAGGTGCAAATGAAAGGGAAATTAAGCTCAAAATATGGTTTATAGGTTACTAATCATCTTTAAGTTGATTAATGCGCTTTAGCCTAGTAAGAAACTTAACAATGGTTGGATGAGCACATTAACCTCGTGTGGAACTCCTTGGGCATGAGGGAAACCAATGGATTCATGTGGGCGGGCTTCAATATGATGATGAATGAAGTTAAAGACATATTTCTTGGTGCCATTTCGTCCAAACTTAGAACTGAACTACGAGGGTCATGCAGGTGTATATACCAAGAAGTTTCCCTTGAGGAAAAGGTCAAAAAGGACAAGGCTAAGGGCGGAATTGTACGAATGCACTCGAAGGTGCACCTAGCTTCCGATTCGCTGTCAATTCCAAATTGACATGGCTTTGGTTTTAGTGATGTGTG
Organism: Carya illinoinensis; assembly: GCF_018687715.1. Taxonomy (NCBI): domain Eukaryota; kingdom Viridiplantae; phylum Streptophyta; class Magnoliopsida; order Fagales; family Juglandaceae; genus Carya; species Carya illinoinensis. The sequence goes on from NC_056765.1 coordinate 21,633,903, forward strand.
ATAGATCAATACTAATCCTCTAAATCAATCTAAGAATAATGTAAAACAACAATAAAATCAAAAAGGTGCAAATGAAAGGGAGAGAATGAATTTAAGTGGAAATTAAGCTCAAAATATGGTTTAAAGATTACTAATCATCTTTAAGTTGATTAATGCGCTTTAGCCTAGTAAGAAACTTAACAATGGTTGGATGAGCACATTAGCCTCGTGTGGAACTCCTTGGGCTTGAGGGAAACCAATGGATTCATGTGGGCGGGCTTCAATATGATGAATGAAGTTAATGACAGATTTCTTGGTGCCATTTCGTCCAAACTTAGAACTGAACTACGAGGGTCAGGGAGGTGTGTACACGAAGAAGTTTCCCCTGAGGAAAAGGTCAAAAACGGCGAGGCTAAGGGCGGAATTGTACGAATGCACTTGAAGGTGCACATATCTTTCGATTTGTAGTCAATTGGAAATTGACATGGCTTTGGTTCTAGTGATGTGTGATACATCGAGGCTAATCTTCTAAATCAATCTAAGAATAACGTAAGACAACAATACTATCAAAAAGGTGATGATGAAAGGGAAAGAATGAATTGAAAGGGAAATTTAGCTCAAAACATAGTTTAAAGATTACTAATCATCTTTAAGTTTATTAATGCGCTTTAGTCTAGTAAGAAGCTTAACAATGGTTGGATGAGCACATTAGCCTCGTGTGGAACTCCTTGGGTTTGGGGGAAACCAAGGGATTCATGTGGGCGGGTTTCAATACGATGAATGAAGTTAAAGACAGATTTCTTGGTGCCGTTTCGTCCAAGCCCAGAATTGAACTACGAGGGTCAGGGAGGTGTGTACACCGGGAAGTTTCCCTTGAGGAAAAGGTAAAAAAGGACAAGGCTAAGGGCGGAATTGTACGAATGCACTTGAAGGTGCACCTAGCTTCCGATTCGCAGTCAATTGGAAATTGACATGGCTTTGGTCCTAGTGATGTGTGATAGATCAACGCTAATCATCTAAATCAATGTAAGAATAATGTAACACAAAAATAATATCAAAAAGGTGTAAATGAAAGGGAAATTAAGCTCAAAATATGGTTTATAGGTTACTAGTCATCTTTAAGTTGATTAATGCGCTTTAGCCTAGTAAGAAACTTAACAATGGTTGGATGTGCACATTAGCCTCGTGTGGAACTCCTTGGGCTTGAGGGAAACCAATGGATTCATGTGGGCGGGCTTCAATATGATGAATGAAGTTAATGACAGATTTCTTGGTGCCATTTCGTCCAAACTTAGAACTGAACTACGAGGGTCAGGCAGGTGTCTACACCAAGATGTTTCGCTTGAGGAAAAGATCAAAAAGGACAAGGCTAAGGGCCGAATTGTACGAATGCACTCGAAGGTGCACCTAGCTTCCGATTCGCTGTGAATTGGAAATTGACATGGCTTTGGTTCTAGTGATGTGTGATAGATCCAGGCTAATCTTCTAAATCAATTTAACAATAATGTAAGACAACAATAATATCAAAACGGTGCAGATCAAAGGGAGAGAATGAATTGAAAGGGAAATTAAGCTCAAAACATAGTTTAAAGATTACTAATCATCTTTAAGTTGATTAATGCGCTTTAGTCTAGTTAGAAACTTAACAATGGTTGGATGAGCACATTAGCCTCATGTGGAACTCCTTGGGCTTGAGGGAAACCAATGGATTCATGTGGGCGGGTTTCAATACGACGAATGAAGTTAAAGACAGATTTCTTGGTGCCATTTCGTCCAAGCCCAGAATTGAACTACGAGGGTCAGGGAGGTGTATACACCGGGAAGTTTCCCTTGAGGAAAAGGTCAAAAAGGACAAGGCTAAGGGCGGGATTGTACGAATGCACTTGAAGGTGCACCTAGCTTCCGATTCGCAGTCAATTGGAAATTGACATGGCTTTGGTCCTAGTGATGTGTGATAGATCAAGGGTAATCTTCTAAATCAATGTAAGAATAATGTAACACAAAAATAATCTCAAAAAGGTGCAAATGAAAGGGAAATTAAGCTCAAAATATGGTTTATAGGTTACTAATCATCTTTAAGTTGATTAATGCGCTTTAGTCTAGTTAGAAACTTAACAATGGCTGGATGAGCACACTAGCATCATGTGGAACTCCTCGGGCTTGAGGGAAACCAATGGATTTATGTGGGCGGGCTTCAATACGGTGAATGAAGTTAAAGACAGATTTCTAGGTGCCATTTTTTCCAAACCAACAACTGAACTCTGAGGGTCAGGGAGCTGTGTACACGAAGAAGTTTCCCCTGAGGAAAAGGTCAAAAACGGCGAGGCTAAGGGCGGAATTGTACGAATGCACTTGAAGGTGCACATATCTTTCGATTTGTAGTCAATTGGAAATTGACATGGCTTTGGTTCTAGTGATGTGTGATACATCGAGGCTAATCTTCTAAATCAATCTAAGAATAATGTAAGACAACAATAATATCAAAAAGGTGCAGATGAAAGGGAAAGAATGAATTGAAAGGGAAATTTAGCTCAAAACATAGTTTAAAGATTACTAATCAACTTTAAGTTTATTAATGCGCTTTAGTCTAGTAAGAATCTTAACAATGGTTGGATGAGCACATTAGCCTCGTTTGGAACTCCTTGGGTTTGGGGAAGAAACCAAGGGATTCATGTGGGCGGGTTTCAATACGATGAATGAAGTTAAAGACAGATTTCTTGGTGCCATTTCGGCCAAGCCCAGAATTGAACTACGGGTCAGGGAGGTGTGTACACCGGGAAGTTTCCCTTGAGGAAAAGGTCAAAAAGGACAAGGCTAAGGGCGGAATTGTACGAATGCGCTTGAAGGTGCACCTAGCTTCCGATTCGCAGTCAATTGGAAATTGACATGGCTTTGGTCCTAGTGATGTGTGATAGATCAAGGGTAATCTTCTAAATCAATGTAAGAATAATGTAACACAAAAATAATCTCAAAAAGGTGAAAATGAAAGGGAAATTAAGCTCAAAATATGGTTTATAGGTTACTAATCATCTTTAAGTTGATTAATGTGCTTTAGCCTAGTAAGAAACTTAACAGTGGTTGGATGAGCACATTAGCCTCGTGTGGAACTCCTTGGGCTTGAGGGAAACCAATGGATTCATGTGGGCGGGCTTCAATATGATGAATGAAGTGAAAGACAGATTTCTTGGTGCCATTTCGTCCAAACTTAGAACTGAACTACGAGGGTCAGGCAGGTGTATATACCAAGAAGTTTCCCTTGAGGAAAAGGTCAAAAAGGACAAGGCTAAGGGCGGAATTGTACGAATGCACTCGAAGGTGCACCTAGCTTCCGATTCGCTGTCAATTCCAAATTGACATGGCTTTGGTTCTAGTGATGTGTGATAGATCAATACTAATCTTCTAAATCAATCTAAGAATAATGTAAAACAACAATAAAATCAAAAAGGTGCAAATGAAAGGGAAATTAAGCTCAAAATATGGTTTATAGGTTACTAATCATCTTTAAGTTGATTAATGCGCTTTAGTCTAGTTAGAAACTTAACAATGGTTGGATGAGCACATTAGCCTCCTGTGGAACTCCTTGGGCTTGAGGGAAACCAATGGATTCATGTGGGCGGGTTTCCATACGACGAATGAAGTTAAAGACAGATTTCTTGGTGCCATTTCGTCCAAGCCCAGAATTGAACTACGAGGGTCAGGGAGGTGTATACACCGGGAAGTTTCCCTTGAGGAAAAGGTCAAAAAGGACAAGGCTAAGGGCGGAATTGTACGAATGCACTTGAAGGTGCACCTAGCTTCCGATTCGCACTCAATTGGAAATTGACATGGCTTTGGTCCTAGTGATGTGTGATAGATCAAGGGTAATCTTCTAAATCAATGTAAGAATAATGTAACACAAAAATAATCTCAAAAAGGTGCAAATGAAAGGGAAATTAAGCTCAAAATATGGTTTATAGGTTACTAATCATCTTTAAGTTGATTAATGCGCTTTAGCCTAGTAAGAAACTTAACAATGGTTGGATGAGCACATTAACCTCGTGTGGAACTCCTTGGGCATGAGGGAAACCAATGGATTCATGTGGGCGGGCTTCAATATGATGATGAATGAAGTTAAAGACATATTTCTTGGTGCCATTTCGTCCAAACTTAGAACTGAACTACGAGGGTCATGCAGGTGTATATACCAAGAAGTTTCCCTTGAGGAAAAGGTCAAAAAGGACAAGGCTAAGGGCGGAATTGTACGAATGCACTCGAAGGTGCACCTAGCTTCCGATTCGCTGTCAATTCCAAATTGACATGGCTTTGGTTTTAGTGATGTGTGATAGATCAATACTAATCCTCTAAATCAATCTAAGAATAATGTAAAACAACAATAAAATCAAAAAGGTGCAAATGAAAGGGAGAGAATGAATTTAAGTGGAAATTAAGCTCAAAATATGGTTTAAAGATTACTAATCATCTTTAAGTTGATTAATGCGCTTTAGCCTAGTAAGAAACTTAACAATGGTTGGATGAGCACATTAGCCTCGTGTGGAACTCCTTGGGCTTGAGGGAAACCAATGGATTCATGTGGGCGGGCTTCAATATGATGAATGAAGTTAATGACAGATTTCTTGGTGCCATTTCGTCCAAACTTAGAACTGAACTACGAGGGTCAGGGAGGTGTGTACACGAAGAAGTTTCCCCTGAGGAAAAGGTCAAAAACGGCGAGGCTAAGGGCGGAATTGTACGAATGCACTTGAAGGTGCACATATCTTTCGATTTGTAGTCAATTGGAAATTGACATGGCTTTGGTTCTAGTGATGTGTGATACATCGAGGCTAATCTTCTAAATCAATCTAAGAATAACGTAAGACAACAATACTATCAAAAAGGTGATGATGAAAGGGAAAGAATGAATTGAAAGGGAAATTTAGCTCAAAACATAGTTTAAAGATTACTAATCATCTTTAAGTTTATTAATGCGCTTTAGTCTAGTAAGAAGCTTAACAATGGTTGGATGAGCACATTAGCCTCGTGTGGAACTCCTTGGGTTTGGGGGAAACCAAGGGATTCATGTGGGCGGGTTTCAATACGATGAATGAAGTTAAAGACAGATTTCTTGGTGCCGTTTCGTCCAAGCCCAGAATTGAACTACGAGGGTCAGGGAGGTGTGTACACCGGGAAGTTTCCCTTGAGGAAAAGGTAAAAAAGGACAAGGCTAAGGGCGGAATTGTACGAATGCACTTGAAGGTGCACCTAGCTTCCGATTCGCAGTCAATTGGAAATTGACATGGCTTTGGTCCTAGTGATGTGTGATAGATCAACGCTAATCATCTAAATCAATGTAAGAATAATGTAACACAAAAATAATATCAAAAAGGTGTAAATGAAAGGGAAATTAAGCTCAAAATATGGTTTATAGGTTACTAGTCATCTTTAAGTTGATTAATGCGCTTTAGCCTAGTAAGAAACTTAACAATGGTTGGATGTGCACATTAGCCTCGTGTGGAACTCCTTGGGCTTGAGGGAAACCAATGGATTCATGTGGGCGGGCTTCAATATGATGAATGAAGTTAATGACAGATTTCTTGGTGCCATTTCGTCCAAACTTAGAACTGAACTACGAGGGTCAGGCAGGTGTCTACACCAAGATGTTTCGCTTGAGGAAAAGATCAAAAAGGACAAGGCTAAGGGCCGAATTGTACGAATGCACTCGAAGGTGCACCTAGCTTCCGATTCGCTGTGAATTGGAAATTGACATGGCTTTGGTTCTAGTGATGTGTGATAGATCCAGGCTAATCTTCTAAATCAATTTAACAATAATGTAAGACAACAATAATATCAAAACGGTGCAGATCAAAGGGAGAGAATGAATTGAAAGGGAAATTAAGCTCAAAACATAGTTTAAAGATTACTAATCATCTTTAAGTTGATTAATGCGCTTTAGTCTAGTTAGAAACTTAACAATGGTTGGATGAGCACATTAGCCTCATGTGGAACTCCTTGGGCTTGAGGGAAACCAATGGATTCATGTGGGCGGGTTTCAATACGACGAATGAAGTTAAAGACAGATTTCTTGGTGCCATTTCGTCCAAGCCCAGAATTGAACTACGAGGGTCAGGGAGGTGTATACACCGGGAAGTTTCCCTTGAGGAAAAGGTCAAAAAGGACAAGGCTAAGGGCGGGATTGTACGAATGCACTTGAAGGTGCACCTAGCTTCCGATTCGCAGTCAATTGGAAATTGACATGGCTTTGGTCCTAGTGATGTGTGATAGATCAAGGGTAATCTTCTAAATCAATGTAAGAATAATGTAACACAAAAATAATCTCAAAAAGGTGCAAATGAAAGGGAAATTAAGCTCAAAATATGGTTTATAGGTTACTAATCATCTTTAAGTTGATTAATGCGCTTTAGCCTAGTAAGAAACTTAACAATGGTTGGATGAGCACATTAGCCTCGTGTGGAACTCCTTGGGCATGAGGGAAACCAATGGATTCATGTGGGCGGGCTTCAATATGATGATGAATGAAGTTAAAGACAGATTTCTTGGTGCCATTTCGTCGAAACTTAGAACTGAACTACGAGGGTCAGGCAGGTGTATATACCAAGAAGTTTCCCTTGAGGAAAAGGTCAAAAAGGACAAGGCTAAGGGCAGAATTGTACGAATGCACTCGAAGGTGCACCTAGCTTCCGATTCGCTGTCAATTCCAAATTGACATGGCTTTGGTTCTAGTGATGTGTGATAGATCAATACTAATCTTCTAAATCAATCTAAGAATAATGTAAAACAACAATAAAATCAAAAAGGTGCAAATGAAAGGGAGAGAATGAATTTAAGTGGAAATTAAGCTCAAAATATGGTTTAAAGATTACTAATCATCTTTAAGTTGATTAATGCGCTTTAGTCTAGTTAGAAACTTAACAATGGCTAGATGAGCACACTAGCCTCATGTGGAACTCCTAGGGCTTGAGGGAAACCAATGGATTTATGTGGGCGGGTTTCAATACGACGAATGAAGTTAAAGACAGATTTCTTGGTGCCATTTCGTCCAAGCCCAAAATTGAACTACGAGGGTCAGGGAGGTGTATACACCGGGAAGTTTCCCTTGAGGAAAAGGTCAAAAAGGACAAGGCTAAGGGCGGAATTGTACGAACGCACTTGAAGGTGCACCTAGCTTCCGATTCGCAGTCAATTCGAAATTGACATGGCTTTGGTCCTAGTGATGTGTGATAGATCAAGGGTAATCTTCTAAATCAATGTAAGAATAATGTAACACAAAAATAATCTCAAAAAGGTGCAAATGAAAGGGAAATTAAGCTCAAAATATGGTTTATAGGTTACTAATCATCTTTAGGTTGATTAATGCGCTTTAGCCTAGTAAGAAACTTAACAATGGTTGGATGAGCACATTAGCCTCGTGTGGAACTCCTTGGGCTTGAGGGAAACCAATGGATTCATGTGGGCGGGCTTCAATATGCTGAATGAAGTTAAAGACAAATTTCTTGGTGCCATTTCGTCCAAACTTAGAACTGAACTACGAGGGTCAGGCAGGTGTATATACCAAGAAGTTTCCCTTGAGGAAAAGGTCAAAAAGGACAAGGCTAAGGGCGGAATTGTACGAATGCACTCGAAGGTGCACCTAGCTTCCGATTCGATGTGAATTGGAAATTGACATGGCTTTGGTTCTAGTGATGTGTGATAGACCAATACTAATCTTCTAAATCAATCTAAGAATAATGTAAAACAACAATAAAATCAAAAAGGTGCAAATGAAAGGGAGAGAATGAATTTAAGTGGAAATTAAGCTCAAAATATGGTTTAAAGATTACTAATCATCTTTAAGTTTATTACTGCGCTTTAGTCCAGTTAGAAACTTAACAATGGTTTCATGAGCAAATTAGCCTCATGTGGAACTCCTTGGGCTTGAGGAAAACCAATGGATTCATGTGGACGGGCTTCAATACGGTGAATGAAGTTAAAGACAGATTTCAAAGTGCCATTTTGTCCAAACCAACAACTGAACTATGAGAGTCAGGGAGGTGTGTACACGAAGAAGCTTCCCCTGAGGAAAAGGTCAAAAACGGCGAGGCTAAGGGCGGAATTGTACGAATGCACTTGAAGGTGCACATCTCTTCCGATTCGTAGTCAATTGGAAATTGACATGGCTTTGGTCCTAGTGATGTGTAATAGATCAAGGCTAATCATCTAAATCAATGTAAGAATAATGTAACACAAAAATAATATCAAAAAGGTGCAAATGAAAGGGAAATTAAGCTCAAAATATGGTTTATAGGTTACTAATCATCTTTAAGTTGATTAATGCACTTTAGCCTAGTAAGAAACTTAAAAATGGTCGGATGAGCACATTAGCCTCGTGTGGAACTCCTTGGGCTTGAGGGAAACCAATGGATTCATGTGGGCGGGCTTCAATATGATGAATGCAGTTAATGACAGATTTCTTGGTGCCATTTCGTCCAAACTTAGAACTGAACTACGAGGGTCAGGTAGGTGTCTACACCAAGATGTTTCCCTTGAGGAAAAGGTCAAAAAGGACAACGCTAAGGGCCGAATTGTACGAATGCACTCGAAGGTGCACCTAGCTTCCGATTCGCTGTGAATTGGAAATTGACATGGCTTTGGTTCTAGTGATGTGTGATAGATCCAGGCTAATCTTCTAAATCAATTTAACAATAATGTAAGACAACAATAATATCAAAACGGTGCAGATCAAAGGGAGAGAATGAATTGATAGGGAAATTAAGCTCAAAACATAGTTTAAAGATTACAAATCATCTTTAAGTTGATTAATGCGCTTTAGTCTAGTTAGAAACTTAACAATGGTTGGATGAGCACATTAGCCTCCTGTGGAACTCCTTGGGCTTGAGGGAAACCAATGGATTCATGTGGGCGGGTTTCAATACGACGAATGAAGTTAAAGACAGATTTCTTGGTGCCATTTCGTCCAAGCCTAGAATTGAACTACGAGGGTCAGGGAGGTGTATACACCGGGAAGTTTCCTTTGAGGAAAAGGTCAAAAAGGACAAGGCTAAGGGTGGAATTGTACGAATGCACTTGAAGGTGCACCTAGCTTCCGATTCGCAGTCAATTGGAAATTGACATGGCTTTGGTCCTAGTGATGTGTGATAGATCAAGGGTAATCTTCTAAATCAATGTAAGAATAATGTAACACAAAAATAATCTCAAAAAGGTGCAAATGAAAGGGAAATTAAGCTCAAAATATGGTGTATAGGTTACTAATCATCTTTAAGTTGATTAATGCGCTTTAGCCTAGTAAGAAACTTAACAATGGTTGGATGAGCACATTAGCCTCGTGTGGAACTCCTTGGGCTTGAGGGAAACCAATGGATTCATGTGGGCGGGCTTCAATATGATGATGAATGAAGTTAAAGACAGATTTCTTGGTGCCATTTCGTCCAAACTTAGAACTGAACTACGAGGGTCAGGCAGGTGTATATACCAAGAAGTTTCCCTTGAGGAAAAGGTCAAAAAGGACAAGGCTAAGGGCGGAATTGTACGAATGCACTCGAAGGTTCACCTAGCTTCCGATTCACTGTGAATTGGAAATTGACATGGCTTTGGTTCTAGTGATGTGTGATAGATCAATACTAATCTTCTAAATCAATCTAAGAATAATGTAAAACAACAATAAAATCAAAAAGGTGCAAATGAAAGGGAGAGAATGAATTTAAGTGGAAATTAAGCTCAAAATATGGTTTAAAGATTACTAATCATCTTTAAGTTGATTAATGCGCTTTAGCCTAGTAAGAAACTTAACAATGGTTGGATGAGCACATTAGCCTCGTGTGGAACTCCTTGGGCTTGAGGGAAACCAATGGATTCATGTGGGCGGGCTTCAATATGATGAATGAAGTTAATGACAGATTTCTTGGTGCCATTTCGTCCAAACTTAGAACTGAACTACGAGGGTCAGGCAGGTGTCTACACCAAGATGTTTCGCTTGAGGAAAAGGTCAAAAAGGACAAGGCTAAGGGCCGAATTGTACGAATGCACTCGAGGGTGCACCTAGCTTCCGATTCGCTGTGAATTGGAAATTGACATGGCTTTGGTTCTAGTGATGTGTGATAGATCCAGGCTAATCTTCTAAATCAATTTAACAATAATGTAAGACAACAATAATATCAAAACGGTGCAGATCAAAGGGAGAGAATGAATTGAAAGGGAAATTAAGCTCAAAACATAGTTTAAAGATTACTAATCATCTTTAAGTTGATTAATGCGCTTTAGTCTAGTTAGAAACTTAACAATGGTTGGATGAGCACATTAGCCTCATGTGGAACTCCTTGGGCTTGAGGGAAACCAATGGATTCATGTGGGCGGGTTTCAATACGACGAATGAAGTTAAAGACAGATTTCTTGGTGCCATTTCGTCCAAGCCCAGAATTGAACTACGAGGGTCAGGGAGGTGTATACACCGGGAAGTTTCCCTTGGGGAAAAGGTCAAAAAGGACAAGGCTAAGGGCGGAATTGTACGAATGCACTTGAAGGTGCACCTAGCTTCCGATTCGCAGTCAATTGGAAATTGACATGGCTTTGGTCCTAGTGATGTGTGATAGATCAAGGGTAATCTTCTAAATCAATGTAAGAATAATGTAACACAAAAATAATCTCAAAAAGGTGCAAATGAAAGGGAAATTAAGCTCAAAATATGGTTTATAGGTTACTAATCATCTTTAAGTTGATTAATGCGCTTTCGCCTAGTCAGAAACTTAACAATGGTTGGATGAGCACATTAGCCTCCTGTGGAACTCCTTGGGCTTGAGGGAAACCAATGGATTCATGTGGGCGGGTTTCCATACGACGAATGAAGTTAAAGACAGATTTCTTGGTGCCATTTCGTCCAAGCCCAGAATTGAACTACGAGGGTCAGGGAGGTGTATACACCGGGAAGTTTCCCTTGAGGAAAAGGACAAAAAGGACAAGGCTAAGGGCGGAATTGTACGAATGCACTTGAAGGTGCACCTAGCTTCCGATTCGCACTCAATTGGAAATTGACATGGCTTTGGTCCTAGTTATGTGTGATAGATCAAGGGTAATCTTCTAAATCAATGTAAGAATAATGTAACACAAAAATAATCTCAAAAAGGTGCGAATGAAAGGGAAATTAAGCTCAAAATATGGTTTATAGGTTACTAATCATTTTTAAGTTGATTAATGCGCTTTAGCCTAGTAAGAAACTTAACAATGGTTGGATGAGCACATTAGCCTCGTGTGGAACTCCTTGGGCATGAGGGAAACCAATGGATTCATGTGGGCGGGCTTCAATATGATGATGAATGAAGTTAAAGACAGATTTCTTGGTGCCATTTCGTCCAAACTTAGAACTGAAATACGAGGGTCAGGCAGGTGTATATACCAAGAAGTTTCCCTTGAGGAAAAGGTCAAAAAGGACAAGGCTAAGGGCGGAATTGTACGAATGCACTCGAAGGTGCACCTAGCTTCCGATTCGCTGTGAATTGGAAATTGACATGGCTTTGGTTCTAGTGATGTGTGATAGATCAATACTAATCTTCTAAATCAATCTAAGAATAATGTAAAACAACAATAAAATCAAAAAGGTGCAAATGAAAGGGAGAGAATGAATTTAAGTGGAAATTAAGCTCAAAATATGGTTTAAAGATTACTAATCATCTTTAAGTTTATTAATGCGCTTTTGTCCAGTTAGAAACTTAACAATGGTTTCATGAGCACATTAGCCTCATGTGGAACTCCTTGGGCTTGAGGAAAACTAATGGATTCATGTGGGCGGGCTTCAATACGGTGAATGAAGTTAAAGACAGATTTAAAAGTGCCATTTTGTCCAAACCAACAACTGAACTACGAGGGTCAGGGAGGTGTGTACACGAAGAAGTTTCCCCTGAGGAAAAGGTCAAAAACGGCGAGGCTAAGGGCGGAATTGTACGAATGCATTTGAAGGTGCACATATCTTCCGATTCGTAGTCAATTGGAAATTGACATGGCTTTGGTCCTAGTGATGTGTAATAGATCAAGGCTAATCATCTAAATCAATGTAAGAATAATGTAACACAAAAATAATATCAAAAAGGTGCAAATGAAAGGGAAATTAAGCTCAAAATATGGTTTATAGGTTACTAATCATCTTTAAGTTGATTAATGCACTTTAGCCTAGTAAGAAACTTAAAAATGGTTGGATGAGCACATTAGCCTTGTGTGGAACTCCTTGGGCTTGAGGGAAACCAATGGATTCATGTGGGCGGGCTTCAATATGATGAATGAAGTTAATGACAGATTTCTTGGTGCCATTTCGTCCAAACTTAGAACTGAACTACGAGGGTCAGGCAGGTGTCTACACCAAGATGTTTCCCTTGAGGAAAAGGTCAAAAAGGACAACGCTAAGGGCCGAATTGTACGAATGCACTCGAAGGTGCACCTAGCTTCCGATTCGCTGTGAATTGGAAATTGACATGGCTTTGGTTCTAGTGATGTGTGATAGATCCAGGCTAATCTTCTAAATCAATTTAACAATAATGTAAGACAACAATAATATCAAAACGGTGCAGATCAAAGGGAGAGAATGAATTGAAAGGGAAATTAAGCTCAAAACATAGTTTAAAGATTACTAATCATCTTTAAGTTGATTAATGCGCTTTAGTCTAGTTAGAAACTTAACAATGGTTGGATGAGCACATTAGCCTCATGTGGAACTCCTTGGGCTTGAGGGAAACCAATGGATTCATGTGGGCGGGTTTCAATACGACGAATGAAGTTAAAGACAGATTTCTTGGTGCCATTTCGTCCAAGCCCAGAATTGAACTACGAGGGTCAGGGAGGTGTATACACCGGGAAGTTTCCCTTGAGGAAAAGGTCAAAAAGGACAAGGCTAAGGGCGGAATTGTACGAATGCACTTGAAGGTGCACCTAGCTTCCGATTCGCAGTCAATTGGAAATTGACATGGCTTTGGTCCTAGTGATGTGTGATAGATCAAGGGTAATCTTCTAAATCAATGTAAGAATAATGTAACACAAAAATAATCTCAAAAAGGTGCAAATGAAAGGGAAATTAAGCTCAAAATATGGTTTATAGGTTACTAATCATCTTTAAGTTGATTAATGCGCTTTAGCCTAGTTAGAAACTTAACAATGGTTGGATGAGCACATTAGCCTCCTGTGGAACTCCTTGGGCTTGAGGGAAACCAATGGATTCATGTGGGCGGGTTTCCATACGACGAATGAAGTTAAAGACACATTTCTTGGTGCCATTTCGTCCAAGCCCAGAATTGAACTACGAGGGTCAGGGAGGTGTATACACCGGGAAGTTTCCCTTGAGGAAAAGGACAAAAAGGACAAGGCTAAGGGCGGAATTGTACGAATTCACTTGAAGGTGCACCTAGCTTCCGATTCGCACTCAATTGGAAATTGACATGGCTTTGGTCCTAGTGATGTGTGATAGATCAAGGGTAATCTTCTAAATCAATGTAAGAATAATGTAACACAAAAATAATCTCAAAAAGGTGCGAATGAAAGGGAAATTAAGCTCAAAATATGGTTTATAGGTTACTAATCATCTTTAAGTTGATTAATGCGCTTTAGCCTAGTAAGAAACTTAACAATGGTTGGATGGGCACATTAGCCTCGTGTGGAACTCCTTGGGCATGAGGGAAACCAATGGATTCATGTGGGCGGGCTTCAATATGATGATGAATGAAGTTAAAGACAGATTTCTTGGTGCCATTTCGTCCAAACTTAGAACTGAAATACGAGGGTCAGGCAGGTGTATATACCAAGAAGTTTCCCTTGAGGAAAAGGTCAAAAAGGACAAGGCTAAGGGCGGAATTGTACGAATGCACTCGAAGGTGCGCCTAGCTTCCGATTCGCTGTGAATTGGAAATTGACATGACTTTGGTTCTAGTGATGTGTGATAGATCAATACTAATCTTCTAAATCAATCTAAGAATAATGTAAAACAACAATAAAATCAAAAAGGTGCAAATGAAAGGGAGAGAATGAATTTAAGTGGAAATTAAGCTCAAAATATGGTTTAAAGATTACTAATCATCTTTAAGTTGATTAATGCGCTTTAGTCTAGTTAGAAACTTAACAATGGTTGGATGAGCACATTAGCCTCCTGTGGAACTTCTCGGGCTTGAGGGAAACCAATGGATTTATGTGGGCGGGCTTCAATACGGTGAATGAACTTAAAGACAGATTTCTAGGTGCCATTTTGTCCAAACCAACAACTGAACTACGAGGGTCAGGGAGGTGTGTACACGAAGAAGTTTCCCCTGAGGAAAAGGTCAAAAACGGCGAGGCTAAGGGCGGAATTGTACGAATGCACTTGAAGGTGCACATATCTTTCGATTTGTAGTCAATTGGAAATTGACATGGCTTTGGTTCTAGTGATGTGTGATACATCGAGGCTAATCTTCTAAATCAATCTAAGAATAATGTAAGACAACAATAATATCAAAAAGGTGCAGATGAAAGGGAAAGAATGAATTGAAAGGGAAATTTAGCTCAAAACATAGTTTAAAGATTACTAATCATCTTTAAGTTTATTAATGCGCTTTAGTCTAGTAAGAAGCTTAACAATGGTTGGATGAGCACATTAGCCTCGTGTGGAACTCCTTGGGTTTGGGGGAAACCAAGGGATTCATGTGGGCGGGTTTCAATACGATGAATGAAGTTAAAGACAGATTTCTTGGTGCCATTTCGTCCAAGCCCAGAATTGAACTACGAGGGTCAGGGAGGTGTGCACACCGGGAAGTTTCCCTTGAGGAAAAGGTCAAAAAGGACATGGCTAAGGGCGGAATTGTACGAATGCACTTGAAGGTGCACCTAGCTTCCGATTCGCAGTCAATTGGAAATTGACATGGCTTTGGTCCTAGTGATGTGTGATAGATCAAGGCTAATCATCTAAATCAATGTAAGAATAATGTAACACAAAAATAATATCAAAAAGGTGCAAATGAAAGGGAAATTAAGCTCAAAATATGGTTTATAGGTTACTAGTCATCTTTAAGTTGATTAATGCGCTTTAGCCTAGTAAGAAACTTAACAATGGTTGGATGAGCACATTAGCCTCGTGTGGAACTCCTTGGGCTTGAGGGAAACCAATGGATTCATGTGGGCGGGCTTCAATATGATGAATGAAGTTAATGACAGATTTCTTGGTGCCATTTCGTCCAAACTTAGAACTGAACTACGAGGGTCAGGCAGGTGTCTACACCAAGATGTTTCGCTTGAGGAAAAGGTCAAAAAGGACAAGGCTAAGGGCCGAATTGTACGAATGCACTCGAAGGTGCACCTAGCTTCCGATTCGTTGTGAATTGGAAATTGACATGGCTTTGGTTCTAGTGATGTGTGATAGATCCAGGCTAATCTTCTAAATCAATTTAACAATAATGTAAGACAACAATAATATCAAAACGGTGCAGATCAAAGGGAGAGAATGAATTGAAAGGGAAATTAAGCTCAAAACATAGTTTAAAGATTACTAATCATCTTTAAGTTGATTAATGCGCTTTAGTCTAGTTAGAAATTTAACAATGGTTGGATGAGCACATTAGCCTCATGTCGAACTCCTTGGGCTTGAGGGAAACCAATGGATTCATGTGGGCGGGTTTCAATACGACGAATGAAGTTAAAGACAGATTTCTTGGTGCCATTTCGTCCAAGCCCAGAATTGAACTACGAGGGTCAGGGAGGTGTATACACCGGGAAGTTTCCCTTGAGGAAAAGGTCAAAAAGGACAAGGCTAAGGGCGGAATTGTACGAATGCACTTGAAGGTGCACCTAGCTTCCGATTCGCAGTCAATTGGAAATTGACATGGCTTTGGTCCTAGTGATGTGTGATAGATCAAGGGTAATCTTCTAAATCAATGTAAGAATAATGTAACACAAAAATAATCTCAAAAAGGTGCAAATGAAAGGCAAATTAAGCTCAAAATATGGTTTATAGGTTACTAATCATCTTTAAGTTGATTAATGCGCTTTAGCCTAGTAAGAAACTTAACAATGGTTGGATGAGCACATTAGCCTCGTGTGGAACTCCTTGGGCATGAGGGAAACCAATGGATTCATGTGGGCGGGCTTCAATATGATGATGAATGAAGTTAAAGACAGATTTCTTGGTGCCATTTCGTCCAAACTTAGAACTGAACTACGAGGGTCAGGCAGGTATATATACTAAGAAGTTTCCCTTGAGGAAAAGGTCAAAAATGACAAGGCTAAGGGCAGAAGTGTACGAATGCACTCGAAGGTGCACCTAGCTTCCGATTCGCTGTCAATTCCAAATTGACATGGCTTTGGTTCTAGTGATGTGTGATAGATCAATACTAATCTTCTAAATCAATCTAAGAATAATGTAAAACAACAATAAAATCAAAAAGGTGCAAATGAAAGGGAGAGAATGAATTTAAGTGGAAATTAAGCTCAAAATATGGTTTAAAGATTACTAATCATCTTTAAGTTGATTAATGCGCTTTAGTCTAGTTAGAAACTTAACAATGGCTGGATGAGCACACTAGCCTCATGTGGAACTCCTAGGGCTTGAGGGAAACCAATGGATTTATGTGGGCGGGTTTCAATACGACGAATGAAGTTAAAGACAAATTTCTTGGTGCCATTTCGTCCAAGCCCAGAATTGAACTACGAGGGTCAGGGAGGTGTATACACCGGGAAGTATCCCTTGAGGAAAAGGTCAAAAAGGACAAGGCTAAGGGCGGAATTGTACGAACGCACTTGAAGGTGCACCTAGCTTCCGATTCACAATCAATTAGAAATTGACGTGGCTTTGGTCCTAGTGATGTGTGATAGATCAAGGGTAATCTTCTAAATCAATGTAAGAAGAATGTAACACAAAAATAATCTCAAAAAGGTGCAAATGAAAGGGAAATTAAGCTCAAAATATGGTTTATAGGTTACTAATCATCTTTAGGTTGATTAATGCGCTTTAGCCTAGTAAGAAACTTAACAATGGTTGGATGAGCACATTAGCCTCGTGTGGAACTCCTTGGGTTTGAGGGAAACCAATGGATTCATGTGGGCGGGCTTCAATATGATGAATGAAGTTAAAGACAGATTTCTTGGTGCCATTTCGTCCAAACTTAGAACTGAACTACGAGGGTCAGGCAGGTGTATATACCAAGAAGTTTCCCTTGAGGAAAAGGTCAAAAAGGACAAGGCTAAGGGCGGAATTGTACGAATGCACTCGAAGGTGCACCTAGCTTCCGATTCGATGTGAATTGGAAATTGACATGGCTTTGGTTCTAGTGATGTGTGATAGATCAATACTAATCTTCTAAATCAATCTAAGAATAATGTAAAACAACAATAAAATAAAAAAGGTGCAAATGAAAGGGAGAGAATGAATTTAAGTGGAAATTAAGCTCAAAATATGGTTTAAAGATTACTAATCATCTTTAAGTTTATTAATGCG
The DNA here is from genome assembly GCF_018687715.1 of Carya illinoinensis. NCBI lineage: Eukaryota > Viridiplantae > Streptophyta > Magnoliopsida > Fagales > Juglandaceae > Carya > Carya illinoinensis. Next base: position 21,651,304 of record NC_056765.1, read on the forward strand.
CTTTTGTCCAGTTAGAAACTTAACAATGGTTTCATGAGCACATTAGCCTCATGTGGAACTCCTTGGGCTTGAGGAAAACCAATGGATTCATGTGGGCGGGCTTCAATACGGTGAATGAAGTTAAAGACAGATTTCAAAGTACCATTTTGTCCAAACCAACAACTGAACTACGAGGGTCAGGGAGGTGTGTACACGAAGAAGTTTCCCCTGAGGAAAAGGTCAAAAACGGCGAGGCTAAGGGCGGAATTGTACGAATGCACTTGAAGGTGCACCTAGCTTCCGATTCGATGTGAATTGGAAATTGACATGGCTTTGGTTCTAGTGATGTGTGATAGATCAATACTAATCTTCTAAATCAATCTAAGAATAATGTAAAACAACAATAAAATCAAAAAGGTGCAAATGAAAGGGAGAGAATGAATTTAAGTGGAAATTAAGCTCAAAACATAGTTTGAAGATTACTAATCATCTTTAAGTTGATTAATGCGCTTTAGTCTAGTTAAAAACTTAACAATGGCTGGATGAGCACACTAGCCTCATGTGGAACTCCTCGGGCTTGAGGGAAACCAATGGATTTATGTGGGCGGGCTTCAATACGGTGAATGAAGTTAAAGACAGATTTCTAGGTGCCATTTTGTCCAAACCAACAACTGAACTACGAGCGTCAGGGAGGTGTGTACACGAAGAAGTTTCCCTTGAGGAAAAGGTCAAAAACGGCGAGGCTAAGGGCGGAATTGTACGAATGCACTTGAAGGTGCACATATCCTTCGATTTGTAGTCAATTGGAAATTGACATGGCTTTGGTTCTAGTGATGTGTGATACATCGAGGCTAATCTTCTAAATCAATCTAAGAATAATGTAAGACGACAATAATATCAAAAAGGTGCGGATGAAAGGGAAAGAATGAATTGAGAGGGAAATTTAGCTCAAAACATAGTTTAAAGATTACTAATCATCTTTAAGTTTATTAATGCGCTTTAGTCTAGTAAGAAGCTTAACAATGGTTGGATGAGCACATTAGCCTCGTGTGGAACTCCTTGGGTTTGGGGGAAACCAAGGGATTCATGTGGGCGGGTTTCAATACGATGAATGAAGTTAAAGACAGATTTCTTGGTGCCATTTCGTCCAAGCCCAGAATTGAACTACGAGGGTCAGGGAGGTGTGTACACCGGGAAGTTTCCCTTGAGGAAAAGGTCAAAAAGGACAAGGCTAAGGGCGGAATTGTACGAATGCACTTGAAGGTGCACCTAGCTTCCGATTCGCAGTCAATTGGAAATTGACATGGCTTTGGTCCTAGTGATGTGTGATAGATCAAGGCTAATCATCTAAATCAATGTAAGAATAATGTAACACAAAAATAATATCAAAAAGGTGCAAATGAAAGGGAAATTAAGCTCAAAATATGGTTTATAGGTTACTAGTCATCTTTAAGTTGATTAATGCGCTTTAGCCTAGTAAGAAACTTAACAGTGGTTGGATGAGCAAATTAGCCTCGTGTGGAACTCCTTGGGCGTGAGGGAAACCAATGGATTCATGTGGGCGGGCTTCAATATGATGAATGAAGTTAAAGACAGATTTCTTGGTGCCATTTCGTCCAAACTTAGAGCTGAACTACGAGGGTCAGGCAGGTGTATATACCAAGAAGTTTCCCTTGAGGAAAAGGTCAAAAAGGACAAGGCTAAGGGCAGAATTGTACGAATGCATTCGAAGGTGCACCTAGCTTCCGATTCGCTGTCAATTCCAAATTGACATGGCTTTGGTTCTAGTGATGTGTGATAGATCAATACTAATCTTCTAAATCAATCTAAGAATAATGTAAAACAACAATAAAATCAAAAAGGTACAAATGAAAGGGAGAGAATGAATTTAAGTGGAAATTAAGCTCAAAACATAGTTTAAAGATTACTAATCATCTTTAAGTTGATTAATGCGCTTTAGTCTAGTTAGAAACTTAACAATGGTTGGATGAGCACATTAGCCTCCTGTGGAACTCCTTGGGCTTGAGGGAAACCAATGGATTCATGTGGGCGGGCTTCAATACGGTGAATGAAGTTAAAGACAGATTTCTAAGTGCCATTTTGTCCAAACCAACAACTGAACTACGAGGGTCAGGGAGGTGTGTACACGAAGAAGTTTCCCCTGAGGAAAAGGTCAACAACGGCGAGGCTAAGGGCGGAATTGTACGAATGCACTTGAAGGTGCACATATCTTCCGATTCGTAGTCAATTGGAAATTGACATGGCTTTGGTCCTATTTATGTGTGATAGATCAAGGCTAATCATCTAAATCAATGTAAGAATAATGTAACACAAAAATAATATCAAAAAGGTGCAAATGAAAGGGAAATTAAGCTCAAAATATGGTTTATAGGTTACTAATCATCTTTAAGTTGATTAATGCGCTTTAGCCTAGTAAGAAACTTAAAAATGGTTGGATGAGCACATTAGCCTCGTGTTGAACTCCTTGGGCTTGTGGGAAACCAATGGATTCATGTGGGCGGGCTTCAATATGATGAATGAAGTTAATGACAGATTTCTTGGTGCCATTTCGTCCAAACTTAGAACTGAACTACGAGGGTCAGGCAGGTGTCTACACCAAGATGTTTCCCTTGAGGAAAAGGTCAAAAAGGACAACGCTAAGGGCCAAATTGTACGAATGCACTCGAAGGTGCACCTAGCTTCCGATTCGCTGTGAATTGGAAATTGACATGGCTTTGGTTCTAGTGATGTGTGATAGATCCAGGCTAATCTTCTAAATCAATTTAACAATAATGTAAGACAACAATAATATCAAAACGGTGCTGATCAAAGGGAGAGAATGAATTGAAAGGGAAATTAAGCTCAAAACATAGTTTAAAGATTACTAATCATCTTTAAGTTGATTAATGCGCTTTAGTCTAGTTAGAAACTTAACAATGGTTGGATGAGCACATTAGCCTCCTGTGGAACTCCTTGGGCTTGAGGGAAACCAATGGATTCATGTGGGCGGGTTTCAATACGACGAATGAAGTTAAAGACAGATTTCTTGGTGCCATTTCGTCCAAGCCCAGAATTGAACTACGAGGGTCAGGGAGGTGTATACACCGGGAAGTTTCCCTTGAGGAAAAGGTCAAAAAGGACAAGGCTAAGGGTGGAATTGTACGAATGCACTTGAAGGTGCACCTAGCTTCCGATTCGCAGTCAATTGGAAATTGACATGGCTTTGGTCCTAGTGATGTGTGATAGATCAAGGGTAATCTTCTAAATCAATGTAAGAATAATGTAACACAAAAATAATCTCAAAAAGGTGCAAATGAAAGGGAAATTAAGCTCAAAATATGGTGTATAGGTTACTAATCATCTTTAAGTTGATTAATGCGCTTTAGCCTAGTAAGAAACTTAACAATGGTTGGATGAGCACATTAGCCTTGTGTGGAACTCCTTGGGCTTGAGGGAAACCAATGGATTCATGTGGGCGGGCTTCAATATGATGATGAATGAAGTTAAAGACAGATTTCTTGGTGCCATTTCGTCCAAACTTAGAACTGAACTACGAGGGTCAGGCAGGTGTATATACCAAGAAGTTTCCCTTGAGGAAAAGGTCAAAAAGGACAAGGCTAAGGGCGGAATTGTACGAATGCACTTGAAGGTGCACCTAGCTTCCGATTCGCAGTCAATTGGAAATTGACATGGCTTTGGTCCTAGTGATGTGTGATAGATCAAGGGTAATCTTCTAAATCAATGTAAGAATAATGTAACACAAAAATAATCTCAAAAAGGTGCAAATGAAAGGGAAATTAAGCTCAAAATATGGTTTATAGGTTACTAATCATCTTTAAGTTTATTAATGCGCTTTAGCCTAGTAAGAAACTTAACAATGGTTGGATGAGCACATTAGCCTTGTGTGGAACTCCTTGGGCTTGAGGGAAACCAATGGATTCATGTGGGCGGGCTTCAATATGATGATGAATGAAGTTAAAGACAGATTTCTTGCTGCCATTTCGTCCAAACTTAGAACTGAACTACGAGGGTCAGGCAGGTGTATATACCAAGAAGTTTCCCTTGAGGAAAAGGTCAAAAAGGACAAGGCTAAGGGCGGAATTGTACGAATGCACTTGAAGGTGCACCTAGCTTCCGATTCGCAGTCAATTGGAAATTGACATGGCTTTGGTCTTAGTGATGTGTGATAGATCAAGGGTAATCTTCTAAATCAATGTAAGAATAATGTAACACAAAAATAATCTCAAAAAGGTGCAAATGAAAGGGAAATTAAGCTCAAAATATGGTTTATAGGTTACTAATCATCTTCAAGTTGATTAATGCGCTTTAGCCTAGCAAGAAACTTAACAATGGTTGGATGAGCAAATTAGCCTCGTGTGGAACTCCTTGGGCGTGAGGGAAACCAATGGATTCATGTGGGCGGGCTTCAATATGATGAATGAAGTTAAAGACAGATTTCTTGGTGCCATTTCGTCCAAACTTAGAGCTGAACTACGAGGGTCAGGCAGGTGTATATACCAAGAAGTTTCCCTTGAGGAAAAGGTCAAAAAGGACAAGGCTAAGGGCAGAATTGTACGAATGCATTCGAAGGTGCACCTAGCTTCCGATTCGCTGTCAATTCCAAATTGACATGGCTTTGGTTCTAGTGATGTGTGATAGATCAATACTAATCTTCTAAATCAATCTAAGAATAATGTAAAACAACAATAAAATCAAAAAGGTGCAAATGAAAGGGAGAGAATGAATTTAAGTGGAAATTAAGCTCAAAACATAGTTTGAAGATTACTAATCATCTTTAAGTTGATTAATGCGCTTTAGTCTAGTTAAAAACTTAACAATGGCTGGATGAGCACACTAGCCTCATGTGGAACTCCTCGGGCTTGAGGGAAACCAATGGATTTATGTGGGCGGGCTTCAATACGGTGAATGAAGTTAAAGACAGATTTCTAGGTGCCATTTTGTCCAAACCAACAACTGAACTACGAGCGTCAGGGAGGTGTGTACACGAAGAAGTTTCCCTTGAGGAAAAGGTCAAAAACGGCGAGGCTAAGGGCGGAATTGTACGAATGCACTTGAAGGTGCACATATCCTTCGATTTGTAGTCAATTGGAAATTGACATGGCTTTGGTTCTAGTGATGTGTGATACATCGAGGCTAATCTTCTAAATCAATCTAAGAATAATGTAAGACGACAATAATATCAAAAAGGTGCGGATGAAAGGGAAAGAATGAATTGAGAGGGAAATTTAGCTCAAAACATAGTTTAAAGATTACTAATCATCTTTAAGTTTATTAATGCGCTTTAGTCTAGTAAGAAGCTTAACAATGGTTGGATGAGCACATTAGCCTCGTGTGGAACTCCTTGGGTTTGGGGGAAACCAAGGGATTCATGTGGGCGGGTTTCAATACGATGAATGAAGTTAAAGACAGATTTCTTGGTGCCATTTCGTCCAAGCCCAGAATTGAACTACGAGGGTCAGGGAGGTGTGTACACCGGGAAGTTTCCCTTGAGGAAAAGGTCAAAAAGGACAAGGCTAAGGGCGGAATTGTACGAATGCACTTGAAGGTGCACCTAGCTTCCGATTCGCAGTCAATTGGAAATTGACATGGCTTTGGTCCTAGTGATGTGTGATAGATCAAGGCTAATCATCTAAATCAATGTAAGAATAATGTAACACAAAAATAATATCAAAAAGGTGCAAATGAAAGGGAAATTAAGCTCAAAATATGGTTTATAGGTTACTAGTCATCTTTAAGTTGATTAATGCGCTTTAGCCTAGTAAGAAACTTAACAATGGTTGGATGAGCAAATTAGCCTCGTGTGGAACTCCTTGGGCGTGAGGGAAACCAATGGATTCATGTGGGCGGGCTTCAATATGATGAATGAAGTTAAAGACAGATTTCTTGGTGCCATTTCGTCCAAACTTAGAGCTGAACTACGAGGGTCAGGCAGGTGTATATACCAAGAAGTTTCCCTTGAGGAAAAGGTCAAAAAGGACAAGGCTAAGGGCAGAATTGTACGAATGCATTCGAAGGTGCACCTAGCTTCCGATTCGCTGTCAATTCCAAATTGACATGGCTTTGGTTCTAGTGATGTGTGATAGATCAATACTAATCTTCTAAATCAATCTAAGAATAATGTAAAACAACAATAAAATCAAAAAGGTACAAATGAAAGGGAGAGAATGAATTTAAGTGGAAATTAAGCTCAAAACATAGTTTAAAGATTACTAATCATCTTTAAGTTGATTAATGCGCTTTAGTCTAGTTAGAAACTTAACAATGGTTGGATGAGCACATTAGCCTCCTGTGGAACTCCTTGGGCTTGAGGGAAACCAATGGATTCATGTGGGCGGGCTTCAATACGGTGAATGAAGTTAAAGACAGATTTCTAAGTGCCATTTTGTCCAAACCAACAACTGAACTACGAGGGTCAGGGAGGTGTGTACACGAAGAAGTTTCCCCTGAGGAAAAGGTCAACAACGGCGAGGCTAAGGGCGGAATTGTACGAATGCACTTGAAGGTGCACATATCTTCCGATTCGTAGTCAATTGGAAATTGACATGGCTTTGGTCCTAGTGATGTGTGATAGATCAAGGCTAATCATCTAAATCAATGTAAGAATAATGTAACACAAAAATAATATCAAAAAGGTGCAAATGAAAGGGAAATTAAGCTCAAAATATGGTTTATAGGTTACTAATCATCTTTAAGTTGATTAATGCGCTTTAGCCTAGTAAGAAACTTAACAATGGTTGGATGAGCACATTAGCCTCGTGTGGAACTCCTTGGGCATGAGGGAAACCAATGGATTCATGTGGGCGGGCTTCAATATGATGATGAATGAAGTTAAAGACAGATTTCTTGGTGCCATTTCGTCCAAACTTAGAACTGAAATACGAGGGTCAGGCAGGTGTATATACCAAGAAGTTTCCCTTGAGGAAAAGGTCAAAAAGGACAAGGCTAAGGGCGGAATTGTACGAATGCACTCGAAGGTGCACCTAGCTTCCGATTCGCTGTGAATTGGAAATTGACATGGCTTTGGTTCTAGTGATGTGTGATAGATCAATACTAATCTTCTAAATCAATCTAAGAATAATGTAAAACAACAATAAAATCAAAAAGGTGCAAATGAAAGGGAGAGAATGAATTTAAGTGGAAATTAAGCTCAAAATATGGTTTAAAGATTACTAATCATCTTTAAGTTGATTAATGCGCTTTAGTCTAGTTAAAAACTTAACAATGGCTGGATGAGCACACTAGCCTCATGTGGAACTCCTCGGGCTTGAGGGAAACCAATGGATTTATGTGGGCGGGCTTCAATACGGTGAATGAAGTTAAAGACAGATTTCTAGGTGCCATTTTGTCCAAACCAACAACTGAACTACGAGCGTCAGGGAGGTGTGTACACGAAGAAGTTTCCCCTGAGGAAAAGGTCAAAAACGGCGAGGCTAAGGGCGGAATTGTACGAATGCACTTGAAGGTGCACATATCTTTCGATTTGTAGTCAATTGGAAATTGACATGGCTTTGGTTCTAGTGATGTGTGATACATCGAGGCTAATCTTCTAAATCAATCTAAGAATAATGTAAGACGACAATAATATCAAAAAGGTGCGGATGAAAGGGAAAGAATGAATTGAAAGGGAAATTTAGCTCAAAACATAGTTTAAAGATTACTAATCATCTTTAAGTTTATTAATGCGCTTTAGTCTAGTAAGAAGCTTAACAATGGTTGGATGAGCACATTAGCCTCGTGTGGAACTCCTTGGGTTTGGGGGAAACCAAGGGATTCATGTGGGCGGGTTTCAATACGATGAATGAAGTTAAAGACAGATTTCTTGGTGCCATTTCGTCCAAGCCCAGAATTGAACTACGAGGGTCAGGGAGGTGTGTACACCGGGAAGTTTCCCTTGAGGAAAAGGTCAAAAAGGACAAGGCTAAGGGCGGAATTGTACGAATGCACTTGAAGGTGCACCTAGCTTCCGATTCGCAGTCAATTGGAAATTGACATGGCTTTGGTCCTAGTGATGTGTGATAGATCAAGGCTAATCATCTAAATCAATGTAAGAATAATGTAACACAAAAATAATATCAAAAAGGTGCAAATGAAAGGGAAATTAAGCTCAAAATATGGTTTATAGGTTACTAGTCATCTTTAAGTTGATTAATGCGCTTTAGCCTAGTAAGAAACTTAACAATGGTTGGATGAGCAAATTAGCCTCGTGTGGAACTCCTTGGGCGTGAGGGAAACCAATGGATTCATGTGGGCGGGCTTCAATATGATGAATGAAGTTAAAGACAGATTTCTTGGTGCCATTTCGTCCAAACTTAGAGCTGAACTACGAGGGTCAGGCAGGTGTATATACCAAGAAATTTCCCTTGAGGAAAAGGTCAAAAAGGACAAGGCTAAGGGCAGAATTGTACGAATGCATTCGAAGGTGCACCTAGCTTCCGATTCGCTGTCAATTCCAAATTGACATGGCTTTGGTTCTAGTGATGTGTGATAGATCAATACTAATCTTCTAAATCAATCTAAGAATAATGTAAAACAACAATAAAATCAAAAAGGTGCAAATGAAAGGGAGAGAATGAATTTAAGTGGAAATTAAGCTCAAAACATAGTTTAAAGATTACTAATCATCTTTAAGTTGATTAATGCGCTTTAGTCTAGTTAGAAACTTAACAATGGTTGGATGAGCACATTAGCCTCCTGTGGAACTCCTTGGGCTTGAGGGAAACCAATGGATTCATGTGGGCGGGCTTCAATACGGTGAATGAAGTTAAAGACAGATTTCTAAGTGCCATTTTGTCCAAACCAACAACTGAACTACGAGGGTCAGGGAGGTGTGTTCACGAAGAAGTTTCCCCTGAGGAAAAGGTCAACAACGGCGAGGCTAAGGGCGGAATTGTACGAATGCACTTGAAGGTGCACATATCTTCCGATTCGTAGTCAATTGGAAATTGACATGGCTTTGGTCCTAGTGATGTGTGATAGATCAAGGCTAATCATCTAAATCAATGTAAGAATAATGTAACACAAAAATAATATCAAAAAGGTGCAAATGAAAGGGAAATTAAGCTCAAAATATGGTTTATAGGTTACTAATCATCTTTAAGTTGATTAATGCGCTTTAGCCTAGTAAGAAACTTAACAATGGTTGGATGAGCACATTAGCCTCGTGTGGAACTCCTTGGGCATGAGGGAAACCAATGGATTCATGTGGGCGGGCTTCAATATGATGATGAATGAAGTTAAAGACAGATTTCTTGGTGCCATTTCGTCCAAACTTAGAACTGAAATACGAGGGTCAGGCAGGTGTATATACCAAGAAGTTTCCCTTGAGGAAAAGGTCAAAAAGGACAAGGCTAAGGGCGGAATTGTACGAATGCACTCGAAGGTGCACCTAGCTTCCGATTCGCTGTGAATTGGAAATTGACATGGCTTTGGTTCTAGTGATGTGTGATAGATCAATACTAATCTTCTAAATCAATCTAAGAATAATGTAAAACAACAATAAAATCAAAAAGGTGCAAATGAAAGGGAGAGAATGAATTTAAGTGGAAATTAAGCTCAAAATATGGTTTAAAGATTACTAATCATCTTTAAGTTGATTAATGCGCTTTAGTCTAGTTAAAAACTTAACAATGGCTGGATGAGCACACTAGCCTCATGTGGAACTCCTCGGGCTTGAGGGAAACCAATGGATTTATGTGGGCGGGCTTCAATACGGTGAATGAAGTTAAAGACAGATTTCTAGGTGCCATTTTGTCCAAACCAACAACTGAACTACGAGCGTCAGGGAGGTGTGTACACAAAGAAGTTTCCCCTGAGGAAAAGGTCAAAAACGGCGAGGCTAAGGGCGGAATTGTACGAATGCACTTGAAGGTGCACATATCTTTCGATTTGTAGTCAATTGGAAATTGACATGGCTTTGGTTCTAGTGATGTGTGATACATCGAGGCTAATCTTCTAAATCAATCTAAGAATAATGTAAGACGACAATAATATCAAAAAGGTGCGGATGAAAGGGAAAGAATGAATTGAAAGGGAAATTTAGCTCAAAACATAGTTTAAAGATTACTAATCATCTTTAAGTTTATTAATGCACTTTAGTCTAGTAAGAAGCTTAACAATGGTTGGATGAGCACATTAGCCTCGTGTGGAACTCCTTGGGTTTGGGGGAAACCAAGGGATTCATGTGGGCGGGTTTCAATACGATGAATGAAGTTAAAGACAGATTTCTTGGTGCCATTTCGTCCAAGCCCAGAATTGAACTACGAGGGTCAGGGAGGTGTGTACACCGGGAAGTTTCCCTTGAGGAAAAGGTCAAAAAGGACAAGGCTAAGGGCGGAATTGTACGAATGCACTTGAAGGTGCACCTAGCTTCCGATTCGCAGTCAATTGGAAATTGACATGGCTTTGGTCCTAGTGATGTGTGATAGATCAAGGCTAATCATCTAAATCAATGTAAGAATAATGTAACACAAAAATAATATCAAAAAGGTGCAAATGAAAGGGAAATTAAGCTCAAAATATGGTTTATAGGTTACTAGTCATCTTTAAGTTGATTAATGCGCTTTAGCCTAGTAAGAAACTTAACAATGGTTGGATGAGCAAATTAGCCTCGTGTGGAACTCCTTGGGCGTGAGGGAAACCAATGGATTCATGTGGGCGGGCTTCAATATGATGAATGAAGTTAAAGACAGATTTCTTGGTGCCATTTCGTCCAAACTTAGAGCTGAACTACGAGGGTCAGGCAGGTGTATATACCAAGAAGTTTCCCTTGAGGAAAAGGTCAAAAAGGACAAGGCTAAGGGCAGAATTGTACGAATGCATTCGAAGGTGCACCTAGCTTCCGATTCGCTGTCAATTCCAAATTGACATGGCTTTGGTTCTAGTGATGTGTGATAGATCAATACTAATCTTCTAAATCAATCTAAGAATAATGTAAAACAACAATAAAATCAAAAAGGTGCAAATGAAAGGAAGAGAATGAATTTAAGTGGAAATTAAGCTCAAAACATAGTTTAAAGATTACTAATCATCTTTAAGTTCATTAATGCGCTTTAGTCTAGTTAGAAACTTAACAATGGTTGGATGAGCACATTAGCCTCCTGTGGAACTCCTTGGGCTTGAGGGAAACCAATGGATTCATGTGGGCGGGCTTCAATACGGTGAATGAAGTTAAAGACAGATTTCTAAGTGCCATTTTGTCCAAACCAACAACTGAACTACGAGGGTCAGGGAGGTGTGTACACGAAGAAGTTTCCCCTGAGGAAAAGGTCAAAAACGGCGAGGCTAAGGGCGGAATTCTACGAATGCACTTGAAGGTGCACATATCTTCCGATTCGTAGTCAATTGGAAATTGACATGGCTTTGGTCCTAGTGATGTTTGATAGATCAAGGCTAATCATCTAAATCAATGTAAGAATAATGTAACACAAAAATAATATCAAAAAGGTGCAAATGAAAGGGAAATTAAGCTCAAAATATGGTTTATAGGTTACTAATCATCTTTAAGTTGATTAATGCGCTTTAGCCTAGTAAGAAACTTAACAATGGTTGGATGAGCACATTAGCCTCGTGTGGAACTCCTTGGGCATGAGGGAAACCAATGGATTCATGTGGGCGGGCTTCAATATGATGATGAATGAAGTTAAAGACAGATTTCTTGGTGCCATTTCGTCCAAACTTAGAACTGAAATACGAGGGTCAGGCAGGTGTATATACCAAGAAGTTTCCCTTGAGGAAAAGGTCAAAAAGGACAAGACTAAGGGCGGAATTGTACGAATGCACTCGAAGGTGCACCTAGCTTCCGATTCGCTGTGAATTGGAAATTGACATGGCTTTGGTTCTAGTGATGTGTGCTAGATCAATACTAATCTTCTAAATCAATCTAAGAATAATGTAAAACAACAACAAAATCAAAAAGCTGCAAATGAAAGGGAGAGAATGAATTTAAGTGGAAATTAAGCTCAAAATATGGTTTAAAGATTACTAATCATCTTTAAGTTGATTAATGCGCTTTAGTCTAGTTAGAAACTTAACAATGGCTGGATGAGCACACTAGCCTCATGTGGAACTCCTCGGGCTTGAGGGAAACCAATGGATTTATGTGGGCGGGCTTCAATACGGTGAATGAAGTTAAAGACAGATTTCTAGGTGCCATTTTGTCCAAACCAACAACTGAACTACGAGGGTCAGGGAGGTGTGTACACGAAGAAGTTTCCCCTGAGGAAAAGGTCAAAAACGGCGAGGCTAAGGGCGGAATTGTACGAATGCACTTGAAGGTGCACAAATCTTTCGATTTGTAGTCAATTGGAAATTGACATGGCTTTGGTTCTAGTGATGTGTGATACATTGAGGCTAATCTTCTAAATCAATCTAAGAATAATGTAAGACAACAATAATATCAAAAAGGTGCAGATGAAAGGGAAAGAATGAATTGAAAGGGAAATTTAGCTCAAAAGATAGTTTAAAGATTACTAATCATCTTTAAGTTTATTAATGCGCTTTAGTCTAGTAAGAAGCTTAACAATGGTTGGATGAGCACATTAGCCTCGTGTGGAACTCCTTGGGTTTGGGGGAAACCAAGGGATTCATGTGGGCGGGTTTCAATACGATGAATGAAGTTAAAGACAGATTTCTTGGTGCCATTTCGTCCAAGCCCAGAATTGAACTACGAGGGTCAGGGAGGTGTGTACACCGGGAAGTTTCCCTTGAGGAAAAGGTCAAAAAGGACAAGGCTAAGGGCGGAATTGTACGAATGCACTTGAAGGTGCACCTAGCTTCCGATTCGCAGTCAATTGGAAATTGACATGGCTTTGGTCCTAGTGATGTGTGATAGATCAAGGCTAATCATCTAAATCAATGTAAGAATAATGTAACACAAAAATAATATCAAAAAGGTGCAAATGAAAGGGAAATTAAGCTCAAGATATGGTTTATAGGTTACTAGTCATCTTTAAGTTGATTAATGCGCTTTAGCCTAGTAAGAAACTTAACAATGGTTGGATGAGCACATTAGCCTCGTGTGGAACTCCTTGGGCTTGAGGGAAACCAATGGATTCATGTGGGTGGGCTTCAATATGATGAATGAAGTTAATGACAGATTTCTTGGTGCCATTTCGTCCAAACTTAGAACTGAACTACGAGAGTCAGGCAGGTGTCTACACCAAGATGTTTCGCTTGAGGAAAAGGTCAAAAAGGACAAGGCTAAGGGCCGAATTGTACGAATGCACTCGAGGGTGCACCTAGCTTCCGATTCGCTGTGAATTGGAAATTGACATGGCTTTGGTTCTAGTGATGTGTGATAGATCCAGGCTAATCTTCTAAATCAATTTAACAATAATGTAAGACAACAATAATATCAAAACGGTGCAGATCAAAGGGAGAGAATGAATTGAAAGGGAAATTAAGCTCAAAACATAGTTTAAAGATTACTAATCATCTTTAAGTTGATTAATGCGCTTTAGTCTAGTTAGAAACTTAACAATGGTTGGATGAGCACATTAGCCTCATGTGGAACTCCCTGGGCTTGAGGGAAACCAATGGATTCATGTGGGCGGGTTTCAATACGACGAATGAAGTTAAAGACAGATTTCTTGGTGCCATTTCGTCCAAGCCCAGAATTGAACTACGAGGGTCAGGGAGGTGTATACACCGGGAAGTTTCCCTTGAGGAAAAGGTCAAAAAAGACAAGGCTAAGGGCGGAATTGTACGAATGCACTTGAAGGTGCACCTAGCTTCCGATTCGCAGTCAATTGGAAATTGACATGGCTTTGGTCCTAGTGATGTGTGATAGATCAAGGGTAATCTTCTAAATCAATGTAAGAATAATGTAACACAAAAATAATCTCAAAAAGGTGCAAATGAAAGGGAAATTAAGCTCAAAATATGGTTTATAGGTTACTAATCATCTTTAAGTTGATTAATGCGCTTTAGCCTAGGAAGAAACTTAACAATGGTTGGATGAGCACATTAGCCTCGTGTGGAACTCCTTGGGCATGAGGGAAACCAATGGATTCATGTGGGCGGGCTTCAATATGATGATGAATGAAGTTAAAGACAGATTTCTTGGTGCCATTTCGTCCAAACTTAGAACTGAACTACGAGGGTCAGGCAGGTGTATATACCAAGAAGTTTCCCTTGAGGAAAAGGTCAAAAAGGACAAAAGGCTAAGGGCAGAATTGTACGAATGCACTCGAAGGTGCACCTAGCTTCCGATTCGCTGTCAATTCCAAATTGACATGGCTTTGGTTCTAGTGATGTGTGATAGATCAATACTAATCTTCTAAATCAATCTAAGAATAATGTAAAACAACAATAAAATCAAAAACATGCAAATGAAAGGGAGAGAATGAATTTAAGTGGAAATTAAGCTCAAAATATGGTTTAAAGATTACTAATCATCTTTAAGTTGATTAATGCGCTTTAGTCTAGTTAGAAACTTAACAATGGCTGGATGAGCACACTAGCCTCATGTGGAACTCCTAGGGCTTGAGGGAAACCAATGGATTTATGTGGGCGGGTTTCAATACGACGAATGAAGTTAAAGACAGATTTCTTGGTGCCATTTCGTCCAAGCACAGAATTGAACTACGAGGGTCAGGGAGGTGTATACACCGGGAAGTTTCCCTTGAGGAAAAGGTCAAAAAGGACAAGGCTAAGGGCGGAATTGTACGAACGCACTTGAAGGTGCACCTAGCTTCCGGTTCGCAGTCAATTAGAAATTGACATGGCTTTGGTCCTAGTGATGTGTGATAGATCAAGGGTAATCTTCTAAATCAATGTAAGAATAATGTAACACAAAAATAATCTCAAAAAGGTGCAAATGAAAGGGAAATTAAGCTCAAAATATGGTTTATAGGTTACTAATCATCTTTAGGTTGATTAATGCGCTTTAGCCTAGTAAGAAACTTAACAATGGTTGGATGAGCACATTAGCCTCGTGTGGAACTCCTTTGGTTTGAGGGAAACCAATGGATTCATGTGGGCGGGCTTCAATATGATGATGAATGAAGTTAAAGACAGATTTCTTGGTGCCATTTCGTCCAAACTTAGAACTGAACTACGAGGGTCAGGCAGGTGTATATACCAAGAAGTTTCCCTTGAGGAAAAGGTCAAAAAGGACAAGGCTAAGGGCGGAATTGTACGAATGCACTCGAAGGTGCACCTAGCTTCCGATTCGATGTGAATTGGAAATTGACATGGCTTTGGTTCTAGTGATGTGTGATAGATCAATACTAATCTTCTAAATCAATCTAAGAATAATGTAAAACAACAATAAAATCAAAAAGGTGCAAATGAAAGGGAGAGAATGAATTTAAGTGGAAATTAAGCTCAAAATATGGTTTAAAGATTACTAATCATCTTTAAGTTTATTAATGCGCTTTTGTCCAGTTAGAAACTTAACAATGGTTTCATGAGCACATTAGCCTCATGTGGAACTCCTTGGGCTTGAGGAAAACCAATGGATTCATGTGGGCGGGCTTCAATACGATGAATGAAGTTAAAGACAGATTTCAAAGTGCCATTTTGTCCAAACCAACAACTGAACTACGAGGGTCAGGGAGGTGTGTACACGAAGAAGTTTCCCCTGAGGAAAAGGTCAAAAACGGCGAGGCTAAGGGCGGAATTGTACGAATGCACTTGAAGGTGCACATATCTTCCGATTCGTAGTCAATTGGAAATTGACATGGCTTTGGTCCTCGTGATGTGTAATAGATCAAGGCTAATCATCTAAATCAATGTAAGAATAATGTAACACAAAAATAATATCAAAAAGGTGCAAATGAAAGGGAAATTAAGCTCAAAATATGGTTTATAGGTTACTAATCATCTTTAAGTTGATTAATGCACTTTAGCCTAGTAAGAAACTTAAAAATGGTTGGATGAGCACATTAGCCTCGTGTGGAAATCCTTGGGCTTGAGGGAAACCAATGGATTCATGTGGGCGGGCTTCAATATGATGAATGCAGTTAATGACAGATTTCTTGGTGCCATTTCGTCCAAACTTAGAACTGAACTACGAGGGTCAGGCAGGTGTCTACACCAAGATGTTTCCCTTGAGGAAAACGTCAAAAAGGACAACGCTAAGGGCCGAATTGTACGAATGCACTCGAAGGTGCACCTAGCTTCCGATTCGCTGTGAATTGGAAATTGACATGGCTTTGGTTCTAGTGATGTGTGATAGATCCAGGCTAATCTTCTAAATCAATTTAACAATAATGTAAGACAACAATAATATCAAAACGGTGCAGATCAAAGGGAGAGAATGAATTGAAAGGGAAATTAAGCTCAAAACATAGTTTAAAGATTACTAATCATCTTTAAGTTGATTAATGCGCTTTAGTCTAGTTAGAAACTTAACAATGGTTGGATGAGCACATTAGCCTCCTGTGGAACTCCTTGGGCTTGAGGGAAACCAATGGATTCATGTGGGCGGGTTTCAATACGACGAATGAAGTTAAAGACAGATTTCTTGGTGCCATTTCGTCCAAGCACAGAATTGAACTACGAGGGTCAGGAAGGTGTCTACACCGGGAAGTTTCCCTTGAGGAAAAGGTCAAAAAGGACAAGGCTAAGGGCGGAATTGTACGAATGCACTTGAAGGTGCACCTAGCTTCCGATTCGCAGTCAATTGGAAATTGACATGGCTTTGGTCCTAGTGATGTGTGATAGATCAAGGCTAATCATCTAAATCAATGTAAGAATAATGTAACACAAAAATAATATCAAAAAGGTGCAAATGAAAGGGAAATTAAGCTCAAGATATGGTTTATAGGTTACTAGTCATCTTTAAGTTGATTAATGCGCTTTAGCCTAGTAAGAAACTTAACAATGGTTGGATGAGCACATTAGCCTCGTGTGGAACTCCTTGGGCTTGAGGGAAACCAATGGATTCATGTGGGTGGGCTTCAATATGATGAATGAAGTTAATGACAGATTTCTTGGTGCCATTTCGTCCAAACTTAGAACTGAACTACGAGGGTCAGGCAGGTGTCTACACCAAGATGTTTCGCTTGAGGAAAAGGTCAAAAAGGACAAGGCTAAGGGCCGAATTGTACGAATGCACTCGAGGGTGCACCTAGCTTCCGATTCGCTGTGAATTGGAAATTGACATGGCTTTGGTTCTAGTGATGTGTGATAGATCCAGGCTAATCTTCTAAATCAATTTAACAATAATGTAAGACAACAATAATATCAAAACGGTGCAGATCAAAGGGAGAGAATGAATTGAAAGGGAAATTAAGCTCAAAACATAGTTTAAAGATTACTAATCATCTTTAAGTTGATTAATGCGCTTTAGTCTAGTTAGAAACTTAACAATGGTTGGATGAGCACATTAGCCTCATGTGGAACTCCCTGGGCTTGAGGGAAACCAATGGATTCATGTGGGCGGGTTTCAATACGACGAATGAAGTTAAAGACAGATTTCTTGGTGCCATTTCGTCCAAGCCCAGAATTGAACTACGAGGGTCAGGGAGGTGTATACACCGGGAAGTTTCCCTTGAGGAAAAGGTCAAAAAAGACAAGGCTAAGGGCGGAATTGTACGAATGCACTTGAAGGTGCACCTAGCTTCCGATTCGCAGTCAATTGGAAATTGACATGGCTTTGGTCCTAGTGATGTGTGATAGATCAAGGGTAATCTTCTAAATCAATGTAAGAATAATGTAACACAAAAATAATCTCAAAAAGGTGCAAATGAAAGGGAAATTAAGCTCAAAATATGGTTTATAGGTTACTAATCATCTTTAAGTTGATTAATGCGCTTTAGCCTAGGAAGAAACTTAACAATGGTTGGATGAGCACATTAGCCTCGTGTGGAACTCCTTGGGCATGAGGGAAACCAATGGATTCATGTGGGCGGGCTTCAATATGATGATGAATGAAGTTAAAGACAGATTTCTTGGTGCCATTTCGTCCAAACTTAGAACTGAACTACGAGGGTCAGGCAGGTGTATATACCAAGAAGTTTCCCTTGAGGAAAAGGTCAAAAAGGACAAGGCTAAGGGCAGAATTGTACGAATGCACTCGAAGGTGCACCTAGCTTCCGATTCGCTGTCAATTCCAAATTGACATGGCTTTGGTTCTATTGATGTGTGATAGATCAATACTAATCTTCTAAATCAATCTAAGAATAACGTAAAACAACAATAAAATCAAAAACATGCAAATGAAAGGGAGAGAATGAATTTAAGTGGAAATTAAGATCAAAATATGGTTTAAAGATTACTAATCATCTTTAAGTTGATTAATGCGCTTTAGTCTAGTTAGAAACTTAACAATGGCTGGATGAGCACACTAGCCTCATGTGGAACTCCTAGGGCTTGAGGGAAACCAATGGATTTATGTGGGCGGGTTTCAATACGACGAATGAAGTTAAAGACAGATTTCTTGGTGCCATTTCGTCCAAGCACAGAATTGAACTACGAGGGTCAGGGAGGTGTATACACCGGGAAGTTTCCCTTGAGGAAAAGGTCAAAAAGGACAAGGCTAAGGGCGGAATTGTACGAACGCACTTGAAGGTGCACCTAGCTTCCGGTTCGCAGTCAATTAGAAATTGACATGGCTTTGGTCCTAGTGATGTGTGATAGATCAAGGGTAATCTTCTAAATCAATGTAAGAATAATGTAACACAAAAATAATCTCAAAAAGGTGCAAATGAAAGGGAAATTAAGCTCAAAATATGGTTTATAGGTTACTAATCATCTTTAGGTTGATTAATGCGCTTTAGCCTAGTAAGAAACTTAACAATGGTTGGATGAGCACATTAGCCTCGTGTGGAACTCCTTCGGTTTGAGGGAAACCAATGGATTCATGTGGGCGGGCTTCAATATGATGATGAATGAAGTTAAAGACAGATTTCTTGCTGCCATTTCGTCCAAACTTAGAACTGAACTACGAGGGTCAGGCAGGTGTATATACCAAGAAGTTTCCCTTGAGGAAAAGGTCAAAAAGGACAAGGCTAAGGGCGGAATTGTACGAATGCACTCGAAGGTGCACCTAGCTTCCGATTCGATGTGAATTGGAAATTGACATGGCTTTGGTTCTAGTGATGTGTGATAGATCAATACTAATCTTCTAAATCAATCTAAGAATAATGTAAAACAACAATAAAATCAAAAAGGTGCAAATGAAAGGGAGAGAATGAATTTAAGTGGAAATTAAGCTCAAAATATGGTTTAAAGATTACTAATCATCTTTAAGTTTATTAATGCGCTTTTGTCCAGTTAGAAACTTAACAATGGTTTCATGAGCACATTAGCCTCATGTGGAACTCCTTGGGCTTGAGGAAAACCAATGGATTCATGTGGGCGGGCTTCAATACGGTGAATGAAGTTAAAGACAGATTTCAAAGTGCCATTTTGTCCAAACCAACAACTGAACTACGAGGGTCAGGGAGGTGTGTACACGAAGAAGTTTCCCCTGAGGAAAAGGTCAAAAACGGCGAGGCTAAGGGCGGAATTGTACGAATGCACTTGAAGGTGCACATATCTTCCGATCCGTAGTCAATTGGAAATTGACATGGCTTTGGTCCTCGTGATGTGTAATAGATCAAGGCTAATCATCTAAATCAATGTAAGAATAATGTAACACAAAAATAATATCAAAAAGGTGCAAATGAAAGGGAAATTAAGCTCAAAATATGGTTTATAGGTTACTAATCATCTTTAAGTTGATTAATGCACTTTAGCCTAGTAAGAAACTTAAAAATGGTTGGATGAGCACATTAGCCTCGTGTGGAAATCCTTGGGCTTGAGGGAAACCAATGGATTCATGTGGGCGGGCTTCAATATGATGAATGCAGTTAATGACAGATTTCTTGGTGCCATTTCGTCCAAACTTAGAACTGAACTACGAGGGTCAGGCAGGTGTCTACACCAAGATGTTTCCCTTGAGGAAAACGTCAAAAAGGACAACGCTAAGGGCCGAATTGTACGAATGCACTCGAAGGTGCACCTAGCTTCCGATTCGCTGTGAATTGGAAATTGACATGGCTTTGGTTCTAGTGATGTGTGATAGATCCAGGCTAATCTTCTAAATCAATTTAACAATAATGTAAGACAACAATAATATCAAAACGGTGCAGATCAAAGGGAGAGAATGAATTGAAAGGGAAATTAAGCTCAAAACATAGTTTAAAGATTACTAATCATCTTTAAGTTGATTAATGCGCTTTAGTCTAGTTAGAAACTTAACAATGGTTGGATGAGCACATTAGCCTCCTGTGGAACTCCTTGGGCTTGAGGGAAACCAATGGATTCATGTGGGCGGGTTTCAATACGACGAATGAAGTTAAAGACAGATTTCTTGGTGCCATTTCGTCCAAGCACAGAATTGAACTACGAGGGTCAGGAAGGTGTCTACACCGGGAAGTTTCCCTTGAGGAAAAGGTCAAAAAGGACAAGGCTAAGGGCGGAATTGTACGAATGCACTTGAAGGTGCACCTAGCTTCCGATTCGCAGTCAATTGGAAATTGACATGGCTTTGGTCCTAGTGATGTGTGATAGATCAAGGCTAATCATCTAAATCAATGTAAGAATAATGTAACACAAAAATAATATCAAAAAGGTGCAAATGAAAGGGAAATTAAGCTCAAGATATGGTTTATAGGTTACTAGTCATCTTTAAGTTGATTAATGCGCTTTACCCTAGTAAGAAACTTAACAATGGTTGGATGAGCACATTAGCCTCGTGTGGAACTCCTTGGGCTTGAGGGAAACCAATGGATTCATGTGGGTGGGCTTCAATATGATGAATGAAGTTAATGACAGATTTCTTGGTGCCATTTCGTCCAAACTTAGAACTGAACTACGAGGGTCAGGCAGGTGTCTACACCAAGATGTTTCGCTTGAGGAAAAGGTCAAAAAGGACAAGGCTAAGGGCCGAATTGTACGAATGCACTCGAGGGTGCACCTAGCTTCCGATTCGCTGTGAATTGGAAATTGACATGGCTTTGGTTCTAGTGATGTGTGATAGATCCAGGCTAATCTTCTAAATCAATTTAACAATAATGTAAGACAACAATAATATCAAAACGGTGCAGATCAAAGGGAGAGAATGAATTGAAAGGGAAATTAAGCTCAAAACATAGTTTAAAGATTACTAATCATCTTTAAGTTGATTAATGCGCTTTAGTCTAGTTAGAAACTTAACAATGGTTGGATGAGCACATTAGCCTCATGTGGAACTCCCTGGGCTTGAGGGAAACCAATGGATTCATGTGGGCGGGTTTCAATACGACGAATGAAGTTAAAGACAGATTTCTTGGTGCCATTTCGTCCAAGCCCAGAATTGAACTACGAGGGTCAGGGAGGTGTATACACCGGGAAGTTTCCCATGAGGAAAAGGTCAAAAAAGACAAGGCTAAGGGCGGAATTGTACGAATGCACTTGAAGGTGCACCTAGCTTCCGATTCGCAGTCAATTGGAAATTGACATGGCTTTGGTCCTAGTGATGTGTGATAGATCAAGGGTAATCTTCTAAATCAATGTAAGAATAATGTAACACAAAAATAATCTCAAAAAGGTGCAAATGAAAGGGAAATTAAGCTCAAAATATGGTTTATAGGTTACTTAATCATCTTTAAGTTGATTAATGCGCTTTAGCCTAGGAAGAAACTTAACAATGGTTGGATGAGCACATTAGCCTCGTGTGGAACTCCTTGGGCATGAGGGAAACCAATGGATTCATGTGGGCGGGCTTCAATATGATGATGAATGAAGAAGTTAAAGACAGATTTCTTGGTGCCATTTCGTCCAAACTTAGAACTGAACTACGAGGGTCAGCCAGGTGTATATACCAAGAAGTTTCCCTTGAGGAAAAGATCAAAAAGGACAAGGCTAAGGGCAGAATTGTACGAATGCACTCGAAGGTGCACCTAGCTTCCGATTCGCTGTCAATTCCAAATTGACATGGCTTTGGTTCTATTGATGTGTGATAGATCAATACTAATCTTCTAAATCAATCTAAGAATAATGTAAAACAACAATAAAATCAAAAACATGCAAATGAAAGGGAGAGAATGAATTTAAGTGGAAATTAAGCTCAAAATATGGTTTAAAGATTACTAATCATCTTTAAGTTGATTAATGCGCTTTAGTCTAGTTAGAAACTTAACAATGGCTGGATGAGCACACTAGCCTCATGTGGAACTCCTAGGGCTTGAGGGAAACCAATGGATTTATGTGGGCGGGTTTCAATACGACGAATGAAGTTAAAGACAGATTTCTTGGTGCCATTTCGTCCAAGCACAGAATTGAACTACGAGGGTCAGGGAGGTGTATACACCGGGAAGTTTCCCTTGAGGAAAAGGTCAAAAAGGACAAGGCTAAGGGCGGAATTGTACGAACGCACTTGAAGGTGCACCTAGCTTCCGGTTCGCAGTCAATTAGAAATTGACATGGCTTTGGTCCTAGTGATGTGTGATAGATCAAGGGTAATCTTCTAAATCAATGTAAGAATA
Organism: Carya illinoinensis; assembly: GCF_018687715.1. Classification (NCBI taxonomy): domain Eukaryota; kingdom Viridiplantae; phylum Streptophyta; class Magnoliopsida; order Fagales; family Juglandaceae; genus Carya; species Carya illinoinensis. The sequence continues at coordinate 21,673,758 of NC_056765.1, forward strand.
ATGTAACACAAAAATAATCTCAAAAAGGTGCAAATGAAAGGGAAATTAAGCTCAAAATATGGTTTATAGGTTACTAATCATCTTTAGGTTGATTAATGCGCTTTAGCCTAGTAAGAAACTTAACAATGGTTGGATGAGCACATTAGCCTCGTGTGGAACTCCTTCGGTTTGAGGGAAACCAATGGATTCATGTGGGCGGGCTTCAATATGATGATGAATGAAGTTAAAGACAGATTTCTTGGTGCCATTTCGTCCAAACTTAGAACTGAACTACGAGGGTCAGGCAGGTGTATATACCAAGAAGTTTCCCTTGAGGAAAAGGTCAAAAAGGACAAGGCTAAGGGCGGAATTGTACGAATGCACTCGAAGGTGCACCTAGCTTCCGATTCGATGTGAATTGGAAATTGACATGGCTTTGGTTCTAGTGATGTGTGATAGATCAATACTAATCTTCTAAATCAATCTAAGAATAATGTAAAACAACAATAAAATCAAAAAGGTGCAAATGAAAGGGAGAGAATGAATTTAAGTGGAAATTAAGCTCAAAATATGGTTTAAAGATTACTAATCATCTTTAAGTTTATTAATGCGCTTTTGTCCAGTTAGAAACTTAACAATGGTTTCATGAGCACATTAGCCTCATGTGGAACTCCTTGGGCTTGAGGAAAACCAATGGATTCATGTGGGCGGGCTTCAATACGGTGAATGAAGTTAAAGACAGATTTCAAAGTGCCATTTTGTCCAAACCAACAACTGAACTACGAGGGTCAGGGAGGTGTGTACACGAAGAAGTTTCCCCTGAGGAAAAGGTCAAAAACGGCGAGGCTAAGGGCGGAATTGTACGAATGCACTTGAAGGTGCACATATCTTCCGATTCGTAGTCAATTGGAAATTGACATGGCTTTGGTCCTCGTGATGTGTAATAGATCAAGGCTAATCATCTAAATCAATGTAAGAATAATGTAACACAAAAATAATATTAAAAAGGTGCAAATGAAAGGGAAATTAAGCTCAAAATATGGTTTATAGGTTACTAATCATCTTTAAGCTGATTAATGCACTTTAGCCTAGTAAGAAACTTAAAAATGGTTGGATGAGCACATTAGCCTCGTGTGGAAATCCTTGGGCTTGAGGGAAACCAATGGATTCATGTGGGAGGGCTTCAATATGATGAATGCAGTTAATGACAGATTTCTTGGTGCCATTTCGTCCAAACTTAGAACTGAACTACGAGGGTCAGGCAGGTGTCTACACCAAGATGTTTCCCTTGAGGAAAACGTCAAAAAGGACAACGCTAAGGGCCGAATTGTACGAATGCACTCGAAGGTGCACCTAGCTTCCGATTCGCTGTGAATTGGAAATTGACATGGCTTTGGTTCTAGTGATGTGTGATAGATCCAGGCTAATCTTCTAAATCAATTTAACAATAATGTAAGACAACAATAATATCAAAACGGTGCAGATCAAAGGGAGAGAATGAATTGAAAGGGAAATTAAGCTCAAAACATAGTTTAAAGATTACTAATCATCTTTAAGTTGATTAATGCGCTTTAGTCTAGTTAGAAACTTAACAATGGTTGGTTGAGCACATTAGCCTCCTGTGGAACTCCTTGGGCTTGAGGGAAACCAATGGATTCATGTGGGCGGGTTTCAATACGACGAATGAAGTTAAAGACAGATTTCTTGGTGCCATTTCGTCCAAGCACAGAATTGAACTACGAGGGTCAGGAAGGTGTCTACACCGGGAAGTTTCCCTTGAGGAAAAGGTCAAAAAGGACAAGGCTAAGGGCGGAATTGTACGAATGCACTTGAAGGTGCACCTAGCTTCCGATTCGCAGTCAATTGGAAATTGACATGGCTTTGGTCCTAGTGATGTGTGATAGATCAAGGCTAATCATCTAAATCAATGTAAGAATAATGTAACACAAAAATAATATCAAAAAGGTGCAAATGAAAGGGAAATTAAGCTCAAGATATGGTTTATAGGTTACTAGTCATCTTTAAGTTGATTAATGCGCTTTAGCCTAGTAAGAAACTTAACAATGGTTGGATGAGCACATTAGCCTCGTGTGGAACTCCTTGGGCTTGAGGGAAACCAATGGATTCATGTGGGTGGGCTTCAATATGATGAATGAAGTTAATGACAGATTTCTTGGTGCCATTTCGTCCAAACTTAGAACTGAACTACGAGGGTCAGGTAGCTGTCTACACCAAGATGTTTCGCTTGAGGAAAAGGTCAAAAAGGACAAGGCTAAGGGCCGAATTGTACGAATGCACTCGAGGGTGCACCTAGCTTCCGATTCGCTGTGAATTGGAAATTGACATGGCTTTGGTTCTAGTGATGTGTGATAGATCCAGGCTAATCTTCTAAATCAATTTAACAATAATGTAAGACAACAATAATATCAAAACGGTGCAGATCAAAGGGAGAGAATGAATTGAAAGGGAAATTAAGCTCAAAACATAGTTTAAAGATTACTAATCATCTTTAAGTTGATTAATGCGCTTTAGTCTAGTTAGAAACTTAACAATGGTTGGATGAGCACATTAGCCTCATGTGGAACTCCCTGGGCTTGAGGGAAACCAATGGATTCATGTGGGCGGGTTTCAATACGACGAATGAAGTTAAAGACAGATTTCTTGGTGCCATTTCGTCCAAGCCCAGAATTGAACTACGAGGGTCAGGGAGGTGTATACACCGGGAAGTTTCCCTTGAGGAAAAGGTCAAAAAAGACAAGGCTAAGGGCGGAATTGTACGAATGCACTTGAAGGTGCACCTAGCTTCCGATTCGCAGTCAATTGGAAATTGACATGGCTTTGGTCCTAGTGATGTGTGATAGATCAAGGGTAATCTTCTAAATCAATGTAAGAATAATGTAACACAAAAATAATCTCAAAAAGGTGCAAATGAAAGGGAAATTAAGCTCAAAATATGGTTTATAGGTTACTAATCATCTTTAAGTTGATTAATGCGCTTTAGCCTAGGAAGAAACTTAACAATGGTTGGATGAGCACATTAGCCTCGTGTGGAACTCCTTGGGCATGAGGGAAACCAATGGATTCATGTGGGCAGGCTTCAATATGATGATGAATGAAGTTAAAGACAGATTTCTTGGTGCCATTTCGTCCAAACTTAGAACTGAACTACGAGGGTCAGGCAGGTGTATATACCAAGAAGTTTCCCTTGAGGAAAAGGTCAAAAAGGACAAGGCTAAGGGCAGAATTGTACGAATGCACTCGAAGGTGCACCTAGCTTCCGATTCGCTGTCAATTCCAAATTGACATGGCTTTGGTTCTATTGATGTGTGATAGATCAATACTAATCTTCTAAATCAATCTAAGAATAACGTAAAACAACAATAAAATCAAAAACATGCAAATGAAAGGGAGAGAATGAATTTAAGTGGAAATTAAGATCAAAATATGGTTTAAAGATTACTAATCATCTTTAAGTTGATTAATGCGCTTTAGTCTAGTTAGAAACTTAACAATGGCTGGATGAGCACACTAGCCTCATGTGGAACTCCTAGGGCTTGAGGGAAACCAATGGATTTATGTGGGCGGGTTTCAATACGACGAATGAAGTTAAAGACAGATTTCTTGGTGCCATTTCGTCCAAGCACAGAATTGAACTACGAGGGTCAGGGAGGTGTATACACCGGGAAGTTTCCCTTGAGGAAAAGGTCAAAAAGGACAAGGCTAAGGGCGGAATTGTACGAACGCACTTGAAGGTGCACCTAGCTTCCGGTTCGCAGTCAATTAGAAATTGACATGGCTTTGGTCCTAGTGATGTGTGATAGATCAAGGGTAATCTTCTAAATCAATGTAAGAATAATGTAACACAAAAATAATCTCAAAAAGGTGCAAATGAAAGGGAAATTAAGCTCAAAATATGGTTTATAGGTTACTAATCATCTTTAGGTTGATTAATGCGCTTTAGCCTAGTAAGAAACTTAACAATGGTTGGATGAGCACATTAGCCTCGTGTGGAACTCCTTCGGTTTGAGGGAAACCAATGGATTCATGTGGGCGGGCTTCAATATGATGATGAATGAAGTTAAAGACAGATTTCTTGGTGCCATTTCGTCCAAACTTAGAACTGAACTACGAGGGTCAGGCAGGTGTATATACCAAGAAGTTTCCCTTGAGGAAAAGGTCAAAAAGGACAAGGCTAAGGGCGGAATTGTACGAATGCACTCGAAGGTGCACCTAGCTTCCGATTCGATGTGAATTGGAAATTGACATGGCTTTGGTTCTAGTGATGTGTGATAGATCAATACTAATCTTCTAAATCAATCTAAGAATAATGTAAAACAACAATAAAATCAAAAAGGTGCAAATGAAAGGGAGAGAATGAATTTAAGTGGAAATTAAGCTCAAAATATGGTTTAAAGATTACTAATCATCTTTAAGTTTATTAATGCGCTTTTGTCCAGTTAGAAACTTAACAATGGTTTCATGAGCACATTAGCCTCATGTGGAACTCCTTGGGCTTGAGGAAAACCAATGGATTCATGTGGGCGGGCTTCAATACGGTGAATGAAGTTAAAGACAGATTTCAAAGTGCCATTTTGTCCAAACCAACAACTGAACTACGAGGGTCAGGGAGGTGTGTACACGAAGAAGTTTCCCCTGAGGAAAAGGTCAAAAACGGCGAGGCTAAGGGCGGAATTGTACGAATGCACTTGAAGGTGCACATATCTTCCGATTCGTAGTCAATTGGAAATTGACATGGCTTTGGTCCTCGTGATGTGTAATAGATCAAGGCTAATCATCTAAATCAATGTAAGAATAATGTAACACAAAAATAATATCAAAAAGGTGCAAATGAAAGGGAAATTAAGCTCAAAATATGGTTTATAGGTTACTAATCATCTTTAAGCTGATTAATGCACTTTAGCCTAGTAAGAAACTTAAAAATGGTTGGATGAGCACATTAGCCTCGTGTGGAAATCCTTGGGCTTGAGGGAAACCAATGGATTCATGTGGGCGGGCTTCAATATGATGAATGCAGTTAATGACAGATTTCTTGGTGCCATTTCGTCCAAACTTAGAACTGAACTACGAGGGTCAGGCAGGTGTCTACACCAAGATGTTTCCCTTGAGGAAAACGTCAAAAAGGACAACGCTAAGGGCCGAATTGTACGAATGCACTCGAAGGTGCACCTAGCTTCCGATTCGCTGTGAATTGGAAATTGACATGGCTTTGGTTCTAGTGATGTGTGATAGATCCAGGCTAATCTTCTAAATCAATTTAACAATAATGTAAGACAACAATAATATCAAAACGGTGCAGATCAAAGGGAGAGAATGAATTGAAAGGGAAATTAAGCTCAAAACATAGTTTAAAGATTACTAATCATCTTTAAGTTGATTAATGCGCTTTAGTCTAGTTAGAAACTTAACAATGGTTGGATGAGCACATTAGCCTCCTGTGGAACTCCTTGGGCTTGAGGGAAACCAATGGATTCATGTGGGCGGGTTTCAATACGACGAATGAAGTTAAAGACAGATTTCTTGGTGCCATTTCGTCCAAGCACAGAATTGAACTACGAGGGTCAGGAAGGTGTCTACACCGGGAAGTTTCCCTTGAGGAAAAGGTCAAAAAGGACAAGGCTAAGGGCGGAATTGTACGAATGCACTTGAAGGTGCACCTAGCTTCCGATTCGCAGTCAATTGGAAATTGACATGGCTTTGGTCCTAGTGATGTGTGATAGATCAAGGCTAATCATCTAAATCAATGTAAGAATAATGTAACACAAAAATAATATCAAAAAGGTGCAAATGAAAGGGAAATTAAGCTCAAGATATGGTTTATAGGTTACTAGTCATCTTTAAGTTGATTAATGCGCTTTAGCCTAGTAAGAAACTTAACAATGGTTGGATGAGCACATTAGCCTCGTGTGGAACTCCTTGGGCTTGAGGGAAACCAATGGATTCATGTGGGTGGGCTTCAATATGATGAATGAAGTTAATGACAGATTTCTTGGTGCCATTTCGTCCAAACTTAGAACTGAACTACGAGGGTCAGGCAGGTGTCTACACCAAGATGTTTCGCTTGAGGAAAAGGTCAAAAAGGACAAGGCTAAGGGCCGAATTGTACGAATGCACTCGAGGGTGCACCTAGCTTCCGATTCGCTGTGAATTGGAAATTGACATGGCTTTGGTTCTAGTGATGTGTGATAGATCCAGGCTAATCTTCTAAATCAATTTAACAATAATGTAAGACAACAATAATATCAAAACGGTGCAGATCAAAGGGAGAGAATGAATTGAAAGGGAAATTAAGCTCAAAACATAGTTTAAAGATTACTAATCATCTTTAAGTTGATTAATGCGCTTTAGTCTAGTTAGAAACTTAACAATGGTTGGATGAGCACATTAGCCTCATGTGGAACTCCCTGGGCTTGAGGGAAACCAATGGATTCATGTGGGCGGGTTTCAATACGACGAATGAAGTTAAAGACAGATTTCTTGGTGCCATTTCGTCCAAGCCCAGAATTGAACTACGAGGGTCAGGGAGGTGTATACACCGGGAAGTTTCCCTTGAGGAAAAGGTCAAAAAAGACAAGGCTAAGGGCGGAATTGTACGAATGCACTTGAAGGTGCACCTAGCTTCCGATTCGCAGTCAATTGGAAATTGACATGGCTTTGGTCCTAGTGATGTGTGATAGATCAAGGGTAATCTTCTAAATCAATGTAAGAATAATGTAACACAAAAATAATCTCAAAAAGGTGCAAATGAAAGGGAAATTAAGCTCAAAATATGGTTTATAGGTTACTAATCATCTTTAAGTTGATTAATGCGCTTTAGCCTAGGAAGAAACTTAACAATGGTTGGATGAGCACATTAGCCTCGTGTGGAACTCCTTGGGCATGAGGGAAACCAATGGATTCATGTGGGCGGGCTTCAATATGATGATGAATGAAGTTAAAGACAGATTTCTTGGTGCCATTTCGTCCAAACTTAGAACTGAACTACGAGGGTCAGGCAGGTGTATATACCAAGAAGTTTCCCTTGAGGAAAAGGTCAAAAAGGACAAGGCTAAGGGCAGAATTGTACGAATGCACTCGAAGCTGCACCTAGCTTCCGATTCGCTGTCAATTCCAAATTGACATGGCTTTGGTTCTATTGATGTGTGATAGATCAATACTAATCTTCTAAATCAATCTAAGAATAATGTAAAACAACAATAAAATCAAAAACATGCAAATGAAAGGGAGAGAATGAATTTAAGTGGAAATTAAGCTCAAAATATGGTTTAAAGATTACTAATCATCTTTAAGTTGATTAATGCGCTTTAGTCTAGTTAGAAACTTAACAATGGCTGGATGAGCACACTAGCCTCATGTGGAACTCCTAGGGCTTGAGGGAAACCAATGGATTTATGTGGGCGGGTTTCAATACGACGAATGAAGTTAAAGACAGATTTCTTGGTGCCATTTCGTCCAAGCACAGAATTGAACTACGAGGGTCAGGGAGGTGTATACACCGGGAAGTTTCCCTTGAGGAAAAGGTCAAAAAGGACAAGGCTAAGGGCGGAATTGTACGAACGCACTTGAAGGTGCACCTAGCTTCCGGTTCGCAGTCAATTAGAAATTGACATGGCTTTGGTCCTAGTGATGTGTGATAGATCAAGGGTAATCTTCTAAATCAATGTAAGAATAATGTAACACAAAAATAATCTCAAAAAGGTGCAAATGAAAGGGAAATTAAGCTCAAAATATGGTTTATAGGTTACTAATCATCTTTAGGTTGATTAATGCGCTTTAGCCTAGTAAGAAACTTAACAATGGTTGGATGAGCACATTAGCCTCGTGTGGAACTCCTTCGGTTTGAGGGAAACCAATGGATTCATGTGGGCGGGCTTCAATATGATGATGAATGAAGTTAAAGACAGATTTCTTGGTGCCATTTCGTCCAAACTTAGAACTGAACTACGAGGGTCAGGCAGGTGTATATACCAAGAAGTTTCCCTTGAGGAAAAGGTCAAAAAGGACAAGGCTAAGGGCGGAATTGTACGAATGCACTCGAAGGTGCACCTAGCTTCCGATTCGATGTGAATTGGAAATTGACATGGCTTTGGTTCTAGTGATGTGTGATAGATCAATACTAATCTTCTAAATCAATCTAAGAATAATGTAAAACAACAATAAAATCAAAAAGGTGCAAATGAAAGGGAGAGAATGAATTTAAGTGGAAATTAAGCTCAAAATATGGTTTAAAGATTACTAATCATCTTTAAGTTTATTAATGCGCTTTTGTCCAGTTAGAAACTTAACAATGGTTTCATGAGCACATTAGCCTCATGTGGAACTCCTTGGGCTTGAGGAAAACCAATGGATTCATGTGGGCGGGCTTCAATACGGTGAATGAAGTTAAAGACAGATTTCAAAGTGCCATTTTGTCCAAACCAACAACTGAACTACGAGGGTCAGGGAGGTGTGTACACGAAGAAGTTTCCCCTGAGGAAAAGGTCAAAAACGGCGAGGCTAAGGGCGGAATTGTACGAATGCACTTGAAGGTGCACATATCTTCCGATTCGTAGTCAATTGGAAATTGACATGGCTTTGGTCCTCGTGATGTGTAATAGATCAAGGCTAATCATCTAAATCAATGTAAGAATAATGTAACACAAAAATAATATCAAAAAGGTGCAAATGAAAGGGAAATTAAGCTCAAAATATGGTTTATAGGTTACTAATCATCTTTAAGTTGATTAATGCACTTCAGCCTAGTAAGAAACTTAAAAATGGTTGGATGAGCACATTAGCCTCGTGTGGAAATCCTTGGGCTTGAGGGAAACCAATGGATTCATGTGGGCGGGCTTCAATATGATGAATGCAGTTAATGACAGATTTCTTGGTGCCATTTCGTCCAAACTTAGAACTGAACTACGAGGGTCAGGCAGGTGTCTACACCAAGATGTTTCCCTTGAGGAAAACGTCAAAAAGGACAACGCTAAGGGCCGAATTGTACGAATGCACTCGAAGGTGCACCTAGCTTCCGATTCGCTGTGAATTGGAAATTGACATGGCTTTGGTTCTAGTGATGTGTGATAGATCCAGGCTAATCTTCTAAATCAATTTAACAATAATGTAAGACAACAATAATATCAAAACGGTGCAGATCAAAGGGAGAGAATGAATTGAAAGGGAAATTAAGCTCAAAACATAGTTTAAAGATTACTAATCATCTTTAAGTTGATTAATGCGCTTTAGTCTAGTTAGAAACTTAACAATGGTTGGATGAGCACATTAGCCTCCTGTGGAACTCCTTGGGCTTGAGGGAAACCAATGGATTCATGTGGGCGGGTTTCAATACGACGAATGAAGTTAAAGACAGATTTCTTGGTGCCATTTCGTCCAAGCACAGAATTGAACTACGAGGGTCAGGAAGGTGTCTACACCGGGAAGTTTCCCTTGAGGAAAAGGTCAAAAAGGACAAGGCTAAGGGCGGAATTGTACGAATGCACTTGAAGGTGCACCTAGCTTCCGATTCGCAGTCAATTGGAAATTGACATGGCTTTGGTCCTAGTGATGTGTGATAGATCAAGGCTAATCATCTAAATCAATGTAAGAATAATGTAGCACAAAAATAATATCAAAAAGGTGCAAATGAAAGGGAAATTAAGCTCAAGATATGGTTTATAGGTTACTAGTCATCTTTAAGTTGATTAATGCGCTTTAGCCTAGTAAGAAACTTAACAATGGTTGGATGAGCACATTAGCCTCGTGTGGAACTCCTTGGGCTTGAGGGAATCCAATGGATTCATGTGGGTGGGCTTCAATATGATGAATGAAGTTAATGACAGATTTCTTGGTGCCATTTCGTCCAAACTTAGAACTGAACTACGAGGGTCAGGCAGGTGTCTACACCAAGATGTTTCGCTTGAGGAAAAGGTCAAAAAGGACAAGGCTAAGGGCCGAATTGTACGAATGCACTCGAGGGTGCACCTAGCTTCCGATTCGCTGTGAATTGGAAATTGACATGGCTTTGGTTCTAGTGATGTGTGATAGATCCAGGCTAATCTTCTAAATCAATTTAACAATAATGTAAGACAACAATAATATCAAAACGGTGTAGATCAAAGGGAGAGAATGAATTGAAAGGGAAATTAAGCTCAAAACATAGTTTAAAGATTACTAATCATCTTTAAGTTGATTAATGCGCTTTAGTCTAGTTAGAAACTTAACAATGGTTGGATGAGCACATTAGCCTCATGTGGAACTCCCTGGGCTTGAGGGAAACCAATGGATTCATGTGGGCGGGTTTCAATACGACGAATGAAGTTAAAGACAGATTTCTTGGTGCCATTTCGTCCAAGCCCAGAATTGAACTACGAGGGTCAGGGAGGTGTATACACCGGGAAGTTTCCCTTGAGGAAAAGGTCAAAAAAGACAAGGCTAAGGGCGGAATTGTACGAATGCACTTGAAGGTGCACCTAGCTTCCGATTCGCAGTCAATTGGAAATTGACATGGCTTTGGTCCTAGTGATGTGTGATAGATCAAGGGTAATCTTCTAAATCAATGTAAGAATAATGTAACACAAAAATAATCTCAAAAAGGTGCAAATGAAAGGGAAATTAAGCTCAAAATATGGTTTATAGGTTACTAATCATCTTTAAGTTGATTAATGCGCTTTAGCCTAGGAAGAAACTTAACAATGGTTGGATGAGCACATTAGCCTCGTGTGGAACTCCTTGGGCATGAGGGAAACCAATGGATTCATGTGGGCGGGCTTCAATATGATGATGAATGAAGTTAAAGACAGATTTCTTGGTGCCATTTCGTCCAAACTTAGAACTGAACTACGAGGGTCAGGCAGGTGTATATACCAAGAAGTTTCCCTTGAGGAAAAGGTCAAAAAGGACAAGGCTAAGGGCAGAATTGTACGAATGCACTCGAAGGTGCACCTAGCTTCCGATTCGCTGTGAATTCCAAATTGACATGGCTTTGGTTCTATTGATGTGTGATAGATCAATACTAATCTTCTAAATCAATCTAAGAATAATGTAAAACAACAATAAAATCAAAAACATGCAAATGAAAGGGAGAGAATGAATTTAAGTGGAAATTAAGCTCAAAATATGGTTTAAAGATTACTAATCATCTTTAAGTTGATTAATGCGCTTTAGTCTAGTTAGAAACTTAACAATGGCTGGATGAGCACACTAGCCTCATGTGGAACTCCTAGGGCTTGAGGGAAACCAATGGATTTATGTGGGCGGGTTTCAATACGACGAATGAAGTTAAAGACAGATTTCTTGGTGCCATTTCGTCCAAGCACAGAATTGAACTACGAGGGTCAGGGAGGTGTATACACCGGGAAGTTTCCCTTGAGGAAAAGGTCAAAAAGGACAAGGCTAAGGGCGGAATTGTACGAACGCACTTAAAGGTGCACCTAGCTTCCGATTCGCAGTCAATTAGAAATTGACATGGCTTTGGTCCTAGTGATGTGTGATAGATCAAGGGTAATCTTCTAAATCAATGTAAGAATAATGTAACACAAAAATAATCTCAAAAAGGTGCAAATGAAAGGGAAATTAAGCTCAAAATATGGTTTATAGGTTACTAATCATCTTTAGGTTGATTAATGCGCTTTAGCCTAGTAAGAAACTTAACAATGGTTGGATGAGCACATTAGCCTCGTGTGGAACTCCTTCGGTTTGAGGGAAACCAATGGATTCATGTGGGCGGGCTTCAATATGATGATGAATGAAGTTAAAGACAGATTTCTTGGTGCCATTTCGTCCAAACTTAGAACTGAACTACGAGGGTCAGGCAGGTGTATATACCAAGAAGTTTCCCTTGAGGAAAAGGTCAAAAAGGACAAGGCTAAGGGCGGAATTGTACGAATGCACTCGAAGGTGCACCTAGCTTCCGATTCGATGTGAATTGGAAATTGACATGGCTTTGGTTCTAGTGATGTGTGATAGATCAATACTAATCTTCTAAATCAATCTAAGAATAATGTAAAACAACAATAAAATCAAAAAGGTGCAAATGAAAGGGAGAGAATGAATTTAAGTGGAAATTAAGCTCAAAATATGGTTTAAAGATTACTAATCATCTTTAAGTTTATTAATGCGCTTTTGTCCAGTTAGAAACTTAACAATGGTTTCATGAGCACATTAGCCTCATGTGGAACTCCTTGGGCTTGAGGAAAACCAATGGATTCATGTGGGCGGGCTTCAATACGGTGAATGAAGTTAAAGACAGATTTCAAAGTGCCATTTTGTCCAAACCAACAACTGAACTACGAGGGTCAGGGAGGTGTGTACACGAAGAAGTTTCCCCTGAGGAAAAGGTCAAAAACGGCGAGGCTAAGGGCGGAATTGTACGAATGCACTTGAAGGTGCACATATCTTCCGATTCGTAGTCAATTGGAAATTGACATGGCTTTGGTCCTCGTGATGTGTAATAGATCAAGGCTAATCATCTAAATCAATGTAAGAATAATGTAACACAAAAATAATATCAAAAAGGTGCAAATGAAAGGGAAATTAAGCTCAAAATATGGTTTATAGGTTACTAATCATCTTTAAGTTGATTAATGCACTTCAGCCTAGTAAGAAACTTAAAAATGGTTGGATGAGCACATTAGCCTCGTGTGGAAATCCTTGGGCTTGAGGGAAACCAATGGATTCATGTGGGCGGGCTTCAATATGATGAATGCAGTTAATGACAGATTTCTTGGTGCCATTTCGTCCAAACTTAGAACTGAACTACGAGGGTCAGGCAGGTGTCTACACCAAGATGTTTCCCTTGAGGAAAACGTCAAAAAGGACAACGCTAAGGGCCGAATTGTACGAATGCACTCGAAGGTGCACCTAGCTTCCGATTCGCTGTGAATTGGAAATTGACATGGCTTTGGTTCTAGTGATGTGTGATAGATCCAGGCTAATCTTCTAAATCAATTTAACAATAATGTAAGACAACAATAATATCAAAACGGTGCAGATCAAAGGGAGAGAATGAATTGAAAGGGAAATTAAGCTCAAAACATAGTTTAAAGATTACTAATCATCTTTAAGTTGATTAATGCGCTTTAGTCTAGTTAGAAACTTAACAATGGTTGGATGACCACATTAGCCTCCTGTGGAACTCCTTGGGCTTGAGGGAAACCAATGGATTCATGTGGGCGGGTTTCAATACGACGAATGAAGTTAAAGACAGATTTCTTGGTGCCATTTCGTCCAAGCACAGAATTGAACTACGAGGGTCAGGAAGGTGTCTACACCGGGAAGTTTCCCTTGAGGAAAAGGTCAAAAAGGACAAGGCTAAGGGCGGAATTGTACGAATGCACTTGAAGGTGCACCTAGCTTCCGATTCGCAGTCAATTGGAAATTGACATGGCTTTGGTCCTAGTGATGTGTGATAGATCAAGGCTAATCATCTAAATCAATGTAAGAATAATGTAGCACAAAAATAATATCAAAAAGGTGCAAATGAAAGGGAAATTAAGCTCAAGATATGGTTTATAGGTTACTAGTCATCTTTAAGTTGATTAATGCGCTTTAGCCTAGTAAGAAACTTAACAATGGTTGGATGAGCACATTAGCCTCGTGTGGAACTCCTTGGGCTTGAGGGAAACCAATGCATTCATGTGGGTGGGCTTCAATATGATGAATGAAGTTAATGACAGATTTCTTGGTGCCATTTCGTCCAAACTTAGAACTGAACTACGAGGGTCAGGCAGGTGTCTACACCAAGATGTTTCGCTTGAGGAAAAGGTCAAAAAGGACAAGGCTAAGGGCCGAATTGTACGAATGCACTCGAGGGTGCACCTAGCTTCCGATTCGCTGTGAATTGGAAATTGACATGGCTTTGGTTCTAGTGATGTGTGATAGATCCAGGCTAATCTTCTAAATCAATTTAACAATAATGTAAGACAACAATAATATCAAAACGGTGCAGATCAAAGGGAGAGAATGAATTGAAAGGGAAATTAAGCTCAAAACATAGTTTAAAGATTACTAATCATCTTTAAGTTGATTAATGCGCTTTAGTCTAGTTAGAAACTTAACAATGGTTGGATGAGCACATTAGCCTCATGTGGAACTCCCTGGGCTTGAGGGAAACCAATGGATTCATGTGGGCGGGTTTCAATACGACGAATGAAGTTAAAGACAGATTTCTTGGTGCCATTTCGTCCAAGCCCAGAATTGAACTACGAGGGTCAGGGAGGTGTATACACCGGGAAGTTTCCCTTGAGGAAAAGGTCAAAAAAGACAAGGCTAAGGGCGGAATTGTACGAATGCACTTGAAGGTGCACCTAGCTTCCGATTCGCAGTCAATTGGAAATTGACATGGCTTTGGTCCTAGTGATGTGTGATAGATCAAGGGTAATCTTCTAAATCAATGTAAGAATAATGTAACACAAAAATAATCTCAAAAAGGTGCAAATGAAAGGGAAATTAAGCTCAAAATATGGTTTATAGGTTACTAATCATCTTTAAGTTGATTAATGCGCTTTAGCCTAGGAAGAAACTTAACAATGGTTGGATGAGCACATTAGCCTCGTGTGGAACTCCTTGGGCATGAGGGAAACCAATGGATTCATGTGGGCGGGCTTCAATATGATGATGAATGAAGTTAAAGACAGATTTCTTGGTGCCATTTCGTCCAAACTTAGAACTGAACTACGAGGGTCAGGCAGGTGTATATACCAAGAAGTTTCCCTTGAGGAAAAGGTCAAAAAGGACAAGGCTAAGGGCAGAATTGTACGAATGCACTCGAAGGTGCACCTAGCTTCCGATTCGCTGTCAATTCCAAATTGACATGGCTTTGGTTCTAGTGATGTGTGATAGATCAATACTAATCTTCTAAATCAATCTAAGAATAATTTAAAACAACAATAAAATCAAAAACATGCAAATGAAAGGGAGAGAATGAATTTAAGTGGAAATTAAGCTCAAAATATGGTTTAAAGATTACTAATCATCTTTAAGTTGATTAATGCGCTTTAGTCTAGTTAGAAACTTAACAATGGCTGGATGAGCACACTAGCCTCATGTGGAACTCCTAGGGCTTGAGGGAAACCAATGGATTTATGTGGGCGGGTTTCAATACGACGAATGAAGTTAAAGACAGATTTCTTGGTGCCATTTCGTCCAAGCACAGAATTGAACTACGAGGGTCAGGAAGGTGTCTACACCGGGAAGTTTCCCTTGAGGAAAAGGTAAAAAGGACAAGGCTAAGGGCGGAATTGTACGAATGCACTTGAAGGTGCACCTAGCTTCCGATTCGCAGTCAATTGGAAATTGACATGGCTTTGGTCCTAGTGATGTGTGATAGATCAAGGCTAATCATCTAAATCAATGTAAGAATAATGTAACACAAAAATAATATCAAAAAGGTGCAAATGAAAGGGAAGTTAAGCTCAAGATATGGTTTATAGGTTACTAGTCATCTTTAAGTTGATTAATGCGCTTTAGCCTAGTAAGAAACTTAACAATGGTTGGATGAGCACATTAGCCTCGTGTGGAACTCCTTGGGCTTGAGGGAAACCAATGGATTCATGTGGGTGGGCTTCAATATGATGAATGAAGTTAATGACAGATTTCTTGGTGCCATTTCGTCCAAACTTAGAACTGAACTACGAGGGTCAGGCAGGTGTCTACACCAAGATGTTTCGCTTGAGGAAAAGGTCAAAAAGGACAAGGCTAAGGGCCGAATTGTACGAATGCACTCGAGGGTGCACCTAGCTTCCGATTCGCTGTGAATTGGAAATTGACATGGCTTTGGTTCTAGTGATGTGTGATAGATCCAGCCTAATCTTCTAAATCAATTTAACAATAATGTAAGACAACAATAATATCAAAACGGTGCAGATCAAAGGGAGAGAATGAATTGAAAGGGAAATTAAGCTCAAAACATAGTTTAAAGATTACTAATCATCTTTAAGTTGATTAATGCGCTTTAGTCTAGTTAGAAACTTAACAATGGTTGGATGAGCACATTAGCCTCATGTGGAACTCCCTGGGCTTGAGGGAAACCAATGGATTCATGTGGGCGGGTTTCAATACGACGAATGAAGTTAAAGACAGATTTCTTGGTGCCATTTCGTCCAAGCCCAGAATTGAACTACGAGGGTCAGGGAGGTGTATACACCGGGAAGTTTCCCTTGAGGAAAAGGTCAAAAAAGACAAGGCTAAGGGCGGAATTGTACGAATGCACTTGAAGGTGCACCTAGCTTCCGATTCGCAGTCAATTGGAAATTGACATGGCTTTGGTCCTAGTGATGTGTGATAGATCAAGGGTAATCTTCTAAATCAATGTAAGAATAATGTAACACAAAAATAATCTCAAAAAGGTGCAAATGAAAGGGAAATTAAGCTCAAAATATGGTTTATAGGTTACTAATCATCTTTAAGTTGATTAATGCGCTTTAGCCTCGGAAGAAACTTAACAATGGTTGGATGAGCACATTAGCCTCGTGTGGAACTCCTTGGGCATGAGGGAAACCAATGGATTCATGTGGGCGGGCTTCAATATGATGATGAATGAAGTTAAAGACAGATTTCTTGGTGCCATTTCGTCCAAACTTAGAACTGAACTACGAGGGTCAGGCAGGTGTATATACCAAGAAGTTTCCCTTGAGGAAAAGGTCAAAAAGGACAAGGCTAAGGGCAGAATTGTACGAATGCACTCGAAGGTGCACCTAGCTTCCGATTCGCTGTCAATTCCAAATTGACATGGCTTTGGTTCTAGTGATGTGTGATAGATCAATACTAATCTTCTAAATCAATCTAAGAATAATGTAAAACAACAATCAAATCAAAAACATGCAAATGAAAGGGAGAGAATGAATTTAAGTGGAAATTAAGCTCAAAATATGGTTTAAAGATTACTAATCATCTTTAAGTTGATTAATGCGCTTTAGTCTAGTTAGAAACTTAACAATGGCTGGATGAGCACACTAGCCTCATGTGGAACTCCTAGGGCTTGAGGGAAACCAATGGATTTATGTGGGCGGGTTTCAATACGACGAATGAAGTTAAAGACAGATTTCTTGGTGCCATTTCGTCCAAGCCCAGAATTGAACTACGAGGGTCAGGGAGGTGTATACACCGGGAAGTTTCCCTTGAGGAAAAGGTCAAAAAAGACAAGGCTAAGGGCGGAATTGTACGAATGCACTTGAAGGTGCACCTAGCTTCCGATTCGCAGTCAATTGGAAATTGACATGGCTTTGGTCCTAGTGATGTGTGATAGATCAAGGGTAATCTTCTAAATCAATGTAAGAATAATGTAACACAAAAATAATCTCAAAAAGGTGCAAATGAAAGGGAAATTAAGCTCAAAATATGGTTTATAGGTTACTAATCATCTTTAAGTTGATTAATGCGCTTTAGCCTCGGAAGAAACTTAACAATGGTTGGATGAGCACATTAGCCTCGTGTGGAACTCCTTGGGCATGAGGGAAACCAATGGATTCATGTGGGCGGGCTTCAATATGATGATGAATGAAGTTAAAAGACAGATTTCTTGGTGCCATTTCGTCCAAACTTAGAACTGAACTACGAGGGTCAGGCAGGTGTATATACCAAGAAGTTTCCCTTGAGGAAAAGGTCAAAAAGGACAAGGCTAAGGGCAGAATTGTACGAATGCACTCGAAGGTGCACCTAGCTTCCGATTCGCTGTGAATTGGAAATTGACATGGCTTTGGTTCTAGTGATGTGTGATAGATCCAGGCTAATCTTCTAAATCAATTTAACAATAATGTAAGACAACAATAATATCAAAACGGTGCAGATCAAAGGGAGAGAATGAATTGAAAGGGAAATTAAGCTCAAAACATAGTTTAAAGATTACTAATCATCTTTAAGTTGATTAATGCGCTTTAGTCTAGTTAGAAACTTAACAATGGCTGGATGAGCACACTAGCCTCATGTGGAACTCCTAGGGCTTGAGGGAAACCAATGGATTTATGTGGGCGGGTTTCAATACGACGAATGAAGTTAAAGACAGATTTCTTGGTGCCATTTCGTCCAAGCCCAGAATTGAACTACGAGGGTCAGGGAGGTGTATACACCGGGAAGTTTCCCTTGAGGAAAAGGTCAAAAAAGACAAGGCTAAGGGCGGAATTGTACGAATGCACTTGAAGGTGCACCTAGCTTCCGATTCGCAGTCAATTAGAAATTGACATGGCTTTGGTCCTAGTGATGTGTGATAGATCAAGGGTAATCTTCTAAATCAATGTAAGAATAATGTAACACAAAAATAATCTCAAAAAGGTGCAAATGAAAGGGAAATTAAGCTCAAAATATGGTTTATAGGTTACTAATCATCTTTAGGTTGATTAATGCGCTTTAGCCTAGTAAGAAACTTAACAATGGTTGGATGAGCACATTAGCCTCGTGTGGAACTCCTTCGGTTTGAGGGAAACCAATGGATTCATGTGGGCGGGCTTCAATATGATGATGAATGAAGTTAAAGACAGATTTCTTGGTGCCATTTCGTCCAAACTTAGAACTGAACTACGAGGGTCAGGCAGGTGTCTACACCAAGATGTTTCCCTTGAGGAAAACGTCAAAAAGGACAACGCTAAGGGCCGAATTGTACGAATGCACTCGAAGGTGCACCTAGCTTCCGATTCGCTGTGAATTGGAAATTGACATGGCTTTGGTTCTAGTGATGTGTGATAGATCCAGGCTAATCTTCTAAATCAATTTAACAATAATGTAAGACAACAATAATATCAAAACGGTGCAGATCAAAGGGAGAGAATGAATTGAAAGGGAAATTAAGCTCAAAACATAGTTTAAAGATTACTAATCATCTTTAAGTTGATTAATGCGCTTTAGTCTAGTTAGAAACTTAACAATGGTTGGATGAGCACATTAGCCTCCTGTGGAACTCCTTGGGCTTGAGGGAAACCAATGGATTCATGTGGGCGGGTTTCAATACGACGAATGAAGTTAAAGACAGATTTCTTGGTGCCATTTCGTCCAAGCACAGAATTGAACTACGAGGGTCAGGAAGGTGTCTACACCGGGAAGTTTCCCTTGAGGAAAAGGTCAAAAAGGACAAGGCTAAGGGCGGAATTGTACGAATGCACTTGAAGGTGCACCTAGCTTCCGATTCGCAGTCAATTGGAAATTGACATGGCTTTGGTCCTAGTGATGTGTGATAGATCAAGGCTAATCATCTAAATCAATGTAAGAATAATGTAGCACAAAAATAATATCAAAAAGGTGCAAATGAAAGGGAAATTAAGCTCAAGATATGGTTTATAGGTTACTAGTCATCTTTAAGTTGATTAATGCGCTTTAGCCTAGTAAGAAACTTAACAATGGTTGGATGAGCACATTAGCCTCGTGTGGAACTCCTTGGGCTTGAGGGAAACCAATGGATTCATGTGGGTGGGCTTCAATATGATGAATGAAGTTAATGACAGATTTCTTGGTGCCATTTCGTCCAAACTTAGAACTGAACTACGAGGGTCAGGCAGGTGTCTACACCAAGATGTTTCGCTTGAGGAAAAGGTCAAAAAGGACAAGGCTAAGGGCCGAATTGTACGAATGCACTCGAGGGTGCACCTAGCTTCCGATTCGCTGTGAATTGGAAATTGACATGGCTTTGGTTCTAGTGATGTGTGATAGATCCAGGCTAATCTTCTAAATCAATTTAACAATAATGTAAGACAACAATAATATCAAAACGGTGCAGATCAAAGGGAGAGAATGAATTGAAAGGGAAATTAAGCTCAAAACATAGTTTAAAGATTACTAATCATCTTTAAGTTGATTAATGCGCTTTAGTCTAGTTAGAAACTTAACAATGGTTGGATGAGCACATTAGCCTCATGTGGAACTCCCTGGGCTTGAGGGAAACCAATGGATTCATGTGGGCGGGTTTCAATACGACGAATGAAGTTAAAGACAGATTTCTTGGTGCCATTTCGTCCAAGCCCAGAATTGAACTACGAGGGTCAGGGAGGTGTATACACCGGGAAGTTTCCCTTGAGGAAAAGGTCAAAAAAGACAAGGCTAAGGGCGGAATTGGACGAATGCACTTGAAGGTGCACCTAGCTTCCGATTCGCAGTCAATTGGAAATTGACATGGCTTTGGTCCTAGTGATGTGTGATAGATCAAGGGTAATCTTCTAAATCAATGTAAGAATAATGTAACACAAAAATAATCTCAAAAAGGTGCAAATGAAAGGGAAATTAAGCTCAAAATATGGTTTATAGGTTACTAATCATCTTTAAGTTGATTAATGCGCTTTAGCCTCGGAAGAAACTTAACAATGGTTGGATGAGCACATTAGCCTCGTGTGGAACTCCTTGGGCATGAGGGAAACCAATGGATTCATGTGGGCGGGCTTCAATATGATGATGAATGAAGTTAAAGACAGATTTCTTGGTGCCATTTCGTCCAAACTTAGAACTGAACTACGAGGGTCAGGCACCTGTATATACCAAGAAGTTTCCCTTGAGGAAAAGGTCAAAAAGGACAAGGCTAAGGGCAGAATTGTACGAATGCACTCGAAGGTGCACCTAGCTTCCGATTCGCTGTCAATTCCAAATTGACATGGCTTTGGTTCTAGTGATGTGTGATAGATCAATACTAATCTTCTAAATCAATCTAAGAATAATGTAAAACAACAATAAAATCAAAAACATGCAAATGAAAGGGAGAGAATGAATTTAAGTGGAAATTAAGCTCAAAATATGGTTTAAAGATTACTAATCATCTTTAAGTTGATTAATGCGCTTTAGTCTAGTTAGAAACTTAACAATGGCTGGATGAGCACACTAGCCTCATGTGGAACTCCTAGGGCTTGAGGGAAACCAATGGATTTATGTGGGCGGGTTTCAATACGACGAATGAAGTTAAAGACAGATTTCTTGGTGCCATTTCGTCCAAGCACAGAATTGAACTACGAGGGTCAGGAAGGTGTATACACCGGGAAGTTTCCCTTGAGGAAAAGGTCAAAAAGGACAAGGCTAAGGGCGGAATTGTACGAACGCACTTGAAGGTGCACCTAGCTTCCGATTCGCAGTCAATTAGAAATTGACATGGCTTTGGTCCTAGTGATGTGTGATAGATCAAGGGTAATCTTCTAAATCAATGTAAGAATAATGTAACACAAAAAT
The DNA here is from genome assembly GCF_018687715.1 of Carya illinoinensis. Lineage (NCBI taxonomy): Eukaryota > Viridiplantae > Streptophyta > Magnoliopsida > Fagales > Juglandaceae > Carya > Carya illinoinensis. The sequence continues at coordinate 21,694,863 of NC_056765.1, forward strand.
AATCTCAAAAAGGTGCAAATGAAAGGGAAATTAAGCTCAAAATATGGTTTATAGGTTACTAATCATCTTTAGGTTGATTAATGCGCTTTAGCCTAGTAAGAAACTTAACAATGGTTGGATGAGCACATTAGCCTCGTGTGGAACTCCTTCGGTTTGAGGGAAACCAATGGATTCATGTGGGCGGGCTTCAATATGATGATGAATGAAGTTAAAGACAGATTTCTTGGTGCCATTTCGTCCAAACTTAGAACTGAACTACGAGGGTCAGGCAGGTGTATATACCAAGAAATTTCCCTTGAGGAAAAGGTCAAAAAGGACAAGGCTAAGGGCGGAATTGTACGAATGCACTCGAAGGTGCACCTAGCTTCCGATTCGATGTGAATTGGAAATTGACATGGCTTTGGTTCTAGTGATGTGTGATAGATCAATACTAATCTTCTAAATCAATCTAAGAATAATGTAAAACAACAATAAAATCAAAAAGGTGCAAATGAAAGGGAGAGAATGAATTTAAGTGGAAATTAAGCTCAAAATATGGTTTAAAGATTACTAATCATCTTTAAGTTTATTAATGCGCTTTTGTCCAGTTAGAAACTTAACAATGGTTTCATGAGCACATTAGCCTCATGTGGAACTCCTTGGGCTTGAGGAAAACCAATGGATTCATGTGGGCGGGCTTCAATACGGTGAATGAAGTTAAAGACAGATTTCAAAGTGCCATTTTGTCCAAACCAACAACTGAACTACGAGGGTCAGGGAGGTGTGTACACGAAGAAGTTTCCCCTGAGGAAAAGGTCAAAAACGGCGAGGCTAAGGGCGGAATTGTACGAATGCACTTGAAGGTGCACATATCTTCCGATTCGTAGTCAATTGGAAATTGACATGGCTTTGGTCCTCGTGATGTGTAATAGATCAAGGCTAATCATCTAAATCAATGTAAGAATAATGTAACACAAAAATAATATCAAAAAGGTGCAAATGAAAGGGAAATTAAGCTCAAAATATGGTTTATAGGTTACTAATCATCTTTAAGTTGATTAATGCACTTCAGCCTAGTAAGAAACTTAAAAATGGTTGGATGAGCACATTAGCCTCGTGTGGAAATCCTTGGGCTTGAGGGAAACCAATGGATTCATGTGGGCGGGCTTCAATATGATGAATGCAGTTAATGACAGATTTCTTGGTGCCATTTCGTCCAAACTTAGAACTGAACTACGAGGGTCAGGCAGGTGTCTACACCAAGATGTTTCCCTTGAGGAAAACGTCAAAAAGGACAACGCTAAGGGCCGAATTGTACGAATGCACTCGAAGGTGCACCTAGCTTCCGATTCGCTGTGAATTGGAAATTGACATGGCTTTGGTTCTAGTGATGTGTGATAGATCCAGGCTAATCTTCTAAATCAATTTAACAATAATGTAAGACAACAATAATATCAAAACGGTGCAGATCAAAGGGAGAGAATGAATTGAAAGGGAAATTAAGCTCAAAACATAGTTTAAAGATTACTAATCATCTTTAAGTTGATTAATGCGCTTTAGTCTAGTTAGAAACTTAACAATGGTTGGATGAGCACATTAGCCTCCTGTGGAACTCCTTGGGCTTGAGGGAAACCAATGGATTCATGTGGGCGGGTTTCAATACGACGAATGAAGTTAAAGACAGATTTCTTGGTGCCATTTCGTCCAAGCACAGAATTGAACTACGAGGGTCAGGAAGGTGTCTACACCGGGAAGTTTCCCTTGAGGAAAAGGTCAAAAAGGACAAGGCTAAGGGCGGAATTGTACGAATGCACTTGAAGGTGCACCTAGCTTCCGATTCGCAGTCAATTGGAAATTGACATGGCTTTGGTCCTAGTGATGTGTGATAGATCAAGGCTAATCATCTAAATCAATGTAAGAATAATGTAGCACAAAAATAATATCAAAAAGGTGCAAATGAAAGGGAAATTAAGCTCAAGATATGGTTTATAGGTTACTAGTCATCTTTAAGTTGATTAATGCGCTTTAGCCTAGTAAGAAACTTAACAATGGTTGGATGAGCACATTAGCCTCGTGTGGAACTCCTTGGGCTTGAGGGAAACCAATGGATTCATGTGGGTGGGCTTCAATATGATGAATGAAGTTAATGACAGATTTCTTGGTGCCATTTCGTCCAAACTTAGAACTGAACTACGAGGGTCAGGCAGGTGTCTACACCAAGATGTTTCGCTTGAGGAAAAGGTCAAAAAGGACAAGGCTAAGGGCCGAATTGTACGAATGCACTCGAGGGTGCACCTAGCTTCCGATTCGCTGTGAATTGGAAATTGACATGGCTTTGGTTCTAGTGATGTGTGATAGATCCAGGCTAATCTTCTAAATCAATTTAACAATAATGTAAGACAACAATAATATCAAAACGGTGCAGATCAAAGGGAGAGAATGAATTGAAAGGGAAATTAAGCTCAAAACATAGTTTAAAGATTACTAATCATCTTTAAGTTGATTAATGCGCTTTAGTCTAGTTAGAAACTTAACAATGGTTGGATGAGCACATTAGCCTCCTGTGGAACTCCTTGGGCTTGAGGAAAACCAATGGATTCATGTGGGCGGGCTTCAATACGGTGAATGAAGTTAAAGACAGATTTCAAAGTGCCATTTTGTCCAAACCAACAACTGAACTACGAGGGTCAGGGAGGTGTGTACACGAAGAAATTTCCCCTGAGGAAAAGGTCAAAAACGGCGAGGCTAAGGGCGGAATTGTACGAATGCACTTGAAGGTGCACATATCTTCCGATTCGTAGTCAATTGGAAATTGACATGGCTTTGGTCCTCGTGATGTGTAATAGATCAAGGCTAATCATCTAAATCAATGTAAGAATAATGTAACACAAAAATAATATCAAAAAGGTGCAAATGAAAGGGAAATTAAGCTCAAAATATGGTTTATAGGTTACTAATCATCTTTAAGTTGATTAATGCACTTTAGCCTAGTAAGAAACTTAAAAATGGTTGGATGAGCACATTAGCCTCGTGTGGAAATCCTTGGGCTTGAGGGAAACCAATGGATTCATGTGGGCGGGCTTCAATATAATGAATGCAGTTAATGACAGATTTCTTGGTGCCATTTCGTCCAAACTTAGAACTGAACTACGAGGGTCAGGCAGGTGTCTACACCAAGATGTTTCCCTTGAGGAAAACGTCAAAAAGGACAACGCTAAGGGCCGAATTGTACGAATGCACTCGAAGGTGCACCTAGCTTCCGATTCGCTGTGAATTGGAAATTGACATGGCTTTGGTTCTAGTGATGTGTGATAGATCCAGGCTAATCTTCTAAATCAATTTAACAATAATGTAAGACAACAATAATATCAAAACGGTGCAGATCAAAGGGAGAGAATGAATTGAAAGGGAAATTAAGCTCAAAACATAGTTTAAAGATTACTAATCATCTTTAAGTTGATTAATGCGCTTTAGTCTAGTTAGAAACTTAACAATGGTTGGATGAGCACATTAGCCTCCTGTGGAACTCCTTGGGCTTGAGGGAAACCAATGGATTCATGTGGGCGGGTTTCAATACGACGAATGAAGTTAAAGACAGATTTCTTGGTGCCATTTCGTCCAAGCACAGAATTGAACTACGAGGGTCAGGAAGGTGTCTACACCGGGAAGTTTCCCTTGAGGAAAAGGTCAAAAAGGACAAGGCTAAGGGCGGAATTGTACGAATGCACTTGAAGGTGCACCTAGCTTCCGATTCGCAGTCAATTGGAAATTGACATGGCTTTGGTCCTAGTGATGTGTGATAGATCAAGGGTAATCATCTAAATCAATGTAAGAATAATGTAACACAAAAATAATATCAAAAAGGTGCAAATGAAAGGGAAATTAAGCTCAAGATATGGTTTAAAGGTTACTAGTCATCTTTAAGTTGATTAATGCGCTTTAGCCTAGTAAGAAACTTAACAATGGTTAGATGAGCACATTAGCCTCGTGTGGAACTCCTTGGGCTTGAGGGAAACCAATGGATTCATGTGGGCGGGCTTCAATATGATGATGAATGAAGTTAAAGACAGATTTCTTGGTGCCATTTCGTCCAAACTTAGAACTGAACTACGAGGGTCAGGCAGGTGTATATACCAAGAAGTTTCCCTTGAGGAAAAGGTCAAAAAGGACAAGGCTAAGGGCGGAATTGTACGAATGCACTCGAAGGTGCACCTAGCTTCCGATTCACTGTGAATTGGAAATTGACATGGCTTTGGTTCTAGTGATGTGTGATAGATCAATACTAATCTTCTAAATCAATCTAAGAATAATGTAAAACAACAATAAAATCAAAAAGGTGCAAATGAAAGGGAGAGAATGAATTTAAGTGGAAATTAAGCTCAAAATATGGTTTAAAGATTACTAATCATCTTTAAGTTGATTAATGCGCTTTAGTCTAGTTAGAAACTTAACAATGGTTGGATGAGCACATTAGCCTCCTGTGGAACTCCTTGGCCTTGAGGGAAACCAATGGATTCATGTGGGCGGGCTTCAATACGGTGAATGAAGTTAAAGACAGATTTCTAAGTGCCATTTTGTCCAAACCAACAACTGAACTACGAGGGTCAGGGAGGTGTGTACACGAATAAGTTTCCCCTGAGGAAAAGGTCAAAAACGGCGAGGCTAAGGGCGGAATTGTACGAATGCACTTGAAGGTGCACATATCTTCCGATTCGTAGTCAATTGGAAATTGACATGGCTTTGGTCCTAGTGATGTGTGATAGATCAAGGCTAATCATCTAAATCAATGTAAGAATAATGTAACACAAAAATAATATCAAAAAGGTGCAAATGAAAGGGAAATTAAGCTCAAAATATGGTTTATAGGTTACTAATCATCTTTAAGTTGATTAACGCACTTTAGCCTAGTAAGAAACTTAAAAATGGTTGGATGAGCACATTAGCCTCGTGTGGAACTCCTTGGGCTTGAGGGAAACCAATGGATTCATGTGGGCGGGCTTCAATATGATGAATGCAGTTAATGACAGATTTCTTGGTGCCATTTCGTCCAAACTTAGAACTGAACTACGAGGGTCAGGCAGGTGTCTACACCAAGATGTTTCCCTTGAGGAAAAGGTGAAAAAGGACAACGCTAAGGGCCAAATTGTACGAATGCACTCGAAGGTGCACCTAGCTTCCGATTCGCTGTGAATTGGAAATTGACATGGCTTTGGTTCTAGTGATGTGTGATAGATCCAGGCTAATCTTCTAAATCAATTTAACAATAATGTAAGACAACAATAATATCAAAACGGTGCAGATCAAAGGGAGAGAATGAATTGAAAGGGAAATTAAGCTCAAAACATAGTTTAAAGATTACTAATCATCTTTAAGTTGATTAATGCGCTTTAGTCTAGTTAGAAACTTAACAATGGTTGGATGAGCACATTAGCCTCCTGTGGATCTCCTTGGGCTTGAGGGAAACCAATGGATTCATGTAGGCGGGTTTCAATACGACGAATGAAGTTAAAGACAGATTTCTTGGTGCCATTTCGTCGAAGCCCAGAATTGAACTACGAGGGTCAGGGAGGTGTATACACCAGGAAGTTTCCCTTGAGGAAAAGGTCAAAAAGGACAAGGCTAAGGGCGGAATTGTACGAATGCACTTGAAGGTGCACCTAGCTTCCGATTCGCAGTCAATTGGAAATTGACATGGCTTTGGTCCTAGTGATGTGTGATAGATCAAGGGTAATCTTCTAAATCAATGTAAGAATAATGTAACACAAAAATAATTTCAAAAAGGTGCAAATGAAAGGGAAATTAAGCTCAAAATATGGTTTATAGGTTACTAATCATCTTTTGGTTGAATAATGCGCTTTAGCCTAGTAAGAAACTTAACAATGGTTGGATGAGCACATTAGCCTCGTGTGGAACTCCTTGGGCTTGAGGGAAACCAATGGATTCATGTGGGCGGGCTTCAATATGATGATGAATGAAGTTAAAGACAGATTTCTTGGTGCCATTTCGTCCAAACTTAGAACTGAACTACGAGGGTCAGGCAGGTGTATATACCAAGAAGTTTCCCTTGAGGAAAAGGTCAAAAAGGACAAGGCTCAGGGCGGAATTGTACGAATGCACTCGAAGGTGCACCTAGCTTCCGATTCGCTGTCAATTCCAAATTGACATGGCTTTGGTTCTAGTGATGTGTGATAGATCAATACTAATCTTCTAAATCAATCTAAGAATAATGTAAAACAACAATAAAATCAAACAGGTGCAAATGAAAGGGAGAGAATGAATTTAAGTGGAAATTAAGCTCAAAATATGGTTTAAAGATTACTAATCATCTTTAAGTTGATTAATGCGCTTTAGTCTAGTTAGAAACTTAACAATGGTTGGATGAGCACATTAGCCTCCTGTGGAACTCCTTGGGCTTGAGGGAAACCAATGGATTCATGTCGGCGGGTTTCAATACGACGAATGAAGTTAAAGACAGATTTCTTGGTGCCATTTCGTCCAAGCCCAGAATTGAACTACGAGGGTCAGGGAGGTGTATACACCGGGAAGTTTCCCTTGAGGAAAAGGTCAAAAAGGACAAGGCTAAGGGCGGAATTGTACGAATGCACTCGAAGGTGCACCTAGCTTCCGATTCGCTGTCAATTCCAAATTGACATGGCTTTGGTTCTAGTGATGTGTGATAGATCAATACTAATCTTCTAAATCAATCTAAGGATAATGTAAAACAACAATAAAATCAAAAAGGTGCAAATGAAAGGGAGAGAATGAATTTAAGTTGAAATTAAGCTCAAAATATGGTTTAAAGATTACAAATCATCTTTAAGTTGATTAATGTGCTTTAGTCCTGTTAGAAACTTAACAATGGTTTCATGAGCACATTAGCCTCATGTGGAACTCCTTGGGCTTGAGGAAAACCAATGGATTCATGTGGGCGGGCTTCAATACGGTGAATGAAGTTAAAGACAGATTTCTAAGTGCCATTTTGTCCAAACCAACAACTGAACTACGAGGGTCAGGGAGGTGTGTACACGAAGAAGTTTCCCCTGAGGAAAAGGTCAAAAACGGCGAGGCTAAGGGCGGAATTGTACGAATGCACTTGAAGGTGCACATATCTTCCGATTCGTAGTCAATTGGAAATTGACATGGCTTTGGTCCTAGTGATGTGTGATAGATCAAGGCTAATCATCTAAATCAATGTAAGAATAATGTAACACAAAAATAATATCAAAAAGGTGCAAATGAAAGGGAAATTAAGCTCAAAATATGGTTTATAGGTTACTAATCATCTTTAAGTTGATTAATGCACTTTAGCCTAGTAAGAAACTTAAAAATGGTTGGATGAGCACATTAGCCTCGTGTGGAACTCCTTGGGCTTGAGGGAAACCAATGGATTCATGTGGGCGGTCTTCAATATGATGATGAATGCAGTGAATGACAGATTTCTTGGTGCCATTTCGTCCAAACTTAGAACTGAACTACGAGGGTCAGGCAGGTGTCTACACCAAGATGTTTCCCTTGAGGAAAAGGTCAAAAAGGACAACGCTAAGGGCCGAATTGTACGAATGCACTCGAAGGTGCACCTAGCTTCCGATTCGCTGTGAATTGGAAATTGACATGGTTTTGGTTCTAGTGATGTGTGATAGATCCAGGCTAATCTTCTAAATCAATTTAACAATAATGTAAGACAACAATAATATCAAAACGGTGCAGATCAAAGGGAGAGAATGAATTGAAAGGGAAATTAAGCTCAAAACATAGTTTAAAGATTACTAATCATCTTTAAGTTGATTAATGCGCTTTAGTCTAGTTAGAAACTTAACAATGGTTGGATGAGCACATTAGCCTCCTGTGGAACTCCTTGGGCTTGAGGGAAACCAATGGATTCATGTGGGCGGGTTTCAATACGACGAATGAAGTTAAAGACAGATTTCTTGGTGCCATTTCGTCGAAGCCCAGAATTGAACTACGAGGGTCAGGGAGGTGTATACACCGGGAAGTTTCCCTTGAGGAAAAGGTCAAAAAGGACAAGGCTAAGGGCGGAATTGTATGAATGCACTTGAAGGTGCACCTAGCTTCCGATTCGCAGTCAATTGGAAATTGACATGGCTTTGGTCCTAGTGACGTGTGATAGATCAACGGTAATCTTCTAAATCAATGTAAGAATAATGTAACACAAAAATAATCTCAAAAAGGTGCAAATGAAAGGGAAATTAAGCTCAAAATATGGTTTATAGGTTACTAATCAACTTTAAGTTGATTAATGCGCATTAGCCTAGTAAGAAACTTAACAATGGTTGGATGAGCACATTAGCCTCGTGTGGAACTCCTTGGGCTTGAGGGAAACCAATGGATTCATGTGGGCGGGCTTCAATATGATGATGAATGAAGTTAAAGACAGATTTCTTGGTGCCATTTCGTCCAAACTTAGAACTGAACTACGAGGGTCAGGCAGGTGTATATACCAAGAAGTTTCCCTTGAGGAAAAGGTCAAAAAGGACAAGGCTAAGGGTGGAATTGTACGAATGCACTCGAAGGTGCACCTAGCTTCCGATTCGCTGTGAATTGGAAATTGACATGGCTTTGGTTCTAGTGATGTGTGATAGATCAATACTAATCTTCTAAATCAATCTAAGAATAATGTAAAACAACAATAAAATCAAAAAGGTGCAAATGAAAGGGAGAGAATGAATTTAAGTGGAAATTAAGCTCAAAATATGGTTTAAAGATTACTAATCATCTTTAAGTTGATTAATGCGCTTTAGTCTAGTTAGAAACTTAACAATGGTTGGATGAGCACATTAGCCTCCTGTGGAACTCCTTGGGCTTGAGGGAAACCAATGGATTCATGTGGGCGGGTTTCAATACGACGAATGAAGTTAAAGAAAGATTTCTTCGTGCCATTTCGTCCAAGCCCAGAATTGAACTACGAGGGTCAGGGAGGTGTATACACCGGGAAGTTTCCCTTGAGGAAAAGGTCAAAAAGGACAAGGCTAAGGGCGGAATTGTACGAATGCACTTGAAGGTGCACCTAGCTTCCGATTCGCAGTCAATTGGAAATTGACATGGCTTTGGTCTTTGTGATGTGTGATAGATCAAGGGTAATCTTCTAAATCAATGTAAGAATAATGTAACACAAAAATAATCTCAAAAAGGTGCAAATGAAAGGGAAATTAAGCTCAAAATATGGTTTATAGGTTACTAATCATCTTTAAGTTGATTAATGCGCTTTAGCCTAGTAAGAAACTTAACAATGGTTGGATGAACACATTAGCCTTGTGTGGAACTCCTTGGGCTTGAGGGAAACCAATGGATGCATGTGGGCGGGCTTCAATATGATGATGAATAAAGTTAAAGACAAATTTCTTGGTGCCATTTCGTCCAAACTTAGAACTGAACTACGAGGGTCAGGCAGGTGTATATACCAAGAAGTTTCCCTTGAGAAAAAGGTCAAAAAGGACAAGGCTAAGGGCGGAATTGTACGAATGCACTCGAAGGTGTACCTAGCTTCCGATTCGCTGTCAATTCCAAATTGACATGGCTTTGGTTCTAGTGATGTGTGATAGATCAATACTAATCTTCTAAATCAATCTAAGAATAATGTAAAACAACAATAAAATCAAAAAGGTGCAAATGAAAGGGAGAGAATGAATTTAAGTGGAAATTAAGCTCAAAACATAGTTTAAAGATTACTAATCTTCTTTAAGTTGATTAATGCGCTTTAGTCTAGTTAGAAACTTAACAATGGTTGGATGAGCACATTAGCCTCCTGTGGAACTCCTTGGGCTTGAGGGAAACCAATGGATTCATGTGGGCGGGTTTCAATACGACGAATGAAGTTAAAGACAGATTTCTTGGTGCCATTTCGTCCAAGCCCAGAATTGAACTACGAGGGTCAGGGAGGTGTATACACCGGGAAGTTTCCCTTGAGGAAAAGGTCAAAAAGGACAAGGCTAAGGGCGGAATTGTATGAATGCACTTGAAGGTGCACCTAGCTTCCGATTCGCAGTCAATTGGAAATTGACATGGCTTTGGTCCTAGTGACGTGTGATAGATCAACGGTAATCTTCTAAATCAATGTAAGAATAATGTAACACAAAAATAATCTCAAAAAGGTGCAAATGAAAGGGAAATTAAGCTCAAAATATGGTTTATAGGTTACTAATCAACTTTAAGTTGATTAATGCGCATTAGCCTAGTAAGAAACTTAACAATGGTTGGATGAGCACATTAGCCTCGTGTGGAACTCCTTGGGCTTGAGGGAAACCAATGGATTCATGTGGGCGGGCTTCAATATGATGATGAATGAAGTTAAAGACAGATTTCTTGGTGCCATTTCGTCCAAACTTAGAACTGAACTACGAGGGTCAGGCAGGTGTATATACCAAGAAGTTTCCCTTGAGGAAAAGGTCAAAAAGGACAAGGCTAAGGGTGGAATTGTACGAATGCACTCGAAGGTGCACCTAGCTTCCGATTCGCTGTGAATTGGAAATTGACATGGCTTTGGTTCTAGTGATGTGTGATAGATCAATACTAATCTTCTAAATCAATCTAAGAATAATGTAAAACAACAATAAAATCAAAAAGGTGCAAATGAAAGGGAGAGAATGAATTTAAGTGGAAATTAAGCTCAAAATATGGTTTAAAGATTACTAATCATCTTTAAGTTGATTAATGCGCTTTAGTCTAGTTAGAAACTTAACAATGGTTGGATGAGCACATTAGCCTCCTGTGGAACTCCTTGGGCTTGAGGGAAACCAATGGATTCATGTGGGCGGGTTTCAATACGACGAATGAAGTTAAAGACAGATTTCTTGGTGCCATTTCGTCCAAGCCCAGAATTGAACTACGAGGGTCAGGGAGGTGTATACACCGGGAAGTTTCCCTTGAGGAAAAGGTCAAAAAGGACAAGGCTAAGGGCGGAATTGTACGAATGCACTCGAAGGTGCACCTAGCTTCCGATTCGCTGTCAATTCCAAATTGACATGGCTTTGGTTCTAGTGATGTGTGATAGATCAATACTAATCTTCTAAATCAATCTAAGAATAATGTAAAACAACAATAAAATCAAAAAGGTGCAAATGAAAGGGAGAGAATGAATTTAAGTTGAAATTAAGCTCAAAATATGGTTTAAAGATTACAAATCATCTTTAAGTTGATTAATGTGCTTTAGTCCAGTTAGAAACTTAACAATGGTTTCATGAGCACATTAGCCTCATGTGGAACTCCTTGGGCTTGAGGAAAACCAATGGATTCATGTGGGCGGGCTTCAATACGGTGAATGAAGTTAAAGACAGATTTCTAAGTGCCATTTTGTCCAAACCAACAACTGAACTACGAGGGTCAGGGAGGTGTGTACACGAAGAAGTTTCCCCTGAGGAAAAGGTCAAAAACGGCGAGGCTAAGGGCGGAATTGTACGAATGCACTTGAAGGTGCACATATCTTCCGATTCGTAGTCAATTGGAAATTGACATGGCTTTGGTCCTAGTGATGTGTGATAGATCAAGGCTAATCATCTAAATCAATGTAAGAATAATGTAACACAAAAATAATATCAAAAAGGTGCAAATGAAAGGGAAATTAAGCTCAAAATATGGTTTATAGGTTACTAATCATCTTTAAGTTGATTAATGCACTTTAGCCTAGTAAGAAACTTAAAAATGGTTGGATGAGCACATTAGCCTCGTGTGGAACTCCTTGGGCTTGAGGGAAACCAATGGATTCATGTGGGCGGTCTTCAATATGATGATGAATGCAGTGAATGACAGATTTCTTGGTGCCATTTCGTCCAAACTTAGAACTGAACTACGAGGGTCAGGCAGGTGTCTACACCAAGATGTTTCCCTTGAGGAAAAGGTCAAAAAGGACAACGCTAAGGGCCGAATTGTACGAATGCACTCGAAGGTGCACCTAGCTTCCGATTCGCTGTGAATTGGAAATTGACATGGTTTTGGTTCTAGTGATGTGTGATAGATCCAGGCTAATCTTCTAAATCAATTTAACAATAATGTAAGACAACAATAATATCAAAACGGTGCAGATCAAAGGGAGAGAATGAATTGAAAGGGAAATTAAGCTCAAAACATAGTTTAAAGATTACTAATCATCTTTAAGTTGATTAATGCGCTTTAGTCTAGTTAGAAACTTAACAATGGTTGGATGAGCACATTAGCCTCCTGTGGAACTCCTTGGGCTTGAGGGAAACCAATGGATTCATGTGGGCGGGTTTCAATACGACGAATGAAGTTAAAGACAGATTTCTTGGTGCCATTTCGTCGAAGCCCAGAATTGAACTACGAGGGTCAGGGAGGTGTATACACCGGGAAGTTTCCCTTGAGGAAAAGGTCAAAAAGGACAAGGCTAAGGGCGGAATTGTATGAATGCACTTGAAGGTGCACCTAGCTTCCGATTCGCAGTCAATTGGAAATTGACATGGCTTTGGTCCTAGTGACGTGTGATAGATCAACGGTAATCTTCTAAATCAATGTAAGAATAATGTAACACAAAAATAATCTCAAAAAGGTGCAAATGAAAGGGAAATTAAGCTCAAAATATGGTTTATAGGTTACTAATCAACTTTAAGTTGATTAATGCGCATTAGCCTAGTAAGAAACTTAACAATGGTTGGATGAGCACATTAGCCTCGTGTGGAACTCCTTGGGCTTGAGGGAAACCAATGGATTCATGTGGGCGGGCTTCAATATGATGATGAATGAAGTTAAAGACAGATTTCTTGGTGCCATTTCGTCCAAACTTAGAACTGAACTACGAGGGTCAGGCAGGTGTATATACCAAGAAGTTTCCCTTGAGGAAAAGGTCAAAAAGGACAAGGCTAAGGGTGGAATTGTACGAATGCACTCGAAGGTGCACCTAGCTTCCGATTCGCTGTGAATTGGAAATTGACATGGCTTTGGTTCTAGTGATGTGTGATAGATCAATACTAATCTTCTAAATCAATCTAAGAATAATGTAAAACAACAATAAAATCAAAAAGGTGCAAATGAAAGGGAGAGAATGAATTTAAGTGGAAATTAAGCTCAAAATATGGTTTAAAGATTACTAATCATCTTTAAGTTGATTAATGCGCTTTAGTCTAGTTAGAAACTTAACAATGGTTGGATGAGCACATTAGCCTCCTGTGGAACTCCTTGGGCTTGAGGGAAACCAATGGATTCATGTGGGCGGGTTTCAATACGACGAATGAAGTTAAAGAAAGATTTCTTCGTGCCATTTCGTCCAAGCCCAGAATTGAACTACGAGGGTCAGGGAGGTGTATACACCGGGAAGTTTCCCTTGAGGAAAAGGTCAAAAAGGACAAGGCTAAGGGCGGAATTGTACGAATGCACTTGAAGGTGCACCTAGCTTCCGATTCGCAGTCAATTGGAAATTGACATGGCTTTGGTCTTTGTGATGTGTGATAGATCAAGGGTAATCTTCTAAATCAATGTAAGAATAATGTAACACAAAAATAATCTCAAAAAGGTGCAAATGAAAGGGAAATTAAGCTCAAAATATGGTTTATAGGTTACTAATCATCTTTAAGTTGATTAATGCGCTTTAGCCTAGTAAGAAACTTAACAATGGTTGGATGAACACATTAGCCTCGTGTGGAACTCCTTGGGCTTGAGGGAAACCAATGGATGCATGTGGGCGGGCTTCAATATGATGATGAATAAAGTTAAAGACAAATTTCTTGGTGCCATTTCGTCCAAACTTAGAACTGAACTACGAGGGTCAGGCAGGTGTATATACCAAGAAGTTTCCCTTGAGAAAAAGGTCAAAAAGGACAAGGCTAAGGGCGGAATTGTACGAATGCACTCGAAGGTGCACCTAGCTTCCGATTCGCTGTCAATTCCAAATTGACATGGCTTTGGTTCTAGTGATGTGTGATAGATCAATACTAATCTTCTAAATCAATCTAAGAATAATGTAAAACAACAATAAAATCAAAAAGGTGCAAATGAAAGGGAGAGAATGAATTTAAGTGGAAATTAAGCTCAAAACATAGTTTAAAGATTACTAATCTTCTTTAAGTTGATTAATGCGCTTTAGTCTAGTTAGAAACTTAACAATGGTTGGATGAGCACATTAGCCTCCTGTGGAACTCCTTGGGCTTGAGGGAAACCAATGGATTCATGTGGGCGGGTTTCAATACGACGAATGAAGTTAAAGACAGATTTCTTGGTGCCATTTCGTCCAAGCCCAGAATTGAACTACGAGGGTCAGGGAGGTGTATACACCGGGAAGTTTCCCTTGAGGAAAAGGTCAAAAAGGACAAGGCTAAGGGCGGAATTGTATGAATGCACTTGAAGGTGCACCTAGCTTCCGATTCGCAGTCAATTGGAAATTGACATGGCTTTGGTCCTAGTGACGTGTGATAGATCAACGGTAATCTTCTAAATCAATGTAAGAATAATGTAACACAAAAATAATCTCAAAAAGGTGCAAATGAAAGGGAAATTAAGCTCAAAATATGGTTTATAGGTTACTAATCAACTTTAAGTTGATTAATGCGCATTAGCCTAGTAAGAAACTTAACAATGGTTGGATGAGCACATTAGCCTCGTGTGGAACTCCTTGGGCTTGAGGGAAACCAATGGATTCATGTGGGCGGGCTTCAATATGATGATGAATGAAGTTAAAGACAGATTTCTTGGTGCCATTTCGTCCAAACTTAGAACTGAACTACGAGGGTCAGGCAGGTGTATATACCAAGAAGTTTCCCTTGAGGAAAAGGTCAAAAAGGACAAGGCTAAGGGTGGAATTGTACGAATGCACTCGAAGGTGCACCTAGCTTCCGATTCGCTGTGAATTGGAAATTGACATGGCTTTGGTTCTAGTGATGTGTGATAGATCAATACTAATCTTCTAAATCAATCTAAGAATAATGTAAAACAACAATAAAATCAAAAAGGTGCAAATGAAAGGGAGAGAATGAATTTAAGTGGAAATTAAGCTCAAAATATGGTTTAAAGATTACTAATCATCTTTAAGTTGATTAATGCGCTTTAGTCTAGTTAGAAACTTAACAATGGTTGGATGAGCACATTAGCCTCCTGTGGAACTCCTTGGGCTTGAGGGAAACCAATGGATTCATGTGGGCGGGTTTCAATACGACGAATGAAGTTAAAGACAGATTTCTTGGTGCCATTTCGTCCAAGCCCAGAATTGAACTACGAGGGTCAGGGAGGTGTATACACCGGGAAGTTTCCCTTGAGGAAAAGGTCAAAAAGGACAAGGCTAAGGGCGGAATTGTACGAATGCACTCGAAGGTGCACCTAGCTTCCGATTCGCTGTCAATTCCAAATTGACATGGCTTTGGTTCTAGTGATGTGTGATAGATCAATACTAATCTTCTAAATCAATCTAAGAATAATGTAAAACAACAATAAAATCAAAAAGGTGCAAATGAAAGGGAGAGAATGAATTTAAGTTGAAATTAAGCTCAAAATATGGTTTAAAGATTACAAATCATCTTTAAGTTGATTAATGTGCTTTAGTCCAGTTAGAAACTTAACAATGGTTTCATGAGCACATTAGCCTCATGTGGAACTCCTTGGGCTTGAGGAAAACCAATGGATTCATGTGGGCGGGCTTCAATACGGTGAATGAAGTTAAAGACAGATTTCTAAGTGCCATTTTGTCCAAACCAACAACTGAACTACGAGGGTCAGGGAGGTGTGTACACGAAGAAGTTTCCCCTGAGGAAAAGGTCAAAAACGGCGAGGCTAAGGGCGGAATTGTACGAATGCACTTGAAGGTGCACATATCTTCCGATTCGTAGTCAATTGGAAATTGACATGGCTTTGGTCCTAGTGATGTGTGATAGATCAAGGCTAATCATCTAAATCAATGTAAGAATAATGTAACACAAAAATAATATCAAAAAGGTGCAAATGAAAGGGAAATTAAGCTCAAAATATGGTTTATAGGTTACTAATCATCTTTAAGTTGATTAATGCACTTTAGCCTAGTAAGAAACTTAAAAATGGTTGGATGAGCACATTAGCCTCGTGTGGAACTCCTTGGGCTTGAGGGAAACCAATGGATTCATGTGGGCGGTCTTCAATATGATGATGAATGCAGTGAATGACAGATTTCTTGGTGCCATTTCGTCCAAACTTAGAACTGAACTACGAGGGTCAGGCAGGTGTCTACACCAAGATGTTTCCCTTGAGGAAAAGGTCAAAAAGGACAACGCTAAGGGCCGAATTGTACGAATGCACTCGAAGGTGCACCTAGCTTCCGATTCGCTGTGAATTGGAAATTGACATGGTTTTGGTTCTAGTGATGTGTGATAGATCCAGGCTAATCTTCTAAATCAATTTAACAATAATGTAAGACAACAATAATATCAAAACGGTGCAGATCAAAGGGAGAGAATGAATTGAAAGGGAAATTAAGCTCAAAACATAGTTTAAAGATTACTAATCATCTTTAAGTTGATTAATGCGCTTTAGTCTAGTTAGAAACTTAACAATGGTTGGATGAGCACATTAGCCTCCTGTGGAACTCCTTGGGCTTGAGGGAAACCAATGGATTCATGTGGGCGGGTTTCAATACGACGAATGAAGTTAAAGACAGATTTCTTGGTGCCATTTCGTCGAAGCCCAGAATTGAACTACGAGGGTCAGGGAGGTGTATACACCGGGAAGTTTCCCTTGAGGAAAAGGTCAAAAAGGACAAGGCTAAGGGCGGAATTGTATGAATGCACTTGAAGGTGCACCTAGCTTCCGATTCGCAGTCAATTGGAAATTGACATGGCTTTGGTCCTAGTGACGTGTGATAGATCAACGGTAATCTTCTAAATCAATGTAAGAATAATGTAACACAAAAATAATCTCAAAAAGGTGCAAATGAAAGGGAAATTAAGCTCAAAATATGGTTTATAGGTTACTAATCAACTTTAAGTTGATTAATGCGCATTAGCCTAGTAAGAAACTTAACAATGGTTGGATGAGCACATTAGCCTCGTGTGGAACTCCTTGGGCTTGAGGGAAACCAATGGATTCATGTGGGCGGGCTTCAATATGATGATGAATGAAGTTAAAGACAGATTTCTTGGTGCCATTTCGTCCAAACTTAGAACTGAACTACGAGGGTCAGGCAGGTGTATATACCAAGAAGTTTCCCTTGAGGAAAAGGTCAAAAAGGACAAGGCTAAGGGTGGAATTGTACGAATGCACTCGAAGGTGCACCTAGCTTCCGATTCGCTGTGAATTGGAAATTGACATGGCTTTGGTTCTAGTGATGTGTGATAGATCAATACTAATCTTCTAAATCAATCTAAGAATAATGTAAAACAACAATAAAATCAAAAAGGTGCAAATGAAAGGGAGAGAATGAATTTAAGTGGAAATTAAGCTCAAAATATGGTTTAAAGATTACTAATCATCTTTAAGTTGATTAATGCGCTTTAGTCTAGTTAGAAACTTAACAATGGTTGGATGAGCACATTAGCCTCCTGTGGAACTCCTTGGGCTTGAGGGAAACCAATGGATTCATGTGGGCGGGTTTCAATACGACGAATGAAGTTAAAGAAAGATTTCTTCGTGCCATTTCGTCCAAGCCCAGAATTGAACTACGAGGGTCAGGGAGGTGTATACACCGGGAAGTTTCCCTTGAGGAAAAGGTCAAAAAGGACAAGGCTAAGGGCGGAATTGTACGAATGCACTTGAAGGTGCACCTAGCTTCCGATTCGCAGTCAATTGGAAATTGACATGGCTTTGGTCTTTGTGATGTGTGATAGATCAAGGGTAATCTTCTAAATCAATGTAAGAATAATGTAACACAAAAATAATCTCAAAAAGGTGCAAATGAAAGGGAAATTAAGCTCAAAATATGGTTTATAGGTTACTAATCATCTTTAAGTTGATTAATGCGCTTTAGCCTAGTAAGAAACTTAACAATGGTTGGATGAACACATTAGCCTCGTGTGGAACTCCTTGGGCTTGAGGGAAACCAATGGATGCATGTGGGCGGGCTTCAATATGATGATGAATAAAGTTAAAGACAAATTTCTTGGTGCCATTTCGTCCAAACTTAGAACTGAACTACGAGGGTCAGGCAGGTGTATATACCAAGAAGTTTCCCTTGAGAAAAAGGTCAAAAAGGACAAGGCTAAGGGCGGAATTGTACGAATGCACTCGAAGGTGCACCTAGCTTCCGATTCGCTGTCAATTCCAAATTGACATGGCTTTGGTTCTAGTGATGTGTGATAGATCAATACTAATCTTCTAAATCAATCTAAGAATAATGTAAAACAACAATAAAATCAAAAAGGTGCAAATGAAAGGGAGAGAATGAATTTAAGTGGAAATTAAGCTCAAAACATAGTTTAAAGATTACTAATCTTCTTTAAGTTGATTAATGCGCTTTAGTCTAGTTAGAAACTTAACAATGGTTGGATGAGCACATTAGCCTCCTGTGGAACTCCTTGGGCTTGAGGGAAACCAATGGATTCATGTGGGCGGGTTTCAATACGACGAATGAAGTTAAAGACAGATTTCTTGGTGCCATTTCGTCCAAGCCCAGAATTGAACTACGAGGGTCAGGGAGGTGTATACACCGGGAAGTTTCCCTTGAGGAAAAGGTCAAAAAGGACAAGGCTAAGGGCGGAATTGTATGAATGCACTTGAAGGTGCACCTAGCTTCCGATTCGCAGTCAATTAGAAATTGACATGGCTTTGGTCCTAGTGATGTGTGATAGATCAAGGGTAATCTTCTAAATCAATGTAAGAATAATGTAACACAAAAATAATCTCAAAAAGGTGCAAATGAAAGGGAAATTAAGCTCAAAATATGGTTTATAGGTTAGTAATCATCTTTAAGTTGATTAATGCGCTTTAGCCTAGTAAGAAACTTAACAATGGTTGGATGAGCACATTAGCCTCGTGTGGAACTCCTTGGGCTTGAGGGAAACCAATGGATTCATGTGGGCGGGCTTCAATATGATGATGAATGAAGTTAAAGACAGATTTCTTGGTGCCATTTCGTCCAAACTTAGAACTGAACTACGAGGGTCAGGCAGGTGTATATACCAAGAAGTTTCCCTTGAGGAAAAGGCCAAAAAGGACAAGGCTAAGGGCGGAATTGTACGAATGCACTCGAAGGTGCACCTAGCTTCCGATTCGCTGTCAATTCCAAATTGACATGGCTTTGGTTCTAGTGATGTGTGATAGATCAATACTAATCTTCTAAATCAATCTAAGAATAATGTAAAACAACAATAAAATCAAAAAGGTGCAAATGAAAGGGAGAGAATGAATTTAAGTGGAAATTAAGCTCAAAATATGGTTTAAAGATTACAAATCATCTTTAAGTTGATTAATGTGCTTTAGTCCAGTTAGAAACTTAACAATGGTTTCATGAGCACATTAGCCTCATGTGGAACTCCTTGGGCTTGAGGAAAACCAATGGATTCATGTGGGCGGGCTTCAATACGGTGAATGAAGTTAAAGACAGATTTCTAAGTGCCATTTTGTCCAAACCAACAACTGAACTACGAGGGTCAGGGAGGTGTGTACACGAAGAAGTTTCCCCTGAGGAAAAGGTCAAAAACGGCGAGGCTAAGGGCGGAATTGTACGAATGCACTTGAAGGTGCACATATCTTCCGGTTCGTAGTCAATTGGAAATTGACATGGCTTTGGTCCTAGTGATGTATGATAGATCAAGGCTAATCATCTAAATCAATGTAAGAATAATGTAACACAAAAATAATATCAAAAAGGTGCAAATGAAAGGGAAATTAAGCTCAAAATATGGTTTATAGGTTACTAATCATCTTTAAGTTGATTAATGCACTTTAGCCTAGTAAGAAACTTAAAAATGGTTGGATGAGCACATTAGCCTCGTGTGGAACTCCTTGGGCTTGAGGGAAACCAATGGATTCATGTGGGCGGTCTTCAATATGATGATGAATGCAGTGAATGACAGATTTCTTGGTGCCATTTCGTCCAAACTTAGAACTGAACTACGAGGGTCAGGCAGGTGTCTACACCAAGATGTTTCCCTTGAGGAAAAGGTCAAAAACGACAACGCTAAGGGCCGAATTGTACGAATGCACTCGAAGGTGCACCTAGCTTCCGATTCGCTGTGAATTGGAAATTGACATGGTTTTGGTTCTAGTGATGTGTGATAGATCCAGGCTAATCTTCTAAATCAATTTAACAATAATGTAAGACAACAATAATATCAAAACGGTGCAGATCAATGGGAGAGAATGAATTGAAAGGGAAATTAAGCTCAAAACATAGTTTAAAGATTACTAATCATCTTTAAGTTGATTAATGCGCTTTAGTCTAGTTAGAAACTTAACAATGGTTGGATGAGCACATTAGCCTCCTGTGGAACTCCTTGGGCTTGAGGGAAACCAATGGATTCATGTGGGCGGGTTTCAATACGACGAATGAAGTTAAAGACAGATTTCTTGGTGCCATTTCGTCGAAGCCCAGAATTGAACTACGAGGGTCAGGGAGGTGTATACACCGGGAAGTTTCCCTTGAGGAAAAGGTCAAAAAGGACAAGGCTAAGGGCGGAATTGTATGAATGCACTTGAAGGTGCACCTAGCTTCCGATTCGCAGTCAATTGGAAATTGACATGGCTTTGGTCCTAGTGACGTGTGATAGATCAACGGTAATCTTCTAAATCAATGTAAGAATAATGTAACACAAAAATAATCTCAAAAAGGTGCAAATGAAAGGGAAATTAAGCTCAAAATATGGTTTATAGGTTACTAATCATCTTTAAGTTGATTAATGCGCTTTAGCCTAGGAAGAAACTTAACAATGGTTGGATGAGCACATTAGCCTCGTGTGGAACTCCTTGGGCATGAGGGAAACCAATGGATTCATGTGGGCGGGCTTCAATATGATGATGAATGAAGTTAAAGACAGATTTCTTGGTGCCATTTCGTCCAAACTTAGAACTGAACTACGAGGGTCAGGCAGGTGTATATACCAAGAAGTTTCCCTTGAGGAAAAGGTCAAAAAGGACAAGGCTAAGGGCCAAATTGTACGAATGCACTCGAAGGTGCACCTAGCTTCCGATTCGCTGTGAATTGGAAATTGACATGGCTTTGGTTCTAGTGATGTGTGATAGATCAATACTAATCTTCTAAATCAATCTAAGAATAATGTAAAACAACAATAAAATCAAAAAGGTGCAAATGAAAGGGAGAGAATGAATTTAAGTGGAAATTAAGCTCAAAATATGGTTTAAAGATTACTAATCATCTTTAAGTTGATTAATGCGCTTTAGTCTAGTTAGAAACTTAACAATGGTTGGATGAGCACATTAGCCTCCTGTGGAACTCCTTGGGCTTGAGGGAAACCAATGGATTCATGTGGGCGGGTTTCAATACGACGAATGAAGTTAAAGAAAGATTTCTTCGTGCCATTTCGTCCAAGCCCAGAATTGAACTACGAGGGTCAGGGAGGTGTATACACCGGGAAGTTTCCCTTGAGGAAAAGGTCAAAAAGGACAAGGCTAAGGGCGGAATTGTACGAATGCACTTGAAGGTGCACCTAGCTTCCGATTCGCAGTCAATTGGAAATTGACATGGCTTTGGTCTTTGTGATGTGTGATAGATCAAGGGTAATCTTCTAAATCAATGTAAGAATAATGTAACACAAAAATAATCTCAAAAAGGTGCAAATGAAAGGGAAATTAAGCTCAAAATATGGTTTATAGGTTACTAATCATCTTTAAGTTGATTAATGCGCTTTAGCCTAGTAAGAAACTTAACAATGGTTGGATGAACACATTAGCCTCGTGTGGAACTCCTTGGGCTTGAGGGAAACCAATGGATGCATGTGGGCGGGCTTCAATATGATGATGAATAAAGTTAAAGACAAATTTCTTGGTGCCATTTCGTCCAAACTTAGAACTGAACTACGAGGGTCAGGCAGGTGTATATACCAAGAAGTTTCCCTTGAGAAAAAGGTCAAAAAGGACAAGGCTAAGGGCGGAATTGTACGAATGCACTCGAAGGTGCACCTAGCTTCCGATTCGCTGTCAATTCCAAATTGACATGGCTTTGGTTCTAGTGATGTGTGATAGATCAATACTAATCTTCTAAATCAATCTAAGAATAATGTAAAACAACAATAAAATCAAAAAGGTGCAAATGAAAGGGAGAGAATGAATTTAAGTGGAAATTAAGCTCAAAACATAGTTTAAAGATTACTAATCTTCTTTAAGTTGATTAATGCGCTTTAGTCTAGTTAGAAACTTAACAATGGTTGGATGAGCACATTAGCCTCCTGTGGAACTCCTTGGGCTTGAGGGAAACCAATGGATTCATGTGGGCGGGTTTCAATACGACGAATGAAGTTAAAGACAGATTTCTTGGTGCCATTTCGTCCAAGCCCAGAATTGAACTACGAGGGTCAGGGAGGTGTATACACCGGGAAGTTTCCCTTGAGGAAAAGGTCAAAAAGGACAAGGCTAAGGGCGGAATTGTATGAATGCACTTGAAGGTGCACCTAGCTTCCGATTCGCAGTCAATTAGAAATTGACATGGCTTTGGACCTAGTGATGTGTGATAGATCAAGGGTAATCTTCTAAATCAATGTAAGAATAATGTAACACAAAAATAATCTCAAAAAGGTGCAAATGAAAGGGAAATTAAGCTCAAAATATGGTTTATAGGTTAGTAATCATCTTTAAGTTGATTAATGCGCTTTAGCCTAGTAAGAAACTTAACAATGGTTGGATGAGCACATTAGCCTCGTGTGGAACTCCTTGGGCTTGAGGGAAACCAATGGATTCATGTGGGCGGGCTTCAATATGATGATGAATGAAGTTAAAGACAGATTTCTTGGTGCCATTTCGTCCAAACTTAGAACTGAACTACGAGGGTCAGGCAGGTGTATATACCAAGAAGTTTCCCTTGAGGAAAAGGCCAAAAAGGACAAGGCTAAGGGCGGAATTGTACGAATGCACTCGAAGGTGCACCTAGCTTCCGATTCGCTGTCAATTCCAAATTGACATGGCTTTGGTTCTAGTGATGTGTGATAGATCAATACTAATCTTCTAAATCAATCTAAGAATAATGTAAAACAACAATAAAATCAAAAAGGTGCAAATGAAAGGGAGAGAATGAATTTAAGTGGAAATTAAGCTCAAAATATGGTTTAAAGATTACAAATCATCTTTAAGTTGATTAATGTGCTTTAGTCCAGTTAGAAACTTAACAATGGTTTCATGAGCACATTAGCCTCATGTGGAACTCCTTGGGCTTGAGGAAAACCAATGGATTCATGTGGGCGGGCTTCAATACGGTGAATGAAGTTAAAGACAGATTTCTAAGTGCCATTTTGTCCAAACCAACAACTGAACTACGAGGGTCAGGGAGGTGTGTACACGAAGAAGTTTCCCCTGAGGAAAAGGTCAAAAACGGCGAGGCTAAGGGCGGAATTGTACGAATGCACTTGAAGGTGCACATATCTTCCGGTTCGTAGTCAATTGGAAATTGACATGGCTTTGGTCCTAGTGATGTATGATAGATCAAGGCTAATCATCTAAATCAATGTAAGAATAATGTAACACAAAAATAATATCAAAAAGGTGCAAATGAAAGGGAAATTAAGCTCAAAATATGGTTTATAGGTTACTAATCAACTTTAAGTTGATTAATGCGCATTAGCCTAGTAAGAAACTTAACAATGGTTGGATGAGCACATTAGCCTCGTGTGGAACTCCTTGGGCTTGAGGGAAACCAATGGATTCATGTGGGCGGGCTTCAATATGATGATGAATGAAGTTAAAGATAGATTTCTTGGTGCCATTTCGTCCAAACTTAGAACTGAACTACGAGGGTCAGGCAGGTGTATATACCAAGAAGTTTCCCTTGAGGAAAAGGTCAAAAAGGACAAGGCTAAGGGCCAAATTGTACGAATGCACTCGAAGGTGCACCTAGCTTCCGATTCGCTGTGAATTGGAAATTGACATGGCTTTGGTTCTAGTGATGTGTGATAGATCAATACTAATCTTCTAAATCAATCTAAGAATAATGTAAAACAACAATAAAATCAAAAAGGTGCAAATGAAAGGGAGAGAATGAATTTAAGTGGAAATTAAGCTCAAAATATGGTTTAAAGATTACTAATCATCTTTAAGTTGATTAATGCGCTTTAGTCTAGTTAGAAACTTAACAATGGTTGGATGAGCACATTAGCCTCCTGTGGAACTCCTTGGGCTTGAGGGAAACCAATGGATTCATGTGGGCGGGTTTCAATACGACGAATGAAGTTAAAGAAAGATTTCTTGGTGCCATTTCGTCCAAGCCCAGAATTGAACTACGAGGGTCAGGGAGGTGTATACACCGGGAAGTTTCCCTTGAGGAAAAGGTCAAAAAGGACAAGGCTAAGGGCGGAATTGTACGAATGCACTTGAAGGTGCACCTAGCTTCCGATTCGCAGTCAATTGGAAATTGACATGGCTTTGGTCTTTGTGATGTGTGATAGATCAAGGGTAATCTTCTAAATCAATGTAAGAATAATGTAACACAAAAATAATCTCAAAAAGGTGCAAATGAAAGGGAAATTAAGCTCAAAATATGGTTTATAGGTTACTAATCATCTTTAAGTTGATTAATGCGCTTTAGCCTAGTAAGAAACTTAACAATGGTTGGATGAACACATTAGCCTCGTGTGGAACTCCTTGGGCTTGAGGGAAACCAATGGATGCATGTGGGCGGGCTTCAATATGATGATGAATGAAGTTAAAGACAAATTTCTTGGTGCCATTTCGTCCAAACTTAGAACTGAACTACGAGGGTCAGGCAGGTGTATATACCAAGAAGTTTCCCTTGAGGAAAAGGTCAAAAAGGACAAGGCTAAGGGCGGAATTGTACGAATGCACTCGAAGGTGCACCTAGCTTCCGATTCGCTGTCAATTCCAAATTGACATGGCTTTGGTTCTAGTGATGTGTGATAGATCAATACTAATCTTCTAAATCAATCTAAGAATAATGTAAAACAACAATAAAATCAAAAAGGTGCAAATGAAAGGGAGAGAATGAATTTAAGTGGAAATTAAGCTCAAAACATAGTTTAAAGATTACTAATCTTCTTTAAGTTGATTAATGCGCTTTAGTCTAGTTAGAAACTTAACAATGGTTGGATGAGCACATTAGCCTCCTGTGGAACTCCTTGGGCTTGAGGGAAACCAATGGATTCATGTGGGCGGGTTTCAATACGACGAATGAAGTTAAAGACAGATTTCTTGGTGCCATTTCGTCCAAGCCCAGAATTGAACTACGAGGGTCAGGGAGGTGTATACACCGGGAAGTTTCCCTTGAGGAAAAGGTCAAAAAGGACAAGGCTAAGGGCGGAATTGTATGAATGCACTTGAAGGTGCACCTAGCTTCCGATTCGCAGTCAATTAGAAATTGACATGGCTTTGGTCCTAGTGATGTGTGATAGATCAAGGGTAATCTTCTAAATCAATGTAAGAATAATGTAACACAAAAATAATCTCAAAAAGGTGCAAATGAAAGGGAAATTAAGCTCAAAATATGGTTTATAGGTTACTAATCATCTTTAAGTTGATTAATGCGCTTTAGCCTAGTAAGAAACTTAACAATGGTTGGATGAGCACATTAGCCTCGTGTGGAACTCCTTGGGCTTGAGGGAAACCAATGGATTCATGTGGGCGGGCTTCAATATGATGATGAATGAAGTTAAAGACAGATTTCTTGGTGCCATTTCGTCCAAACTTAGAACTGAACTACGAGGGTCAGGCAGGTGTATATACCAAGAAGTTTCCCTTGAGGAAAAGGCCAAAAAGGACAAGGCTAAGGGCGGAATTGTACAAATGCACTCGAAGGTGCACCTAGCTTCCGATTCGCTGTCAATTCCAAATTGACATGGCTTTGGTTCTAGTGATGTGTGATAGATCAATACTAATCTTCTAACTCAATCTAAGAATAATGTAAAACAACAATAAAATCAAAAAGGTGCAAATGAAAGGGAGAGAATGAATTTAAGTGGAAATTAAGCTCAAAATATGGTTTAAAGATTACAAATCATCTTTAAGTTGATTAATGTGCTTTAGTCCAGTTAGAAACTTAACAATGGTTTCATGAGCACATTAGCCTCATGTGGAACTCCTTGGGCTTGAGGAAAACCAATGGATTCATGTGGGCGGGCTTCAATACGGTGAATGAAGTTAAAGACAGATTTCTAAGTGCCATTTTGTCCAAACCAACAACTGAACTACGAGGGTCAGGGAGGTGTGTACACGAAGAAGTTTCCCCTGAGGAAAAGGTCAAAAACGGCGAGGCTAAGGGCGGAATTGTACGAATGCACTTGAAGGTGCACATATCTTCCGATTCGTAGTCAATTGGAAATTGACATGGCTTTGGTCCTAGTGATGTGTGATAGATCAAGGCTAATCATCTAAATCAATGTAAGAATAATGTAACACAAAAATAATATCAAAAAGGTGCAAATGAAAGGGAAATTAAGCTCAAAATATGGTTTATAGGTTACTAATCATCTTTAAGTTGATTAATGCACTTTAGCCTAGTAAGAAACTTAAAAATGGTTGGATGAGCACATTAGCCTTGTGTGGAACTCCTTGGGCTTGAGGGAAACCAATGGATTCATGTGGGCGGTCTTCAATATGATGATGAATGCAGTGAATGACAGATTTCTTGGTGCCATTTCGTCCAAACTTAGAACTGAACTACGAGGGTCAGGCAGGTGTCTACACCAAGATGTTTCCCTTGAGGAAAAGGTCAAAAAAGACAACGCTAAGGGCCGAATTGTACGAATGCACTCGAAGGTGCACCTAGCTTCCGATTCGCTGTGAATTGGAAATTGACATGGTTTTGGTTCTAGTGATGTGTGATAGATCCAGGCTAATCTTCTAAATCAATTTAACAATAATGTAAGACAACAATAATATCAAAACGGTGCAGATCAAAGGGAGAGAATGAATTGAAAGGGAAATTAAGCTCAAAACATAGTTTAAAGATTACTAATCATCTTTAAGTTGATTAATGCGCTTTAGTCTAGTTAGAAACTTAACAATGGTTGGATGAGCACATTAGCCTCCTGTGGAACTCCTTGGGCTTGAGGGAAACCAATGGATTCATGTGGGCGGGTTTCAATACGACGAATGAAGTTAAAGACAGATTTCTTGGTGCCATTTCGTCGAAGCCCAGAATTGAACTACGAGGGTCAGGGAGGTGTATACACCGGGAAGTTTCCCTGGAGGAAAAGGTCAAAAAGGACAAGGCTAAGGGCGGAATTGTATGAATGCACTTGAAGGTGCACCTAGCTTCCGATTCGCAGTCAATTGGAAATTGACATGGCTTTGGTCCTAGTGACGTGTGATAGATCAACGGTAATCTTCTAAATCAATGTAAGAATAATGTAACACAAAAATAATCTCAAAAAGGTGCAAATGAAAGGGAAATTAAGCTCAAAATATGGTTTATAGGTTACTAATCAACTTTAAGTTGATTAATGCGCATTAGCCTAGTAAGAAACTTAACAATGGTTGGATGAGCACATTAGCCTCGTGTGGAACTCCTTGGGCTTGAGGGAAACCAATGGATTCATGTGGGCGGGCTTCAATATGATGAATGAAGTTAAAGACAGATTTCTTGGTGCCATTTCCTCCAAACCTAGAGCTGAACTACGAGGGTCAGGCAGGTGTGTACACTAAGAAGTTTCCATTGAGGAAGAGGTCAAAAAGGACAAGGCTAAGTGCGGAATCGTACGAATGCGCTCGAAGGTGCACCTAGCTTCCGATTCGCTGTGAATCAGAAATTGACATGGCTTTGGTTCTAGTGATGTGTGATAGATCAGGGCAAATCTTCTAAATCAATCTTAGAATAATGTAAAACAACAATAACATCAAAAAGGTGCAAATGAAAGGGAGAGAATGAATTTAAGTGGAAATTAAGCTCAAAATATGGTTTAAAGATTACTAATCATCATTAAGTTGATTAATTCGCTTTAGTCTAGTTAGAAACTTAACAATGGCTGGATGAGCACACTAGCCTCATGTGGAACTCCTCGGGCTTGAGGGAAACCAATGGATTTATGTGGGCGGTCTTCAATACGGTGAATGAAGTTAAAGACAGATTTCTAGGTGCCATTTTGTCCAAACCAACAACTGAACTACGAGGGTCAGGGAGGTGGGTACACGAAGAAGTTTCCCCTGAGGAAAAGGTCAGAAACGGCGAGGCTAAGGGCGGAATTGTACGAATGCACTTGAAGGTGCACATATCTTTCGATTTGTAGTCAATTGGAAATTGACATGGCTTTGGTTCTAGTGATGTGTGATACATCGAGGCTAATCTTCTAAATCAATCTAAGAATAATGTAAGACAACAATAATATCAAAAAGGTGCAGATGAAAGGGAAAGAATGAATTGAAAGGGAAATTTAGCTCAAAACATAGTTTAAAGATTACTAATCATCTTTAAGTTTATTAATGCGCTTTAGGCTAGTAAGAAGCTTAACAATGGTTGGATGAGCACATTAGCCTCGTATGGAACTCCTTGGGTTTGGGGGAAACCAAGGGATTCATGTGGGCGGGTTTCAATACGATGAATGAAGTTAAAGACAGATTTCTTGGTGCCATTTCGTCCAAGCCCAGAATTGAACTACGAGGGTCAGGGAGGTGTGTACACCGGGAAGTTTCCCTTGAGGAAAAGGTCAAAAAGGAGAAGGCTAAGGGCGGAACTGTACGAATGCACTTGAAGGTGCACCTAGCTTCCGATTCGCAGTCAATTGGAAATTGACATGGCTTTGGTCCTAGTGATGTGTGATAGATCAAGGCTAATCATCTAAATCAATGTAAGAATAATGTAACACAAAAATAATATCAAAAAGGTGCAAATGAAAGGGAAATTAAGCTCAAAATATGGTTTATAGGTTACTAATCATCTTTAAGTTGATTAATGCGCTTTAGCCTAGTAAGAAACTTAACAATGGTTGGATGAGCACATTAGCCTCGTGTGGAACTCCTTGGGCTTGAGGGAAACCAATGGATTCATGTGGGCGGGCTTCAATATGATGAATGAAGTTAATGACAGATTTCTTGGTGCCATTTTCTCCAAACTTAGAACTGAACTACGAGGGTCAGGCAGGTGTATACACCAAGAAGTTTCCCGTGAGGAAAAGGTCAAAAAGGACAAGGCTAAGGGCCGAATTGTAGGAATGCAATCGAAGGTGCACCTAGCTTCCGATTCGCTGTGAATTGGAAATTGACATGGCTTTGGTTCTAGTGATGTGTGATAGGTCCAGGCCAATCTTCTAAATCAGTTTAACAATAATGTAAGACAACAATAATATCAAAACGGTGCAGATCAAAGGGAGAGAATGAATTGAAAGGGAAATTAAGCTCAAAACATAGTTTAAAGATTTACTAATCATCTTTAAGTTGATTAATGCGCTTTAGTCTAGTTAGAAACTTAACAAAGGTTGGATGAGCACATTAGCCTCATGTGGAACTCCTTGGGCTTGAGGGAAACCAATGGATTCATGTGGGCGGGTTTCAATACGATGAATGAAGTTAAAGACAGATTTCTTGGTGCCATTTCGTCCAAGCCCAGAATTGAACTACGAGGGTCAGGGAGGCGTATACACCGGGGGAAGTTTCCCTTGAGGAAAAGGTTAAGGGCGGAATTGTACGAATGCACTTGAAGGTGCACCTAGCTTCCGATTCGCAGTCAATTGGAAATTGACATGGCTTTGGTCCTAGTGATGTGTGATAGATCAAGGGTAATCTTCTAAATCAAAGTAAGAATAATGTAACACAAAAATAATCTGAAAAAGGTGGAAATGAAAGGGAAATTAAGCTCAAAATATGGTTTATAGGTTACTAATCATCTTTAAGTTGATTAATGCGCTTTAGCCTAGTAAGAAACTTAACAATGGTTGGATGAGCACATTAGCCTCATGTGGAACTCCTTGGGCTTGAGGAAAACCAACGGATTCATGTGGGCGGGCTTGAATGCGATGAATGAAGTTAAAGACAGATTTGTTGGTGCCATTTCGTCCAAACCTAGAACTGAACTACGAGTGTCAGGCAGGTGTGTACACCAAGAAGTTTCCCTTGAGGAAAAGGTCAAAAAGGACAAGGCTAAGGGCGGAATTGTACGAATGCACTCGAAGCTGCACCTAGCTTGCGATTCGCTGTGAATTGGAAATTGACACGGCTTTGGTTCTAGTGATGTGTGATGGATCACGGCTAATCTTCTAAGTCAATCTAAGAATAATGTAAAACAACAATAACATCAAAAAGGTACGAATGGAAGGGAGAGAATGAATTTAAAGGGAAATTAACCTCAAAACATGGTTTAAACATTACTAATCATCTTTAAGTTGATTAATGCGCTTTAGTCTAGTTAGAAACTTAACAATGGTTTCATGAGCACATTAGCCTCATGTGGAACTCCTTGGGCTTGAGGGAAACCAATGCGTTGGTATGTGCGGGTTTCAATACGATGACTGAAGTTAAAGACAGATTTCTTGGTGCCATTTTGTCCAAACCAAGAACTGAACTACGAGGGTCAGGGACGTGTGTACACGAAGAAGTTTCCCCTGAGGAAAAGGTCAAAAACGGCGAGGCTAAGGGCGGAATTGTACGAATGCACTTGAAGGTGCACATATCTTCCGATTCGTAGTCAATTGGAAATTGACATGGCTTTGGTTCTAGTGATGTGTGATACATCGAGGCTAATCTTCTAAATCAATCTAAGAATAATGTAAGACAACAATAATATCAAAAAGGTGCAGATGAAAGGGAAAGAATGAATTGAAAGGGAAATTTAGCTCAAAACATAGTTTAAAGATTACTAATCATCTTTAAGTTGATTAATGCGCTTTAGCCTAGTAAGAAACTTTACAATGGTTGGATGAGCACATTAGCCTCGTGTGGAACTCCTTGGGCTTGAGGGAAACCAATGGATTCATGTGGGCGGGCTTCAATATGATGAATGAAGTTAAAGACAGATTTCTTGGTGCCATTTCGTCCAAACTTAGAACTGAACTACGAGGGTCAGGCAGGTGTATATACCAAGAAGTTTCCCTTGAGGAAAAGGTCAAAAAGGACAAGGCTAAGGGCGGAATTGTACGAATGCACTCGAAGGTGCACCTAGCTTCCGATTCGCTGTCAATTGCAAATTGACATGGCTTTGGTTCTAGTGATGTGTGATAGATCAATACTAATCTTCTAAATCAATCAAAGAATAATGTAAAACAACAATAAAATCAAAAAGGTGCAAATGAAAGGGAGAGAATGAATTTAAGTGGAAATTAAGCTCAAAATATGGTTTAAAGATTACAAATCATCTTTAAGTTTATTAATGCGCTTTAGTCCACTTAGAAACTTAACAATGGTTTCATGAGCACATTAGCCTCATGTGGAACTCCTTGGGCTTGAGGAAAACCAATGGATTTGATGGGCCCCAAGGCGGACCAAGTCTTAAGGATCAATTACAAGATTAAGAGCCACGAAGATCAAGAGAGCAATGCAAGAATTGGTGCAATCCAATTGGGATCAAGCTAGCAAGAGCCCAACACTCATGACGGGCTTGAAAGAAGGAGAACCAGTTTTGCTCCACTTGATCCAAGCTATAGAAGACACGACTTGGGCCTATTGTTATGGAAGGCCATGGATTTATTTATTTCATTAAAAGGGCTTAATTTATTAGTCAAATGAATTAATCAAGAATAATTGGGCTCCGGGGATGTCCAGCCCACACGTCTTATTTCTAATGAACTAGGGTTTGGGGAAGGCCTTGTATTTTGGCCAAGGGTTTATTTGGAAAGTTATAATTTTAGGTCTTACTAGGGTTTCAGAAGTTACTGTAGCGCGGCGTATGGCACTGTTCACGCTACAGTATCTGACGAATTGTTTACTTAGGGTTTTTGGGGATTGTCTATTTAAATCAATTGTAACCTTATTTGAGAGGCAGACTAGATGGAATTGTGATTGAGAGTTGAGTGACCTCCTCTTGTTCTTCTTGAACTTCTGAACTTATCAAGGGTAAATCAAAACCTTTGTGGCGTTCTTCCTTTGTAATCTAGGTTCTTGAGACGGGTTCTTCAATGGGTCTAGATTTTGATATAATCTAGGTTCTTTGAACGGGTTCTCATTGGGTCTAGATTCTCCATCCATATACCTAAGTTTGGCTTTCTTGGGGTTGTTTTCCAGTATTGTTGTTGGGTCTCAAAGCAAGTCTATTGGGGTTCACATCATTTGGTAATCAGAGCAAGGTTTTCCAATCAGGTGTAATTCTATTGGAGTGTCGTTTCATTGATTCTCTTCTATTTCCTTGCCAATTTTTATGTGTTTGAATTCAGTTGTTTGATTGTTGCAATTGAATATTGCTGTTTTTGACTGAAATAGTGAGAAAAGAAAAGAAAGGAAAAGAAAAGAAAAGAAAAGAAAAGAAAAGAAAGGAAAAGAAAAGAAAAGAAAAGAAAAGAAAAGAAAAGAAAGGAAAGGAAAAGAAAAGAAAAGAAAGGAAAGGAAAAGAAAAGAAAAGAAAAGAAAAGAAAGGAAAAGAAAAGAAAAATCGAAAAAAAAAAAAATCCGAATTTTTATTTTATTTCAAAGGGGCTGCATATATCTTTATAGTTGGTGTATTGTCTTGTGAGTACTCTTTCCCTTGTAGCATTTCCTTGAGTCTTGTGTCATTTTATTCTTTCAGTGTTTTCTCTTGTTCTTGTTTCTTGGACCTAATTACTAGTTGGAATAAGACAAGGTTGTATTGTCTTGATTTAGTTCAATTAGTTCTGAAAGAACTTGTGAGTGGGAAAACTCTTGAGGTAAAAGGCAAGAGAGTGTGAGATCATTATAAAAAAAAAAGCCAATTAAGTGTGAAACACGAGTGGAGTGCCATTATTTGAGTGTAAACACGTAAGATAGAGAGCGTGATGTCTTTTTCCACTAACATTCTTTTTTGTGCAGCACATACAATGACTCATTAAAGTGACTCATAACCAAAAGGGATGTCAAATAATTCATTTGTGCTGCAAGCCATGCAACAACAATTTGAGCGGTTGAACATGGTGTTGGGAGAAGTAAGGGATAGGATGGATCAACGAGGTGCAGTGATTAAAAATCTACAAAGTGGGAAAGATAGGAGGAGACATGAGCCTAGTATTGAGAATAGGTTCGATAAGAATGAAGAGTATGGCGAGTCCCTTGTTGTTAGGCGTGCTCCCAATACAGAATTTAAGATGGATGATATAGAGCAACAAAGAGAGAACATTTTTCATACTAGATGCCACATCAACAACAAGGTATGTAGTATGATAATTGATGGGGGAAGTTGTACTAATGTTGCTAGCACTACTTTAGTTGAGAAATTGAATTTACCTACCTTGAAACACCCTAGACCATACAAGTTGCAGTGGTTGAATGATTGTGGGGAAGTTAGGGTAAATAAGCAAGTGCTAGTTTCTTTTTCAATTGGGAAGTACAAGGATGAGGTGCTTTGTGATGTAGTGCCTATGCATGCTGGCCATATTTTGTTGGGGAGGCCGTGGCAGTGTGATAGGAGAGTGATCCATGATGGGTTTAGGAACATGTACAGTTTTGAAAATGATGGAAAAACAATCAAACTTGCTCCTTTAACTCCAACACAGGTCCATGAGGACCAACTCAAGTTGAAAAGTGAGGTTGATCAAAAAAGAAAGAGTAAAAGTGAGGTTGGGGAAGAAAGAAATAGTGAAACCTCAAGAAAAAGAGAGAATGAGTTGAAAAACAATTGTGAGGCTGAGAGTTCAAAAAAAGATGTTGAAAAAGGGATTGAAAGAAAGGAGAGTGTAAAGGAAAAAGAGAGTGAAAGAAATGAGGGTGATGTTAAAACCACAAGAAAAAAAAAGAGTGAAAAGAAAGATGAGAGCGAAGAAAGTGAGAGAAAAACAAAGAGAGAAGTGAGTTTTTATGCTAAGGCAAATTTTAATACTAACGGACTTAACAAATCTTTGCCTAGTGTTGTTATCTCTTTGTTGCAGGGATATGAGGTCATGATTCCTAGCGGTGTGTTTAGTGGATTGCCACCTATTGGAGAGATAGAGCAATACATTGATCTTGTGTCAGGTGTGACAATCCCTAACCGACCTTTATTTGAAGAGCATAAGTCCTTGACGCCCTTGAAGGGACAAGTTAGGTTGGATAGAATGCATGCCAAGTGGGTTCAATTCATTGAGACCTTTCCTCATGTGATTCAGTACACATATGGTAAGAGAAATCTTGTATTTGAAGCATTATCAAGAAGGTATATCCTTGTCTTCATTTTGGATGCAAAGTTATTGAGATTTCAATATGATAAGAACTTGTTTGTTAATGATGATGGCTTGGCTAGTGTGTATGGAGTACGTAAGAAAGCATCGTTTTCTCAATTATATAGACTAGATTGGTACTTGTTTAGAGAGAAAAGACTTTGTGTGCCTACTAGTCTTATGCGTGAGTTGCTTGTTTATGGATGTGGTCTGTTGAGAAATTTTGACATAAAGAGGACTTTAGACGTGTTGCATGACCATTGGTGGGAGTACTACTTGCCATTCATTAAGTTTGCAAATAGTTGGAGTGGTCACTTTGGTATAAAGAATATTTTAGACATAATGCATGAATATTGGTGGGAGTATTGTTTCCCATTCATTGAGTTTGCATATAGTTGGAGTGGTCATTTTGGTGTAAAGAAGAGTTTACGTGTATTACATGAAAACTTTTGGGAGTATGGTTTTACATGAAAACTTTTGGGAGTATGGTTTGCCATTCATTGAGATCGCATATAATTGGAATGGTCATTTTAGTGTAAGGAAGACTTTAAATGTGTTTTATGAACGTTTGTGGGAGTATCATTTTCCATTTATTGAATTGCTAAATGAACGTTTCTGGGAGTATCATTTTCCAATTATTGAATTGTTACATGAACGTTTGCGAGAGTATCATTTGTCATTTATAGAGTTTGCATATAATAGGATCATGCATAACGCTACTTCATATTGTCCTTTTGAAATTATTTATGGTTTTAATCCATTTATTTCTTTTGATTTAATGCATTTACCTGTTGATGACAGAAGTAGCTTGGATGGACATTTCCAAATTCTTGATAAAGTTAAAGATACTTCATATCTAGTGGATCTTCCAGGTAAGTATCATGTGTTTGCTATTTTCAATGTTACTGATATTTTTCCCTTTGATCCAGGTGGAGATTCGAGGTCGAATCCTTTTGAGGAGAGGGGGAATGATGGGCCCCAAGGCGGACCAAGTCTTAAGGATCAATTACAAGATTAAGAGCCACGAAGATCAAGAGAGCAATGCAAGAATTGGTGCAATCCAATTGGGATCAAGCTAGCAAGAGCCCAACACTCATGACGGGCTTGAAAGAAGGAGAACCAGTTTTGCTCCACTTGATCCAAGCTATAGAAGACACGACTTGGGCCTATTGTTATGGAAGGCCATGGATTTATTTATTTCATTAAAAGGGCTTAATTTATTAGTCAAATGAATTAATCAAGAATAATTGGGCTCCGGGGATGTCCAGCCCACACGTCTTATTTCTAATGAACTAGGGTTTGGGGAAGGCCTTGTATTTTGGCCAAGGGTTTATTTGGAAAGTTATAATTTTAGGTCTTACTAGGGTTTCAGAAGTTACTGTAGCGCGGCGTATGGCACTGTTCACGCTACAGTACCTGACGAATTGTTTACTTAGGGTTTTTGGGGATTGTCTATTTAAATCAATTGTAACCTCATTTGAGAGGCAGACTAGATGGAATTGTGATTGAGAGTTGAGTGACCTCCTCTTGTTCTTCTTGAACTTCTGAACTTATCAAGGGTAAATCAAAACCTTTGTGGCGTTCTTCCTTTGTAATCTAGGTTCTTGAGACGGGTTCTTCAATGGGTCTAGATTTTGATATAATCTAGGTTCTTTGAACGGGTTCTCATTGGGTCTAGATTCTCCATCCATATACCTGAGTTTGGCTTTCTTGGGGTTGTTTTCCAGTATTGTTGTTGGGTCTCAAAGCAAGTCTATTGGGGTTCACATCAGGATTCATGTGGGCGGGCTTCAATACGGTGAATGAAGTTAAAGACAGATTTCTAAGTGCCATTTTGTCCAAACCAACAACTGAACTACGAGGGTCAGGGAGGTGTGTACACGAAGAAGTTTCCCCTGAGGAAAACGTCAAAAAGGAGAAGGCTAAGGGCGGAATTGTACGAATGCACTTGAAGGTGCACCTAGATTCCGATTCGCAGTCAATTGGAAATTGACATGGCTTTGGTCCTAGTGATGTGTGATAGATCAAGGCTAATCATCTAAATCAATGTAAGAATAATGTAACACAAAAATAATATCAAAAATGTGCAAATGAAAGGGAAATTAAGCTCAAAATATGGTTTATAGGTTACTAATCATCTTTAAGTTGATTAATGCACTTTAGCCTAGTAAGAAACTTAACAATGGTTGGATGAGCACATTAGCCTCTTGTGGAACTCCTTGAGCTTGAGGGAAACCAATGGATTCATGTGGGCGGGCTTCAATATGATGAATGAAGTTAATGACAGATTTCTTGGTGCCATTTCGTCCAAACTTAGAACTGAACTACGAGGGTCAGGCAGGTGTCTGCACCAAGATGTTTCCCTTGACGAAAAGGTCAAAAAGGACAAGGCTAAGGGCCGAATTGAACGAATGCACTCGAAGGTGCACCTAGCTTCCGATTCGCTGTGAATTGGAAATTGACATGGCTTTGGTTCTAGTGATGTGTGATAGATCCAGGCTAATCTTCTAAATCAATTTAAGAATAATGTAAGACAACAAAAATATCAAAACGGTGCAGATCAAAGGGAGAGAATGAATTGAAAGGGAAATTAAGCTCAAAACATAGTTTAAAGATTACTAATCATCTTTAAGTTGATTAATGCGCTTTAGTCTAGTTAGAAACTTAACAATGGTTGGATGAGCACATTAGCCTCATGTGGAACTCCTTGGGCTTGAGGGAAACCAATGGATTCATGTGGGCGGGTTTCAATACGACGAATGAAGTTAAAGACAGATTTCTTGGTGCCATTTCGTCCAAGCCCAGAATTGAACTACGAGGGCCAGGGAGGTGTATACACCGGGAAGTTTCCCTTGAGGAACAGGTCAAAAAGGACAAGGCTAAGGGCGGAATTGTACGAATGCACTTGAAGGTGCATCTAGCTTCCGATTCGCAGTCAATTGGAAATTGACATGGCTTTGGTCCTAGTGATGTGTGATAGATCAAGGGAAATCTTTTAAATCAATGTAAGAATAATGTAACACAAAAATAATCTCAAAAAGGTGCAAATGAAAAGGAAATTAAGCTCAAAATATGGTTTATAGGTTACTAATCATCTTTAAGTTGATTAATGCGCTTTAGCCTAGTAAGAAACTTAACAATGGTTGGATGAGCACATTAGCCTCGTGTGGAACTCCTGGGGCTTGAGGGAAACCAATGGATTCATGTGGGCGGGTTTCATTACGACGAATGAAGTTAAAGATAGATTTCTTGGTGCCATTTCGTCCAAGCCCAGAATTGAACTACGAGGGTTAGGGAGGTGTATACACCGGGAAGTTTCCCTTGAGGAAAAGGTCAAAAAGGACAAGGCTAAGGGCGGAATTGTACGAATGCACTTGAAGGTGCACCTAGCTTCCGATTCGCAGTCAATTGGAAATTGACATGGCTTTGGTCCTAGTGATGTGTGATAGATCAAGGGTAATCTTCTAAATCAATGTAAGAATAATGTAACACAAAAATAATCTCAAAAAGGTGCAAATGAAAGGGAAATTAAGCTCAAAATATGGTTTATAGGTTACTAATCATCTTTAAGTTGATTAATGCGCTTTAGCCTAGTAAGAAACTTAACAATGGTTGGATGAACACATTAGCCTCGTGTGGAACTCCTTGGGCATGAGGGAAACCAATGGATTCATGTGGGCGGACTTCAATACGGTTAATGAAGTTAAAGACAGATTTCTAAGTGCCATTTTGTCCAAACCAACAACTGAACTACGAGGGTCAGGGAGGTGTGTACACGAAGAAGTTTCCCCTGAGGAAAAGGTCAAAAACGGCGAGGCTAAGGGCGGAATTGTACGAATGCACTTGAAGGTGCACATATCTTCCGATTCGTAGTCAATTGGAAATTGACATGGCTTGGGTCCTCGTGATGTGTGATACATCGAAGCTAATCTTCTAAATCAATCTAAGAATAATGTAAGACAACAATAATATCAAAAGGGTGCAGATGAAAGGGAAAGAATGAATTGAAAGGGAAATTTAGCTCAAAACATAGTTTAAAGATTACTAATCATCTTTAAGTTGATTAATGCGCTTTAGTCTAGTTAGAAACTTAACAATGGTTGAATGAGCACATTAGCCTCATGTGGAACTCCTTGGGCTTGAGGAAAACCAATGGATTCATGTGGGCGGGCTTCAATGCGATGAATGAAGTTAAAGACAGATTTCTTGGTGCCATTTCCTCCAAACCTAGAGCTGAACTACGAGGGTCAGGCAGGTGTGTACACTAAGAAGTTTCCATTGAGGAAGAGGTCAAAAAGGACAAGGCTAAGTGCGGAATCGTACGAATGCGCTCGAAGGTGCACCTAGCTTCCGATTCGCTGTGAATCAGAAATTGACATGGCTTTGGTTCTAGTGATGTGTGATAGATCAGGGCAAATCTTCTAAATCAATCTTAGAATAATGTAAAACAACAATAACATCAAAAAGGTGCAAATGAAAGGGAGAGAATGAATTTAAGTGGAAATTAAGCTCAAAATATGGTTTAAAGATTACTAATCATCTTTAAGTTGATTAATGCGCTTTAGTCTAGTTAGAAACTTAACAATGGCTGGATGAGCACACTAGCCTCATGTGGAACTCCTCGGGCTTGAGGGAAACCAATGGATTCATGTGGGCGGGTTTCAATACGATGAATGAAGTTAAAGACAGATTTCTTGGTGCCATTTCGTCCAAGCCCAGAATTGAACTACGAGGGTCAGGGAGGTGTGTACACCGGGAAGTTTCCCTTGAGGAAAAGGTGCACATATCTTTCGATTTGTAGTCAATTGGAAATTGACATGGCTTTGGTTCTAGTGATGTGTGATACATCGAGGCTAATCTTCTAAATCAATCTAAGAATAATGTAAGACAACAATAATATCAAAAAGGTGCAGATGAAAGGGAAAGAATGAATTGAAAGGGAAATTTAGCTCAAAACATAGTTTAAAGATTACTAATCATCTTTAAGTTTATTAATGCGCTTTAGGCTAGTAAGAAGCTTAACAATGGTTGGATGAGCCCATTAGCCTCGTATGGAACTCCTTGGGTTTGGGGGAAACCAAGGGATTCATGTGGGCGGGTTTCAATACGATGAATGAAGTTAAAGACAGATTTCTTGGTGCCATTTCGTCCAAGCCCAGAATTGAACTACGAGGGTCAGGGAGGTGTGTACACCGGGAAGTTTCCCTTGAGGAAAAGGTCAAAAAGGAGAAGGCTAAGGGCGGAACTGTACGAATGCACTTGAAGGTGCACCTAGCTTCCGATTCATAGTCAATTGGAAATTGACATGGCTTTGGTCCTAGTGATGTGTGATAGATCAAGGCTAATCATCTAAATCAATGTAAGAATAATGTAACACAAAAATAATATCAAAAAGGTGCAAATGAAAGGGAAATTAAGCTCAAAATATGGTTTATAGGTTACTAATCATCTTTAAGTTGATTAATGCGCTTTAGCCTAGTAAGAAACTTAACAATGGTTGGATGAGCACATTAGCCTCGTGTGGAACTCCTTGGGCTTGAGGGAAACCAATGGATTCATGTGGGCGGGCTTCAATATGATGAATGAAGTTAATGACAGATTTCTTGGTGCCATTTCGTCTAAACTTAGAACTGAACTACGAGGGTCAGGCAGGTGTATACACCAAGAAGTTTCCCGTGAGGAAAAGGTCAAAAAGGACAAGGCTAAGGGCCGAATTGTAGGAATGCAATCGAAGGTGCACCTAGCTTCCGATTCGCTGTGAATTGGAAATTGACATGGCTTTGGTTCTAGTGATGTGTGATAGGTCCAGGCTAATCTTCTAAATCAGTTTAACAATAATGTAAGACAACAATAATATCAAAACGGTGCAGATCAAAGGGAGAGAATGAATTGAAAGGGAAATTAAGCTCAAAACATAGTTTAAAGATTTACTAATCATCTTTAAGTTGATTAATGCGCTTTAGTCTAGTTAGAAACTTAACAAAGGTTGGATGAGCACATTAGCCTCATGTGGAACTCCTTGGGCTTGAGGGAAACCAATGGATTCATGTGGGCGGGTTTCAATACGATGAATGAAGTTAAAGACAGATTTCTTGGTGCCATTTCGTCCAAGCCCAGAATTGAACTACGAGGGTCAGGGAGGGGTATACACCGGGCGAAGTTTCCCTTGAGGAAAAGGTCAAAAAGGAGAAGGCTAAGGGCGGAATTGTACGAATGCACTTGAAGGTGCACCTAGCTTCCGATTCGCAGTCAATTGGAAATTGACATGGCTTTGGTCCTAGTGATGTGTGATAGATCAAGGGTAATCTTCTAAATCAAAGTAAGAATAATGTAACACAAAAATAATCTCAAAAAGGTGGAAATGAAAGGGAAATTAAGCTCAAAATATGGTTTATAGGTTACTAATCATCTTTAAGTTGATTAATGCGCTTTAGCCTAGTAAGAAACTTAACAATGGTTGGATGAGCACATTAGCCTCGTGTGGAACTCCTTGGGCTTGAGGGAAACCAATGGATTCATGTGGGCGGGCTTCAATATGATGAATGAAGTTAAAGATAGATTTCTTGGTGCCATTTCGTCCAAACTTAGAACTGAACTACAAGGGTCAGGCAGGTGCATATACCAAGAAGTTCCCTTGAGGAAAAGGTCAAAAAGGACAAGGGTAAGGGCCGAATTGTAGGAATGCAATCGAAGGTGCACCTAGCTTCCGATTCGCTGTGAATTGGAAATTGACATGGCTTTGGTTCTAGTGATGTGTGATAGGTCCAGGCTAATCTTCTAAATCAGTTTAACAATAATGTAAGACAACAATAATATCAAAACGGTGCAGGTCAAAGGGAGAGAATGAATTGAAAGGGAAATTAAGCTCAAAACATAGTTTAAAGATTTACTAATCATCTTTAAGTTGATTAATGCGCTTTAGTCTAGTTAGAAACTTAACAAAGGTTGGATGAGCACATTAGCCTCATGTGGAACTCCTGGGGCTTGAGGGAAACCAATGGATTCATGTGGGCGGGTTTCAATACGATGAATGATGTTAAAGACAGATTTCTTGGTGCCATTTCGTCCAAGCCCAGAATTGAACTACGAGGGTCAGGAAGGTGTGTACACCGGGAAGTTTCCCTTGAGGAAAAGGTCAAAAAGGACAAGGCTAAGGGCGGAATTGTACGAATGCACTTGAAGGTGTACCTAGCTTCCAATTCGCAGTCAATTGGAAATTGACATGGCTTTGGTTCTAGTGATGTGTGATAGGTCCAGGCTAATCTTCTAAATCAGTTTAACAATAATGTAAGACAACAATAATATCAAAACGGTGCAGATCAAAGGGAGAGAATGAATTGAAAGGGAAATTAAGCTCAAAACATAGTTTAACGATTTACTAATCATCTTTAAGTTGATTAATGCGCTTTAGTCTAGTTAGAAACTTAACAAAGGTTGGATGAGCACATTAGCCTCATGTGGAACTCCTCGGGCTTGAGGGAAACCAATGGATTCATGTGGGCGGGTTTCAATACGATGAATGATGTTAAAGACAGATTTCTTGGTGCCATTTCGTCCAAGCCCAGAATTGAACTACGAGGGTCAGGGAGGTGTATACACCGGGAAGTTTCCCTTGAGGAAAAGGTCAAAAAGGACAAGGCTAAGGGCGTAATTGTACAAATGCACTTGAAGGTGCACCTAGCTTCCGATTCGCAGTCAATTGGAAATTAACATGGCTTTGGTCCTAGTGATGTGTGATAGATCAAGGGTAATCTTCTAAATCAAAGTAAGAATAGTGTAACACAAAAATAATCTCAAAAAGGTGCAAATGAAAGGGAAATTAAGCTCAAAATATGGTTTATAGGTTACTAATCATCTTTAAGTTGATTAATGCGCTTTAGCCTAGTAAGAAACTTAACAATGGTTGGATGAGCACATTGGCCTCGTGTGGAACTCCTTGGGCTTGAGGGAAACCAATTGATTCATGTGGGCGGGCTTCAATATGATGAATGAAGTTAAAGACAGATTTCTTGGTGCCATTTCGTCCAAACTTAGAACTGAACTACGAGGGTCAGGCAGGTGCATATACCAAGAAGTTCCCTTGAGGAAAAGGTCAAAAAGGACAAGGCTAAGGGCCGAATTGTAGGAATGCAATCGAAGGTGCACCTAGCTTCCGATTCGCTGTGAATTGGAAATTGACATGGCTTTGGTTCTAGTGATGTGTGATAGGTCGAGGCTAATCTTCTAAATCAGTTTAACAATAATGTAAGACAACAATAATATCAAAACGGTGCAGATCAAAGGGAGAGAATGAATTGAAAGGGAAATTAAGCTCGAAACATAGTTTAAAGATTTACTAATCATCTTTAAGTTGATTAATGCGCTTTAGTCTAGTTAGAAACTTAACAATGGTTGGATGAGCACATTAGCCTCGTGTGGAACTCCTTGGGCTTGAGGGAAACCAATGGATTCATGTGGGCGGGCTTCAATATGATGAATGAAGTTAAAGACAGATTTCTTGGTGCCATGTCGTCCAAACTTAGAACTGAACTACGAGGGTCAGGCAGGTGCATATACCAAGAAGTTCCCTTGAGGAAAAGGTCAAAAAGGACAAGGCTAAGGGCCGAATTGTAGGAATGCAATCGAAGGTGCACCTAGCTTCCGATTCGCTGTGAATTGGAAATTGACATGGCTTTGGTTCTAGTGATGTGTGATAGGTCCAGGCTAATCTTCTAAATCAGTTTAACAATAATGTAAGACAACAATAATATCAAAACGGTGCAGATCAAAGGGAGAGAATGAATTGAAAGGGAAATTAAGCTCAAAACATAGTTTAAAGATTTACTAATCATCTTTAAGTTGATTAATGCGCTTTAGTCTAGTTAGAAACTTAACAAAGGTTGGATGAGCACATTAGCCTCATGTGGAACTCCTTGGGCTTGAGGGAAACCAATGGATTCATGTGGGCGGGTTTCAATACGATGAATGATGTTAAAGACAGATTTCTTGGTGCCATTTCGTCCAAGCCCAGAATTGAACTACGAGGGTCAGGAAGGTGTGTACACCGGGAAGTTTCCCTTGAGGAAAAGGTCAAAAAGGACAAGGCTAAGGGCGGAATTGTACGAAGGCAGTTGAAGGTGTACCTAGCTTCCAATTCGCAGTCAATTGGAAATTGACATGGCTTTGGTTCTAGTGATGTGTGATAGGTCCAGGCTAATCTTCTAAATCAGTTTAACAATAATGTAAGACAACAATAATATCAAAACGGTGCAGATCAAAGGGAGAGAATGAATTGAAAGGGAAATTAAGCTCAAAACATAGTTTAAAGATTTACTAATCATCTTTAAGTTGATTAATGCGCTTTAGTCTAGCTAGAAACTTAACAATGGTTGGATGAGCACATTAGCCTCGTGTGGAACTCCTCGGGCTTGAGGGAAACCAATGGATTCATGTGGGCGGGTTTCAATACGATGAATGATGTTAAAGACAGATTTCTTGGTGCCATTTCGTCCAAGCCCAGAATTGAACTACGAGGGTCAGGAAGGTGTGTACACCGGGAAGTTTCCCTTGAGGAAAAGGTCAAAAAGGACAAGGCTAAGGGCGGAATTGTACGAAGGCAGTTGAAGGTGTACCTAGCTTCCAATTCGCAGTCAATTGGAAATTGACATGGCTTTGGTTCTAGTGATGTGTGATAGGTCCAGGCTCATCTTCTAAATCAGTTTAACAATAATGTAAGACAACAATAATATCAAAACGGTGCAGATCAAAGGGAGAGAATGAATTGAAAGGGAAATTAAGCTCAAAACATAGTTTAAAGATTTACTAATCATCTTTAAGTTGATTAATGCGCTTTAGTCTAGTTAGAAACTTAACAAAGGTTGGACGAGCACATTAGCCTCATGTGGAACTCCTTGGGCTTGAGGGAAACCAATGGATTCATGTGGGCGGGTTTCAATACGATGAATGAAGTTAAAGACAGATTTCTTGGTGCCATTTCGTCCAAGCCCAGAATTGAACTACGAGGGTCAGGGAGGGGTATACACCGGGCGAAGTTTCCCTTGAGGAAAAGGTCAAAAAGGAGAAGGCTAAGGGCGGAATTGTACGAATGCACTTGAAGGTGCACCTA
This sequence comes from Carya illinoinensis, assembly GCF_018687715.1. Lineage (NCBI taxonomy): Eukaryota > Viridiplantae > Streptophyta > Magnoliopsida > Fagales > Juglandaceae > Carya > Carya illinoinensis. The sequence goes on from NC_056765.1 coordinate 21,739,203, forward strand.
GCTTCCGATTCGCAGTCAATTGGAAATTGACATGGCTTTGGTCCTAGTGATGTGTGATAGATCAAGGGTAATCTTCTAAATCAAAGTAAGAATAATGTAACACAAAAATAATCTCAAAAAGGTGGAAATGAAAGGGAAATTAAGCTCAAAATATGGTTTATAGGTTACTAATCATCTTTAAGTTGATTAATGCGCTTTAGCCTAGTAAGAAACTTAACAATGGTTGGATGAGCACATTAGCCTCGTGTGGAACTCCTTGGGCTTGAGGGAAACCAATGGATTCATGTGGGCGGGCTTCAATATGATGAATGAAGTTAAAGATAGATTTCTTGGTGCCATTTCGTCCAAACTTAGAACTGAACTACAAGGGTCAGGCAGGTGCATATACCAAGAAGTTCCCTTGAGGAAAAGGTCAAAAAGGACAAGGCTAAGGGCCGAATTGTAGGAATGCAATCGAAGGTGCACCTAGCTTCCGATTCGCTGTGAATTGGAAATTGACATGGCTTTGGTTCTAGTGATGTGTGATAGGTCCAGGCTAATCTTCTAAATCAGTTTAACAATAATGTAAGACAACAATAATATCAAAACGGTGCAGGTCAAAGGGAGAGAATGAATTGAAAGGGAAATTAAGCTCAAAACATAGTTTAAAGATTTACTAATCATCTTTAAGTTGATTAATGCGCTTTAGTCTAGTTAGAAACTTAACAAAGGTTGGATGAGCACATTAGCCTCATGTGGAACTCCTGGGGCTTGAGGGAAACCAATGGATTCATGTGGGCGGGTTTCAATACGATGAATGATGTTAAAGACAGATTTCTTGGTGCCATTTCGTCCAAGCCCAGAATTGAACTACGAGGGTCAGGAAGGTGTGTACACCGGGAAGTTTCCCTTGAGGAAAAGGTCAAAAAGGACAAGGCTAAGGGCGGAATTGTACGAATGCACTTGAAGGTGTACCTAGCTTCCAATTCGCAGTCAATTGGAAATTGACATGGCTTTGGTTCTAGTGATGTGTGATAGGTCCAGGCTAATCTTCTAAATCAGTTTAACAATAATGTAAGACAACAATAATATCAAAACGGTGCAGATCAAAGGGAGAGAATGAATTGAAAGGGAAATTAAGCTCAAAACATAGTTTAACGATTTACTAATCATCTTTAAGTTGATTAATGCGCTTTAGTCTAGTTAGAAACTTAACAAAGGTTGGATGAGCACATTAGCCTCATGTGGAACTCCTCGGGCTTGAGGGAAACCAATGGATTCATGTGGGCGGGTTTCAATACGATGAATGATGTTAAAGACAGATTTCTTGGTGCCATTTCGTCCAAGCCCAGAATTGAACTACGAGGGTCAGGGAGGTGTATACACCGGGAAGTTTCCCTTGAGGAAAAGGTCAAAAAGGACAAGGCTAAGGGCGTAATTGTACAAATGCACTTGAAGGTGCACCTAGCTTCCGATTCGCAGTCAATTGGAAATTAACATGGCTTTGGTCCTAGTGATGTGTGATAGATCAAGGGTAATCTTCTAAATCAAAGTAAGAATAGTGTAACACAAAAATAATCTCAATAAGGTGCAAATGAAAGGGAAATTAAGCTCAAAATATGGTTTATAGGTTACTAATCATCTTTAAGTTGATTAATGCGCTTTAGCCTAGTAAGAAACTTAACAATGGTTGGATGAGCACATTAGCCTCGTGTGGAACTCCTTGGGCTTGAGGGAAACCAATTGATTCATGTGGGCGGGCTTCAATATGATGAATGAAGTTAAAGACAGATTTCTTGGTGCCATTTCGTCCAAACTTAGAACTGAACTACGAGGGTCAGGCAGGTGCACATACCAAGAAGTTCCCTTGAGGAAAAGGTCAAAAAGGACAAGGCTAAGGGCCGAATTGTAGGAATGCAAACGAAGGTGCACCTAGCTTCCGATTCGCTGTGAATTGGAAATTGACATGGCTTTGGTTCTAGTGATGTGTGATAGGTCGAGGCTAATCTTCTAAATCAGTTTAACAATAATGTAAGACAACAATAATATCAAAACGGTGCAGATCAAAGGGAGAGAATGAATTGAAAGGGAAATTAAGCTCAAAACATAGTTTAAAGATTTACTAATCATCTTTAAGTTGATTAATGCGCTTTAGTCTAGTTAGAAACTTAACAATGGTTGGATGAGCACATTAGCCTCGTGTGGAACTCCTTGGGCTTGAGGGAAACCAATGGATTCATGTGGGCGGGCTTCAATATGATGAATGAAGTTAAAGACAGATTTCTTGGTGCCATGTCGTCCAAACTTAGAACTGAACTACGAGGGTCAGGCAGGTGCATATACCAAGAAGTTCCCTTGAGGAAAAGGTCAAAAAGGACAAGGCTAAGGGCCGAATTGTAGGAATGCAATCGAAGGTGCACCTAGCTTCCGATTCGCTGTGAATTGGAAATTGACATGGCTTTGGTTCTAGTGATGTGTGATAGGTCCAGGCTAATCTTCTAAATCAGTTTAACAATAATGTAAGACAACAATAATATCAAAACGGTGCAGATCAAAGGGAGAGAATGAATTGAAAGGGAAATTAAGCTCAAAATATGGTTTAAAGATTACTAATCATCTTTAAGTTTATTAATGCGCTTTAGTCCAGTTAGAAACTTAACAATGGTTTCATGAGCACATTAGCCTCATGTGGAACTCCTTGGGCTTGAGGAAAACCAATGGATTCATGTGGGCGGGCTTCAATACGGTGAATGAAGTTAAAGACAGATTTCTAAGTGCCATTTTGTCCAAACCAACAACTGAACTACGAGGGTCAGGGAGGTGTGTACACGAAGAAGTTTCCCCTGAGGAAAAGGTCAAAAACGGCGAGGCTAAGGGCGGAATTGTACGAATGCACTTGAAGGTGCACATATCTCCCGATTCGTAGTCAATTGGAAATTGACATGGCTTTGGTCCTAGTGATGTGTGATACATCGAGGCTAATCTTCTAAATCAATCTAAGAATAATGTAAGACAACAATAATATCAAAAAAGTGCAGATGAAAGGGAAAGAATGGATTGAAAGGGAAATTTAGCTCAAAACATAGTTTAAAGATTACTAATCATCTTTAAGTTGATTAATGCGCTTTAATCTAGTTAGAAACTTAACAATGGTTGGATGAGCACATTAGCCTCATGTGGAACTCCTTGGGCTTGAGGGAAACCAATGGATTCATGTGGGCGGGCTTCAATGCGATGAATGAAGGTAAAGACAGATTTCTTGGTGCCATTTCGTCCAAACCTAGAACTGAACTACGAGGGTCAGGCAGGTGTACACTAAGAAGTTTCCCTTGAGGAAAAGGTCAAAAAGGACAAGGCTAAGGGCGGAATCGTACGAATGCACTCGAAGGTGCACCTAGCTTCCGATTCGCTATGAATCAGAAATTGACATGGCTTTGGTTCTAGTGATGTGTGATAGATCAGGGCAAATCTTCTAAATCAATCTTAGAATAATGTAAAACAACAATAACATCAAAAAGGTGCAAATGAAAGGGAGAGAGTGAATTTAAGTGGAAATTAAGCTCAAAATATGGTTTAAAGATTACTAATCATCTTTAAGTTGATTAATGCGCTTTAGTCTAGTTAGAAACTTAACAATGGCTGGATGAGCACACTAGCCTCATGTGGAACTCCTCGGGCTTGAGGGAAACCAATGGATTTATGTGGGCGGGCTTCAATACGGTGAATGAAGTTAAAGACAGATTTCTAGGTGCCATTTTGTCCAAACCAACAACTGAACTACGAGGGTCAGGGAGGTGTGTACACGAAGAAGTTTCCCCCGAGGAAAAGGTCAAAAACGGCGAGGCTAAGGGCGGAATTGTACGAATGCACTTGAAGGTGCACATATCTTTCGATTTGTAGTCAATTGGAAATTGACATGGCTTTGGTTCTAGTGATGTGTGATACATCGAGGCTAATCTTCTAAATCAATCTAAGAATAATGTAAGACAACAATAATATCAAAAAGGTGCAGATGAAAGGGAAAGAATGAATTGAAAGGGAAATTTAGCTCAAAACATAGTTTAAAGATTACTAATCATCTTTAAGTTTATTAATGCGCTTTAGTCTAGTAAGAAGCTTAACAATGGTTGGATGAGCACATTAGCCTCGTGTGGAACTCCTTGGGTTTGGGGGAAACCAAGGGATTCATGTGGGCGCGTTTCTATACGATGAATGAAGTTAAAGACAGATTTATTGGTGCCATTTCGTCCAAGCCCAGAATTGAACTACGAGGGTCAGGGAGGTGTGTACACCGGGAAGTTTCCCTTGAGGAAAAGGTCAAAAAGGAGAAGGCTAAGGGCGGAATTGTACGAATGCACTTGAAGGTGCACCTAGCTTCCGATTCGCAGTCAATTGGAAATTGACATGGCTTTGGTCCTAGTGATGTGTGATAGATCAAGGCTAATCATCTAAATCAATGTAAGAATAATGTAACACAAAAATAATATCAAAAAGGTGCAAATGAAAGGGAAATTAAGCTCAAAATATGGTTTATAGGTTACTAATCATCTTTAAGTTGATTAATGCGCTTTAGCCTATTAAGAAACTTAACAATGGTTGGATGAGCACATTAGCCTCGTGTGGAACTCCTTGGGCTTGAGGGAAACCAATGGATTCATGTGGGCGGGCTTCAATATGATGAATGAAGTTAATGACAGATTTCTTGGTGCCATTTCGTCCAAACTTAGAACTGAACTACGAGGGTCAGGCAGGTGTATACACTAAGAAGTTTCCCGTGAGGAAAAGGTCAAAAGGGACAAGGCTAAGGGCCGAATTGTAGGAATGCAATCGAAGGTGCACCTAGCTTCCGATTCGCTGTGAATTGGAAATTGACATGGCTTTGGTTCTAGTGATGTGTGATAGGTCCAGGCTAATCTTCTAAATCAGTTTAACAATAATGTAAGACAACAATAATATCAAAACGGTGCAGATCAAAGGGAGAGAATTAATTGAAAGGGAAATTAAGCTCAAAACATAGTTTAAAGATTTACTAATCATCTTTAAGTTGATTAATGCGCTTTAGTCTAGTTAGAAACTTAACAAAGGTTGGATGAGCACATTAGCCTCATGTGGAACTCCTTGGGCTTGAGGGAAACCAATGGATTCATGTGGGCGGGTTTCAATACGATGAATGATGTTAAAGACAGATTTCTTGGTGCCGTTTCGTCCAAGCCCAGAATTGAACTACGAGGGTCAGGAAGGTGTGTACACCGGGAAGTTTCCCTTGAGGAAAAGGTCAAAAAGGACAAGGCTAAGGGCGGAATTGTACGAATGCACTTGAAGGTGTACCTAGCTTCCAATTCGCAGTCAATTGGAAATTGACATGGCTTTGGTTCTAGTGATGTGTGATAGGTCCAGGCTAATCTTCTAAATCAGTTTAACAATAATGTAAGACAACAATAATATCAAAACGGTGCAGATCAAAGGGAGAGAATGAATTGAAAGGGAAATTAAGCTCAAAACATAGTTTAAAGATTTACTAATCATCTTTAAGTTGATTAATGCGCTTTAGTCTAGTTAGAAACTTAACAAAGGTTGGATGAGCACATTAGCCTCATGTGGAACTCCTCGGGCTTGAGGGAAACCAATGGATTCATGTGGGCGGGTTTCAATACGATGAATGATGTTAAAGACAGATTTCTTGGTGCCATTTCGTCCAAGCCCAGAATTGAACTACGAGGGTCAGGGAGGTGTATACACCGGGAAGTTTCCCTTGAGGAAAAGGTCAAAAAGGACAAGGCTAAGGGCGTAATTGTACAAATGCACTTGAAGGTGCACCTAGCTTCCGATTCGCAGTCAATTGGAAATTAACATGGCTTTGGTCCTAGTGATGTGTGATAGATCAAGGGTAATCTTCTAAATCAAAGTAAGAATAATGTAACACAAAAATAATCTCAAAAAGGTGCAAACGAAAGGGAAATTAAGCTCAAAATATGGTTTATAGGTTACTAATCATCTTTAAGTTGATTAATGCGCTTTAGCCTAGTAAGAAACTTAACAATGGTTGGATGAGCACATTAGCCTCGTGTGGAACTCCTTGGGCTTGAGGGAAACCAATGGATTCATGTGGGCGGGCTTCAATATGATGAATGAAGTTAAAGACAGATTTCTTGGTGCCATTTCGTCCAAACTTAGAACTGAACTACGAGGGTCAGGCAGGTGCATATACCAAGAAGTTCCCTTGAGGAAAAGGTCAAGAAGGACAAGGCTAAGGGCGGAATTGTACGAATGCACTCGAAGGTGCACCTAGCTTCCGATTCGCTGTCAATTGCAAATTGACATGGCTTTGGTTCTAGTGATGTGTGATAGATCAATACTAATCTTCTAAATCAATCTAAGAATAATGTAAAACAACAATAAAATCAAAAAGGTGCAAATGAAAGGGAGAGAATGAATTTAAGTGGAAATTAAGCTCAAAATATGGTTTAAAGATTACTAATCATCTTTAAGTTTATTAATGCGCTTTAGTCCAGTTAGAAACTTAACAATGGTTTCATGAGCACATTAGCCTCATGTGGAACTCCTTGGGCTTGAGGAAAACCAATGGATTCATGTGGGCGGGCTTCAATACGGTGAATGAAGTTAAAGACAGATTTCTAAGTGCCATTTTGTCCAAACCAACAACTGAACTACGAGGGTCAGGGAGGTGTGTACACGAAGAAGTTTCCCCTGAGGAAAAGGTCAAAAACGGCGAGGCTAAGGGCGGAATTGTACGAATGCACTTGAAGGTGCACATATCTCCCGATTCGTAGTCAATTGGAAATTGACATGGCTTTGGTCCTAGTGATGTGTGATACATCGAGGCTAATCTTCTAAATCAATCTAAGAATAATGTAAGACAACAATAATATCAAAAAAGTGCAGATGAAAGGGAAAGAATGGATTGAAAGGGAAATTTAGCTCAAAACATAGTTTAAAGATTACTAATCATCTTTAAGTTGATTAATGCGCTTTAATCTAGTTAGAAACTTAACAATGGTTGGATGAGCACATTAGCCTCATGTGGAACTCCTTGGGCTTGAGGGAAACCAATGGATTCATGTGGGCGGGCTTCAATGCGATGAATGAAGGTAAAGACAGATTTCTTGGTGCCATTTCGTCCAAACCTAGAACTGAACTACGAGGGTCAGGCAGGTGTACACTAAGAAGTTTCCCTTGAGGAAAAGGTCAAAAAGGACAAGGCTAAGGGCGGAATCGTACGAATGCACTCGAAGGTGCACCTAGCTTCCGATTCGCTATGAATCAGAAATTGACATGGCTTTGGTTCTAGTGATGTGTGATAGATCAGGGCAAATCTTCTAAATCAATCTTAGAATAATGTAAAACAACAATAACATCAAAAAGGTGCAAATGAAAGGGAGAGAATGAATTTAAGTGGAAATTAAGCTCAAAATATGGTTTAAAGATTACTAATCATCTTTAAGTTGATTAATGCGCTTTAGTCTAGTTAGAAACTTAACAATGGCTGGATGAGCACACTAGCCTCATGTGGAACTCCTCGGGCTTGAGGGAAACCAATGGATTTATGTGGGCGGGCTTCAATACGGTGAATGAAGTTAAAGACAGATTTCTAGGTGCCATTTTGTCCAAACCAACAACTGAACTACGAGGGTCAGGGAGGTGTGTACACGAAGAAGTTTCCCCCGAGGAAAAGGTCAAAAACGGCGAGGCTAAGGGCGGAATTGTACGAATGCACTTGAAGGTGCACATATCTTTCGATTTGTAGTCAATTGGAAATTGACATGGCTTTGGTTCTAGTGATGTGTGATACATCGAGGCTAATCTTCTAAATCAATCTAAGAATAATGTAAGACAACAATAATATCAAAAATGTGCAGATGAAAGGGAAAGAATGAATTGAAAGGGAAATTTAGCTCAAAACATAGTTTAAAGATTACTAATCATCTTTAAGTTTATTAATGCGCTTTAGTCTAGTAAGAAGCTTAACAATGGTTGGATGAGCACATTAGCCTCGTGTGGAACTCCTTGGGTTTGGGGGAAACCAAGGGATTCATGTGGGCGCGTTTCTATACGATGAATGAAGTTAAAGACAGATTTATTGGTGCCATTTCGTCCAAGCCCATAATTGAACTACGAGGGTCAGGGAGGTGTGTACACCGGGAAGTTTCCCTTGAGGAAAAGGTCAAAAAGGAGAAGGCTAAGGGCGGAATTGTATGAATGCACTTGAAGGTGCACCTAGCTTCCGATTCGCAGTCAATTGGAAATTGACATGGCTTTGGTCCTAGTGATGTGTGATAGATCAAGGCTAATCATCTAAATCAATGTAAGAATAATGTAACACAAAAATAATATCAAAAAGGTGCAAATGAAAGGGAAATTAAGCTCAAAATATGGTTTATAGGTTACTAATCATCTTTAAGTTGATTAATGCGCTTTAGCCTATTAAGAAACTTAACAATGGTTGGATGAGCACATTAGCCTCGTGTGGAACTCCTTGGGCTTGAGGGAAACCAATGGATTCATGTGGGCGGGCTTCAATATGATGAATGAAGTTAATGACAGATTTCTTGGTGCCATTTCGTCCAAACCTAGAACTGAACTACGAGGGTCAGGCAGGTGTATACACTAAGAAGTTTCCCGTGAGGAAAAGGTCAAAAAGGACAAGGCTAAGGGCCGAATTGTAGGAATGCAATCGAAGGTGCACCTAGCTTCCGATTCGCTGTGAATTGGAAATTGACATGGCTTTGGTTCTAGTGATGTGTGATAGGTCCAGGCTAATCTTCTAAATCAGTTTAACAATAATGTAAGACAACAATAATATCAAAACGGTGCAGATCAAAGGGAGAGAATGAATTGAAAGGGAAATTAAGCTCAAAACATAGTTTAAAGATTTACTAATCATCTTTAAGTTGATTAATGCGCTTTAGTCTAGTTAGAAACTTAACAAAGGTTGGATGAGCACATTAGCCTCATGTGGAACTCCTTGGGCTTGAGGGAAACCAATGGATTCATGTGGGCGGGTTTCAATACGATGAATGATGTTAAAGACAGATTTCTTGGTGCCATTTCGTCCAAGCCCAGAATTGAACTACGAGGGTCAGGAAGGTGTGTACACCGGGAAGTTTCCCTTGAGGAAAAGGTCAAAAAGGACAAGGCTAAGGGCGGAATTGTACGAATGCACTTGAAGGTGTACCTAGCTTCCAATTCGCAGTCAATTGGAAATTGACATGGCTTTGGTTCTAGTGATGTGTGATAGGTCCAGGCTAATCTTCTAAATCAGTTTAACAATAATGTAAGACAACAATAATATCAAAACGGTGCAGATCAAAGGGAGAGAATGAATTGAAAGGGAAATTAAGCTCAAAACATAGTTTAAAGATTTACTAATCATCTTTAAGTTGATTAATGCGCTTTAGTCTAGTTAGAAACTTAACAAAGGTTGGATGAGCACATTAGCCTCATGTGGAACTCCTCGGGCTTGAGGGAAACCAATGGATTCATGTGGGCGGGTTTCAATACGATGAATGATGTTAAAGACAGATTTCTTGGTGCCATTTCGTCCAAGCGCAGAATTGAACTACGAGGGTCAGGGAGGTGTATACACCGGGAAGTTTCCCTTGAGGAAAAGGTCAAAAAGGACAAGGCTAAGGGCGTAATTGTACAAATGCACTTGAAGGTGCACCTAGCTTCCGATTCGCAGTCAATTGGAAATTAACATGGCTTTGGTGCTAGTGATGTGTGATAGATCAAGGGTAATCTTCTAAATCAAAGTAAGAATAATGTAACACAAAAATAATCTCAAAAAGGTGCAAACGAAAGGGAAATTAAGCTCAAAATATGGTTTATAGGTTACTAATCATCTTTAAGTTGATTAATGCGCTTTAGCCTAGTAAGAAACTTAACAATGGTTGGATGAGCACATTAGCCTCGTGTGGAACTCCTTGGGCTTGAGGGAAACCAATGGATTCATGTGGGCGGGCTTCAATATGATGAATGAAGTTAAAGACAGATTTCTTGGTGCCATTTCGTCCAAACTTAGAACTGAACTACGAGGGTCAGGCAGGTGCATATACCAAGAAGTTCCCTTGAGGAAAAGGTCAAGAAGGACAAGGCTAAGGGCGGAATTGTACGAATGCACTCGAAGGTGCACCTAGCTTCCGATTCGCTGTCAATTGCAAATTGACATGGCTTTGGTTCTAGTGATGTGTGATAGATCAATACTAATCTTCTAAATCAATCTAAGAATAATGTAAAACAACAATAAAATCAAAAAGGTGCAAATGAAAGGGAGAGAATGAATTTAAGTGGAAATTAAGCTCAAAATATGGTTTAAAGATTACTAATCATCTTTAAGTTTATTAATGCGCTTTAGTCCAGTTAGAAACTTAACAATGGTTTCATGAGCACATTAGCCTCATGTGGAACTCCTTGGGCTTGAGGAAAACCAATGGATTCATGTGGGCGGGCTTCAATACGGTGAATGAAGTTCAAGACAGATTTCTAAGTGCCATTTTGTCCAAACCAACAACTGAACTACGAGGGTCAGGGAGGTGTGTACACGAAGAAGTTTCCCCTGAGGAAAAGGTCAAAAACGGCGAGGCTAAGGGCGGAATTGTACGAATGCACTTGAAGGTGCACATATCTCCCGATTCGTAGTCAATTGGAAATTGACATGGCTTTGGTCCTAGTGATGTGTGATACATCGAGGCTAATCTTCTAAATCAATCTAAGAATAATGTAAGACAACAATAATATCAAAAAAGTGCAGATGAAAGGGAAAGAATGGATTGAAAGGGAAATTTAGCTCAAAACATAGTTTAAAGATTACTAATCATCTTTAAGTTGATTAATGCGCTTTAATCTAGTTAGAAACTTAACAATGGTTGGATGAGCACATTAGCCTCATGTGGAACTCCTTGGGCTTGAGGGAAACCAATGGATTCATGTGGGCGGGCTTCAATGCGATGAATGAAGGTAAAGACAGATTTCTTGGTGCCATTTCGTCCAAACCTAGAACTGAACTACGAGGGTCAGGCAGGTGTACACTAAGAAGTTTCCCTTGAGGAAAAGGTCAAAAAGGACAAGGCTAAGGGCGGAATCGTACGAATGCACTCGAAGGTGCACCTAGCTTCCGATTCGCTATGAATCAGAAATTGACATGGCTTTGGTTCTAGTGATGTGTGATAGATCAGGGCAAATCTTCTAAATCAATCTTAGAATAATGTAAAACAACAATAACATCAAAAAGGTGCAAATGAAAGGGAGAGAATGAATTTAAGTGGAAATTAAGCTCAAAATATGGTTTAAAGATTACTAATCATCTTTAAGTTGATTAATGCGCTTTAGTCTAGTTAGAAACTTAACAATGGCTGGATGAGCACACTAGCCTCATGTGGAACTCCTCGGGCTTGAGGGAAACCAATGGATTTATGTGGGCGGGCTTCAATACGGTGAATGAAGTTAAAGACAGATTTCTAGGTGCCATTTTGTCCAAACCAACAACTGAACTACGAGGGTCAGGGAGGTGTGTACACGAAGAAGTTTCCCCCGAGGAAAAGGTCAAAAACGGCGAGGCTAAGGGCGGAATTGTACGAATGCACTTGAAGGTGCACATATCTTTCGATTTGTAGTCAATTGGAAATTGACATGGCTTTGGTTCTAGTGATGTGTGATACATCGAGGCTAATCTTCTAAATCAATCTAAGAATAATGTAAGACAACAATAATATCAAAAATGTGCAGATGAAAGGGAAAGAATGAATTGAAAGGGAAATTTAGCTCAAAACATAGTTTAAAGATTACTAATCATCTTTAAGTTTATTAATGCGCTTTAGTCTAGTAAGAAGCTTAACAATGGTTGGATGAGCACATTAGCCTCGTGTGGAACTCCTTGGGTTTGGGGGAAACCAAGGGATTCATGTGGGCGCGTTTCTATACGATGAATGAAGTTAAAGACAGATTTATTGGTGCCATTTCGTCCAAGCCCATAATTGAACTACGAGGGTCAGGGAGGTGTGTACACCGGGAAGTTTCCCTTGAGGAAAAGGTCAAAAAGGAGAAGGCTAAGGGCGGAATTGTATGAATGCACTTGAAGGTGCACCTAGCTTCCGATTCGCAGTCAATTGGAAATTGACATGGCTTTGGTCCTAGTGATGTGTGATAGATCAAGGCTAATCATCTAAATCAATGTAAGAATAATGTAACACAAAAATAATATCAAAAAGGTGCAAATGAAAGGGAAATTAAGCTCAAAATATGGTTTATAGGTTACTAATCATCTTTAAGTTGATTAATGCGCTTTAGCCTATTAAGAAACTTAACAATGGTTGGATGAGCACATTAGCCTCGTGTGGAACTCCTTGGGCTTGAGGGAAACCAATGGATTCATGTGGGCGGGCTTCAATATGATGAATGAAGTTAATGACAGATTTCTTGGTGCCATTTCGTCCAAACCTAGAACTGAACTACGAGGGTCAGGCAGGTGTATACACTAAGAAGTTTCCCGTGAGGAAAAGGTCAAAAAGGACAAGGCTAAGGGCCGAATTGTAGGAATGCAATCGAAGGTGCACCTAGCTTCCGATTCGCTGTGAATTGGAAATTGACATGGCTTTGGTTCTAGTGATGTGTGATAGGTCCAGGCTAATCTTCTAAATCAGTTTAACAATAATGTAAGACAACAATAATATCAAAACGGTGCAGATCAAAGGGAGAGAATGAATTGAAAGGGAAATTAAGCTCAAAACATAGTTTAAAGATTTACTAATCATCTTTAAGTTGATTAATGCGCTTTAGTCTAGTTAGAAACTTAACAAAGGTTGGATGAGCACATTAGCCTCATGTGGAACTCCTTGGGCTTGAGGGAAACCAATGGATTCATGTGGGCGGGTTTCAATACGATGAATGATGTTAAAGACAGATTTCTTGGTGCCATTTCGTCCAAGCCCAGAATTGAACTACGAGGGTCAGGAAGGTGTGTACACCGGGAAGTTTCCCTTGAGGAAAAGGTCAAAAAGGACAAGGCTAAGGGCGGAATTGTACGAATGCACTTGAAGGTGTACCTAGCTTCCAATTCGCAGTCAATTGGAAATTGACATGGCTTTGGTTCTAGTGATGTGTGATAGGTCCAGGCTAATCTTCTAAATCAGTTTAACAATAATGTAAGACAACAATAATATCAAAACGGTGCAGATCAAAGGGAGAGAATGAATTGAAAGGGAAATTAAGCTCAAAACATAGTTTAAAGATTTACTAATCATCTTTAAGTTGATTAATGCGCTTTAGTCTAGTTAGAAACTTAACAAAGGTTGGATGAGCACATTAGCCTCATGTGGAACTCCTCGGGCTTGAGGGAAACCAATGGATTCATGTGGGCGGGTTTCAATACGATGAATGATGTTAAAGACAGATTTCTTGGTGCCATTTCGTCCAAGCCCAGAATTGAACTACGAGGGTCAGGGAGGTGTATACACCGGGAAGTTTCCCTTGAGGAAAAGGTCAAAAAGGACAAGGCTAAGGGCGTAATTGTACAAATGCACTTGAAGGTGCACCTAGCTTCCGATTCGCAGTCAATTGGAAATTAACATGGCTTTGGTGCTAGTGATGTGTGATAGATCAAGGGTAATCTTCTAAATCAAAGTAAGAATAATGTAACACAAAAATAATCTCAAAAAGGTGCAAACGAAAGGGAAATTAAGCTCAAAATATGGTTTATAGGTTACTAATCATCTTTAAGTTGATTAATGCGCTTTAGCCTAGTAAGAAACTTAACAATGGTTGGATGAGCACATTAGCCTCGTGTGGAACTCCTTGCGCTTGAGGGAAACCAATGGATTCATGTGGGCGGGCTTCAATATGATGAATGAAGTTAAAGACAGATTTCTTGGTGCCATTTCGTCCAAACTTAGAACTGAACTACGAGGGTCAGGCAGGTGCATATACCAAGAAGTTCCCTTGAGGAAAAGGTCAAGAAGGACAAGGCTAAGGGCGGAATTGTACGAATGCACTCGAAGGTGCACCTAGCTTCCGATTCGCTGTCAATTGCAAATTGACATGGCTTTGGTTCTAGTGATGTGTGATAGATCAATACTAATCTTCTAAATCAATCTAAGAATAATGTAAAACAACAATAAAATCAAAAAGGTGCAAATGAAAGGGAGAGAATGAATTTAAGTGGAAATTAAGCTCAAAATATGGTTTAAAGATTACTAATCATCTTTAAGTTTATTAATGCGCTTTAGTCCAGTTAGAAACTTAACAATGGTTTCATGAGCACATTAGCCTCATGTGGAACTCCTTGGGCTTGAGGAAAACCAATGGATTCATGTGGGCGGGCTTCAATACGGTGAATGAAGTTCAAGACAGATTTCTAAGTGCCATTTTGTCCAAACCAACAACTGAACTACGAGGGTCAGGGAGGTGTGTACACGAAGAAGTTTCCCCTGAGGAAAAGGTCAAAAACGGCGAGGCTAAGGGCGGAATTGTACGAATGCACTTGAAGGTGCACATATCTCCCGATTCGTAGTCAATTGGAAATTGACATGGCTTTGGTCCTAGTGATGTGTGATACATCGAGGCTAATCTTCTAAATCAATCTAAGAATAATGTAAGACAACAATAATATCAAAAAAGTGCAGATGAAAGGGAAAGAATGGATTGAAAGGGAAATTTAGCTCAAAACATAGTTTAAAGATTACTAATCATCTTTAAGTTGATTAATGCGCTTTAATCTAGTTAGAAACTTAACAATGGTTGGATGAGCACATTAGCCTCATGTGGAACTCCTTGGGCTTGAGGGAAACCAATGGATTCATGTGGGCGGGCTTCAATGCGATGAATGAAGGTAAAGACAGATTTCTTGGTGCCATTTCGTCCAAACCTAGAACTGAACTACGAGGGTCAGGCAGGTGTACACTAAGAAGTTTCCCTTGAGGAAAAGGTCAAAAAGGACAAGGCTAAGGGCGGAATCGTACGAATGCACTCGAAGGTGCACCTAGCTTCCGATTCGCTATGAATCAGAAATTGACATGGCTTTGGTTCTAGTGATGTGTGATAGATCAGGGCAAATCTTCTAAATCAATCTTAGAATAATGTAAAACAACAATAACATCAAAAAGGTGCAAATGAAAGGGAGAGAATGAATTTAAGTGGAAATTAAGCTCAAAATATGGTTTAAAGATTACTAATCATCTTTAAGTTGATTAATGCGCTTTAGTCTAGTTAGAAACTTAACAATGGCTGGATGAGCACACTAGCCTCATGTGGAACTCCTCGGGCTTGAGGGAAACCAATGGATTTATGTGGGCGGGCTTCAATACGGTGAATGAAGTTAAAGACAGATTTCTAGGTGCCATTTTGTCCAAACCAACAACTGAACTACGAGGGTCAGGGAGGTGTGTACACGAAGAAGTTTCCCCCGAGGAAAAGGTCAAAAACGGCGAGGCTAAGGGCGGAATTGTACGAATGCACTTGAAGGTGCACATATCTTTCGATTTGTAGTCAATTGGAAATTGACATGGCTTTGGTTCTAGTGATGTGTGATACATCGAGGCTAATCTTCTAAATCAATCTAAGAATAATGTAAGACAACAATAATATCAAAAATGTGCAGATGAAAGGGAAAGAATGAATTGAAAGGGAAATTTAGCTCAAAACATAGTTTAAAGATTACTAATCATCTTTAAGTTTATTAATGCGCTTTAGTCTAGTAAGAAGCTTAACAATGGTTGGATGAGCACATTAGCCTCGTGTGGAACTCCTTGGGTTTGGGGGAAACCAAGGGATTCATGTGGGCGCGTTTCTATACGATGAATGAAGTTAAAGACAGATTTATTGGTGCCATTTCGTCCAAGCCCATAATTGAACTACGAGGGTCAGGGAGGTGTGTACACCGGGAAGTTTCCCTTGAGGAAAAGGTCAAAAAGGAGAAGGCTAAGGGCGGAATTGTATGAATGCACTTGAAGGTGCACCTAGCTTCCGATTCGCAGTCAATTGGAAATTGACATGGCTTTGGTCCTAGTGATGTGTGATAGATCAAGGCTAATCATCTAAATCAATGTAAGAATAATGTAACACAAAAATAATATCAAAAAGGTGCAAATGAAAGGGAAATTAAGCTCAAAATATGGTTTATAGGTTACTAATCATCTTTAAGTTGATTAATGCGCTTTAGCCTATTAAGAAACTTAACAATGGTTGGATGAGCACATTAGCCTCGTGTGGAACTCCTTGGGCTTGAGGGAAACCAATGGATTCATGTGGGCGGGCTTCAATATGATGAATGAAGTTAATGACAGATTTCTTGGTGCCATTTCGTCCAAACCTAGAACTGAACTACGAGGGTCAGGCAGGTGTATACACTAAGAAGTTTCCCGTGAGGAAAAGGTCAAAAAGGACAAGGCTAAGGGCCGAATTGTAGGAATGCAATCGAAGGTGCACCTAGCTTCCGATTCGCTGTGAATTGGAAATTGACATGGCTTTGGTTCTAGTGATGTGTGATAGGTCCAGGCTAATCTTCTAAATCAGTTTAACAATAATGTAAGACAACAATAATATCAAAACGGTGCAGATCAAAGGGAGAGAATGAATTGAAAGGGAAATTAAGCTCAAAACATAGTTTAAAGATTTACTAATCATCTTTAAGTTGATTAATGCGCTTTAGTCTAGTTAGAAACTTAACAAAGGTTGGATGAGCACATTAGCCTCATGTGGAACTCCTTGGGCTTGAGGGAAACCAATGGATTCATGTGGGCGGGTTTCAATACGATGAATGATGTTAAAGACAGATTTCTTGGTGCCATTTCGTCCAAGCCCAGAATTGAACTACGAGGGTCAGGAAGGTGTGTACACCGGGAAGTTTCCCTTGAGGAAAAGGTCAAAAAGGACAAGGCTAAGGGCGGAATTGTACGAATGCACTTGAAGGTGTACCTAGCTTCCAATTCGCAGTCAATTGGAAATTGACATGGCTTTGGTTCTAGTGATGTGTGATAGGTCCAGGCTAATCTTCTAAATCAGTTTAACAATAATGTAAGACAACAATAATATCAAAACGGTGCAGATCAAAGGGAGAGAATGAATTGAAAGGGAAATTAAGCTCAAAACATAGTTTAAAGATTTACTAATCATCTTTAAGTTGATTAATGCGCTTTAGTCTAGTTAGAAACTTAACAAAGGTTGGATGAGCACATTAGCCTCATGTGGAACTCCTCGGGCTTGAGGGAAACCAATGGATTCATGTGGGCGGGTTTCAATACGATGAATGATGTTAAAGACAGATTTCTTGGTGCCATTTCGTCCAAGCCCAGAATTGAACTACGAGGGTCAGGGAGGTGTATACACCGGGAAGTTTCCCTTGAGGAAAAGGTCAAAAAGGACAAGGCTAAGGGCGTAATTGTACAAATGCACTTGAAGGTGCACCTAGCTTCCGATTCGCAGTCAATTGGAAATTAACATGGCTTTGGTCCTAGTGATGTGTGATAGATCAAGGGTAATCTTCTAAATCAAAGTAAGAATAATGTAACACAAAAATAATCTCAAAAAGGTGCAAACGAAAGGGAAATTAAGCTCAAAATATGGTTTATAGGTTACTAATCATCTTTAAGTTGATTAATGCGCTTTAGCCTAGTAAGAAACTTAACAATGGTTGGATGAGCACATTAGCCTCGTGTGGAACTCCTTGGGCTTGAGGGAAACCAATGGATTCATGTGGGCGGGCTTCAATATGATGAATGAAGTTAAAGACAGATTTCTTGGTGCCATTTCGTCCAAACTTAGAACTGAACTACGAGGGTCAGGCAGGTGTGTACACGAAGAAGTTTCCCCCGAGGAAAAGGTCAAAAACGGCGAGGCTAAGGGCGGAATTGTACGAATGCACTTGAAGGTGCACATATCTTTCGATTTGTAGTCAATTGGAAATTGACATGGCTTTGGTTCTAGTGATGTGTGATAGATCAAGGGTAATCTTCTAAATCAAAGTAAGAATAATGTAACACAAAAATAATCTCAAAAAGGTGCAAACGAAAGGGAAATTAAGCTCAAAATATGGTTTATAGGTTACTAATCATCTTTAAGTTGATTAATGCGCTTTAGCCTAGTAAGAAACTTAACAATGGCTGGATGAGCACACTAGCCTCATGTGGAACTCCTCGGGCTTGAGGGAAACCAATGGATTTATGTGGGCGGGCTTCAATACGGTGAATGAAGTTAAAGACAGATTTCTAGGTGCCATTTTGTCCAAACCAACAACTGAACTACGAGGGTCAGGGAGGTGTGTACACGAAGAAGTTTCCCCCGAGGAAAAGGTCAAAAACGGCGAGGCTAAGGGCGGAATTGTACGAATGCACTTGAAGGTGCACATATCTTTCGATTTGTAGTCAATTGGAAATTGACATGGCTTTGGTTCTAGTGATGTGTGATACATCGAGGCTAATCTTCTAAATCAATCTAAGAATAATGTAAGACAACAATAATATCAAAAAGGTGCAGATGAAAGGGAAAGAATGAATTGAAAGGGAAATTTAGCTCAAAACATAGTTTAAAGATTACTAATCATCTTTAAGTTTATTAATGCGCTTTAGTCTAGTAAGAAGCTTAACAATGGTTGGATGAGCACATTAGCCTCGTGTGGAACTCCTTGGGTTTGGGGGAAACCAAGGGATTCATGTGGGCGCGTTTCTATACGATGAATGAAGTTAAAGACAGATTTATTGGTGCCATTTCGTCCAAGCCCAGAATTGAACTACGAGGGTCAGGGAGGTGTGTACACCGGGAAGTTTCCCTTGAGGAAAAGGTCAAAAAGGAGAAGGCTAAGGGCGGAATTGTACGAATGCACTTGAAGGTGCACCTAGCTTCCGATTCGCAGTCAATTGGAAATTGACATGGCTTTGGTCCTAGTGATGTGTGATAGATCAAGGCTAATCATCTAAATCAATGTAAGAATAATGTAACACAAAAATAATCTCAAAAAGGTGCAAACGAAAGGGAAATTAAGCTCAAAATATGGTTTATAGGTTACTAATCATCTTTAAGTTGATTAATGCGCTTTAGCCTAGTAAGAAACTTAACAATGGTTGGATGAGCACATTAGCCTCGTGTGGAACTCCTTGGGCTTGAGGGAAACCAATGGATTCATGTGGGCGGGCTTCAATATGATGAATGAAGTTAAAGACAGATTTCTTGGTGCCATTTCGTCCAAACTTAGAACTGAACTACGAGGGTCAGGCAGGTGCATATACCAAGAAGTTCCCTTGAGGAAAAGGTCAAGAAGGACAAGGCTAAGGGCGGAATTGTACGAATGCACTCGAAGTTGCACCTAGCTTCCGATTCGCTGTCAATTGCAAATTGACATGGCTTTGGTTCTAGTGATGTGTGATAGATCAATACTAATCTTCTAAATCAATCTAAGAATAATGTAAAACAACAATAAAATCAAAAAGGTGCAAATGAAAGGGAGAGAATGAATTTAAGTGGAAATTAAGCTCAAAATATGGTTTAAAGATTACTAATCATCTTTAAGTTTATTAATGCGCTTTAGTCCAGTTAGAAACTTAACAATGGTTTCATGAGCACATTAGCCTCATGTGGAACTCCTTGGGCTTGAGGAAAACCAATGGATTCATGTGGGCGGGCTTCAATACGGTGAATGAAGTTAAAGACAGATTTCTAAGTGCCATTTTGTCCAAACCAACAACTGAACTACGAGGGTCAGGGAGGTGTGTACACGAAGAAGTTTCCCCTGAGGAAAAGGTCAAAAACGGCGAGGCTAAGGGCGGAATTGTACGAATGCACTTGAAGGTGCACATATCTCCCGATTCGTAGTCAATTGGAAATTGACATGGCTTTGGTCCTAGTGATGTGTGATACATCGAGGCTAATCTTCTAAATCAATCTAAGAATAATGTAAGACAACAATAATATCAAAAAAGTGCAGATGAAAGGGAAAGAATGGATTGAAAGGGAAATTTAGCTCAAAACATAGTTTAAAGATTACTAATCATCTTTAAGTTGATTAATGCGCTTTAATCTAGTTAGAAACTTAACAATGGTTGGATGAGCACATTAGCCTCATGTGGAACTCCTTGGGCTTGAGGGAAACCAATGGATTCATGTGGGCGGGCTTCAATGCGATGAATGAAGGTAAAGACAGATTTCTTGGTGCCATTTCGTCCAAACCTAGAACTGAACTACGAGGGTCAGGCAGGTGTACACTAAGAAGTTTCCCTTGAGGAAAAGGTCAAAAAGGACAAGGCTAAGGGCGGAATCGTACGAATGCACTCGAAGGTGCACCTAGCTTCCGATTCGCTATGAATCAGAAATTGACATGGCTTTGGTTCTAGTGATGTGTGATAGATCAGGGCAAATCTTCTAAATCAATCTTAGAATAATGTAAAACAACAATAACATCAAAAAGGTGCAAATGAAAGGGAGAGAATGAATTTAAGTGGAAATTAAGCTCAAAATATGGTTTAAAGATTACTAATCATCTTTAAGTTGATTAATGCGCTTTAGTCTAGTTAGAAACTTAACAATGGCTGGATGAGCACACTAGCCTCATGTGGAACTCCTCGGGCTTGAGGGAAACCAATGGATTTATGTGGGCGGGCTTCAATACGGTGAATGAAGTTAAAGACAGATTTCTAGGTGCCATTTTGTCCAAACCAACAACTGAACTACGAGGGTCAGGGAGGTGTGTACACGAAGAAGTTTCCCCCGAGGAAAAGGTCAAAAACGGCGAGCCTAAGGGCGGAATTGTACGAATGCACTTGAAGGTGCACATATCTTTCGATTTGTAGTCAATTGGAAATTGACATGGCTTTGGTTCTAGTGATGTGTGATACATCGAGGCTAATCTTCTAAATCAATCTAAGAATAATGTAAGACAACAATAATATCAAAAAGGTGCAGATGAAAGGGAAAGAATGAATTGAAAGGGAAATTTAGCTCAAAACATAGTTTAAAGATTACTAATCATCTTTAAGTTTATTAATGCGCTTTAGTCTAGTAAGAAGCTTAACAATGGTTGGATGAGCACATTAGCCTCGTGTGGAACTCCTTGGGTTTGGGGGAAACCAAGGGATTCATGTGGGCGCGTTTCTATACGATGAATGAAGTTAAAGACAGATTTATTGGTGCCATTTCGTCCAAGCCCAGAATTGAACTACGAGGGTCAGGGAGGTGTGTACACCGGGAAGTTTCCCTTGAGGAAAAGGTCAAAAAGGAGAAGGCTAAGGGCGGAATTGTACGAATGCACTTGAAGGTGCACCTAGCTTCCGATTCGCAGTCAATTGGAAATTGACATGGCTTTGGTCCTAGTGATGTGTGATAGATCAAGGCTAATCATCTAAATCAATGTAAGAATAATGTAACACAAAAATAATATCAAAAAGGTGCAAATGAAAGGGAAATTAAGCTCAAAATATGGTTTATAGGTTACTAATCATCTTTAAGTTGATTAATGCGCTTTAGCCTATTAAGAAACTTAACAATGGTTGGATGAGCACATTAGCCTCGTGTGGAACTCCTTGGGCTTGAGGGAAACCAATGGATTCATGTGGGCGGGCTTCAATATGATGAATGAAGTTAATGACAGATTTCTTGGTGCCATTTCGTCCAAACTTAGAACTGAACTACGAGGGTCAGGCAGGTGTATACACTAAGAAGTTTCCCGTGAGGAAAAGGTCAAAAAGGACAAGGCTAAGGGCCGAATTGTAGGAATGCAATCGAAGGTGCACCTAGCTTCCGATTCGCTGTGAATTGGAAATTGACATGGCTTTGGTTCTAGTGATGTGTGATAGGTCCAGGCTAATCTTCTAAATCAGTTTAACAATAATGTAAGACAACAATAATATCAAAACGGTGCAGATCAAAGGGAGAGAATGAATTGAAAGGGAAATTAAGCTCAAAACATAGTTTAAAGATTTACTAATCATCTTTAAGTTGATTAATGCGCTTTAGTCTAGTTAGAAACTTAACAAAGGTTGGATGAGCACATTAGCCTCATGTGGAACTCCTTGGGCTTGAGGGAAACCAATGGATTCATGTGGGCGGGTTTCAATACGATGAATGATGTTAAAGACAGATTTCTTGGTGCCATTTCGTCCAAGCCCAGAATTGAACTACGAGGGTCAGGAAGGTGTGTACACCGGGAAGTTTCCCTTGAGGAAAAGGTCAAAAAGGACAAGGCTAAGGGCGGAATTGTACGAATGCACTTGAAGGTGTACCTAGCTTCCAATTCGCAGTCAATTGGAAATTGACATGGCTTTGGTTCTAGTGATGTGTGATAGGTCCAGGCTAATCTTCTAAATCAGTTTAACAATAATGTAAGACAACAATAATATCAAAACGGTGCAGATCAAAGGGAGAGAATGAATTGAAAGGGAAATTAAGCTCAAAACATAGTTTAAAGATTTACTAATCATCTTTAAGTTGATTAATGCGCTTTAGTCTAGTTAGAAACTTAACAAAGGTTGGATGAGCACATTAGCCTCATGTGGAACTCCTCGGGCTTGAGGGAAACCAATGGATTCATGTGGGCGGGTTTCAATACGATGAATGATGTTAAAGACAGATTTCTTGGTGCCATTTCGTCCAAGCCCAGAATTGAACTACGAGGGTCAGGGAGGTGTATACACCGGGAAGTTTCCCTTGAGGAAAAGGTCAAAAAGGACAAGGCTAAGGGCGTAATTGTACAAATGCACTTGAAGGTGCACCTAGCTTCCGATTCGCAGTCAATTGGAAATTAACATGGCTTTGGTCCTAGTGATGTGTGATAGATCAAGGGTAATCTTCTAAATCAAAGTAAGAATAATGTAACACAAAAATAATCTCAAAAAGGTGCAAACGAAAGGGAAATTAAGCTCAAAATATGGTTTATAGGTTACTAATCATCTTTAAGTTGATTAATGCGCTTTAGCCTAGTAAGAAACTTAACAATGGTTGGATGAGCACATTAGCCTCGTGTGGAACTCCTTGGGCTTGAGGGAAACCAATGGATTCATGTGGGCGGGCTTCAATATGATGAATGAAGTTAAAGACAGATTTCTTGGTGCCATTTCGTCCAAACTTAGAACTGAACTACGAGGGTCAGGCAGGTGCATATACCAAGAAGTTCCCTTGAGGAAAAGGTCAAGAAGGACAAGGCTAAGAGCGGAATTGTACGAATGCACTCGAAGTTGCACCTAGCTTCCGATTCGCTGTCAATTGCAAATTGACATGGCTTTGGTTCTAGTGATGTGTGATAGATCAATACTAATCTTCTAAATCAATCTAAGAATAATGTAAAACAACAATAAAATCAAAAAGGTGCAAATGAAAGGGAGAGAATGAATTTAAGTGGAAATTAAGCTCAAAATATGGTTTAAAGATTACTAATCATCTTTAAGTTTATTAATGCGCTTTAGTCCAGTTAGAAACTTAACAATGGTTTCATGAGCACATTAGCCTCATGTGGAACTCCTTGGGCTTGAGGAAAACCAATGGATTCATGTGGGCGGGCTTCAATACGGTGAATGAAGTTAAAGACAGATTTCTAAGTGCCATTTTGTCCAAACCAACAACTGAACTACGAGGGTCAGGGAGGTGTGTACACGAAGAAGTTTCCCCTGAGGAAAAGGTCAAAAACGGCGAGGCTAAGGGCGGAATTGTACGAATGCACTTGAAGGTGCACATATCTCCCGATTCGTAGTCAATTGGAAATTGACATGGCTTTGGTCCTAGTGATGTGTGATACATCGAGGCTAATCTTCTAAATCAATCTAAGAATAATGTAAGACAACAATAATATCAAAAAAGTGCAGATGAAAGGGAAAGAATGGATTGAAAGGGAAATTTAGCTCAAAACATAGTTTAAAGATTACTAATCATCTTTAAGTTGATTAATGCGCTTTAATCTAGTTAGAAACTTAACAATGGTTGGATGAGCACATTAGCCTCATGTGGAACTCCTTGGGCTTGAGGGAAACCAATGGATTCATGTGGGCGGGCTTCAATGCGATGAATGAAGGTAAAGACAGATTTCTTGGTGCCATTTCGTCCAAACCTAGAACTGAACTACGAGGGTCAGGCAGGTGTACACTAAGAAGTTTCCCTTGAGGAAAAGGTCAAAAAGGACAAGGCTAAGGGCGGAATCGTACGAATGCACTCGAAGGTGCACCTAGCTTCCGATTCGCTATGAATCAGAAATTGACATGGCTTTGGTTCTAGTGATGTGTGATAGATCAGGGCAAATCTTCTAAATCAATCTTAGAATAATGTAAAACAACAATAACATCAAAAAGGTGCAAATGAAAGGGAGAGAATGAATTTAAGTGGAAATTAAGCTCAAAATATGGTTTAAAGATTACTAATCATCTTTAAGTTGATTAATGCGCTTTAGTCTAGTTAGAAACTTAACAATGGCTGGATGAGCACACTAGCCTCATGTGGAACTCCTCGTCCAAGCCCAGAATTGAACTACGAGGGTCAGGAAGGTGTGTACACCGGGAAATGAAAGGGAAATTTAGCTCAAAACATAGTTTAAAGATTACTAATCATCTTTAAGTTGATTAATGCGCTTTAGTATAGTTAGAAACTTAACGATGGTTGGATGAGCACATTAGCCTCCTGTGGAACTCCTTGGGCTTGAGGGAAACCAAGGGATTCATGTGGGCGGGTTTCAATACGATGAATGAAGTTAAAGACAGATTTCTTGGTGCCATTTCGTCCAAGCCCAGAATTGAACTACGAGGGTCAGGGAGGTGTGTACACCGGGAAGTTTCCCCTGAGGAAAAGGTCAAAAAGGACAAGGCTAAGGGCGGAATTGTACGAATGCACTTGAAGGTGCACCTAGCTTCCGATTCGCAGTCAATTGGAAATTGACATGGCTTTGGTCCTAGTGATGTGTGATAGATCAAGGCTAATCATCTAAATCAATGTAAGAATAATGTAACACAAAATTAATATCAAAAAGGTGCAAATGAAAGAGAAATTAAGCTCAAAATATGGTTTATAGGTTACTAATCATCTTTAAGTTGATTAATGCGCTTTAGCCTAGTAAGAAACTTAACAATGGTTGGATGAGCACATTAGCCTCGTGTGGAACTCCTTGGGCTTGAGGGAAACCAATGGATTCATGTGGGCGGGCTTCAATATGATGAATGAAGTTAATGACAGATTTCTTGGTGCCATTTCGTCCAAACTTAGAACTGAACTACGAGGGTCAGGCAGGTGTATACACCAAGAAGTTTCCCTTGAGGAAAAGGTCGAAAAGAACAAGGCTAAGGGCCGAATTGTACGAATGCAATCGAAGGTGCACCTAGCTTCCGATTCGCTGTGAATTGGAAATTGACATGGCTTTGGTTCTAGTGATGTGTGATAGGTCCAGGCTAATCTTCTAAATCAGTTTAACAATAGTGTAAGACAACAATAATATCAAAACGGTGCAGATCAAAGGAAGAGAATGAATTGAAAGGGAAATTAAGCTCAAAACATTGTTTAAAGATTTACTAATCATCTTTAAGTTGATTAATGCGCTTTAGTCTAGTTAGAAACTTAACAAAGGTTGGATGAGCAGATTAGCCTCATGTGGAACTCCTTGGGCTTGAGGGAAACCAATGGATTCATGTGGGCGGGTTTCAATACGATGAATGATGTTAAAGACAGATTTCTTGGTGCCATTTCGTCCAAGCCCAGAATTGAACTACGAGGGTCAGGGAGGTGTGTACACCGGGAAGTTTCCCTTGAGGAAAAGGTCAAAAAGTACAAGGCTAAGGGCGGAATTGTACGAATGCACTTGAAGGTGTACCTAGCTTCCGATTCGCAGTCAATTGGAAATTGACATGGCTTTGGTCCTAGTGATGTGTGATATATCAAGGCTAATCTTCTAAATCAATGTAAGAATAATGTAACACAAAAATAATATCAAAAAGGTGCAAATGAAAGGGAAATTAAGCTCAAAATATGGTTTATAGGTTACTAATCATCTTTAAGTTGATTAATGCGCTTTAGCCTAGTAAGAAACTTAACAATGGTTGGATGAGCAAATTAGCCTCGTGTGGAACTCCTTGGGCGTGAGGGAAACCAATGGATTCATGTGGGCGGGCTTCAATATGATGAATGAAGTTAAAGACAGATTTCTTGGTGCCATTTCGTCCAAACTTAGAACTGAACTACGAGGGTCAGGTAGGTGTGTACACCAAGAAGCTTCCCTTCAGGAAAAGGTCAAAAAGGACAAGGCTAAGGG
The DNA here is from genome assembly GCF_018687715.1 of Carya illinoinensis. NCBI lineage: Eukaryota > Viridiplantae > Streptophyta > Magnoliopsida > Fagales > Juglandaceae > Carya > Carya illinoinensis. The sequence continues at coordinate 21,765,394 of NC_056765.1, forward strand.
CGGAATTGTACGAATGCACTTGAAGGTGTACCTAGCTTCCGATTCGCAGTCAATTGGAAATTGACATGGCTTTGGTCCTAGTGATGTGTGATATATCAAGGCTAATCTTCTAAATCAATGTAAGAATAATGTAACACAAAAATAATATCAAAAAGGTGCAAATGAAAGGGAAATTAAGCTCAAAATATGGTTTATAGGTTACTAATCATCTTTAAGTTGATTAATGCGCTTTAGCCTAGTAAGAAACTTAACAATGGTTGGATGAGCAAATTAGCCTCGTGTGGAACTCCTTGGGCGTGAGGGAAACCAATGGATTCATGTGGGCGGGCTTCAATATGATGAATGAAGTTAAAGACAGATTTCTTGGTGCCATTTCGTCCAAACTTAGAACTGAACTACGAGGGTCAGGTAGGTGTGTACACCAAGAAGCTTCCCTTCAGGAAAAGGTAAAAAAGGACAAGGTTAAGGGCGGAATTGTACGAATGCACTCGAAGGTGCACCTAGCTTCCGATTCGCTGTGAATTGCAAATTGACATGGCTTTGGTTCTAGTGATGTGTGATAGATCAAGACTAATCTTCTAAATTAATCTAAGAATAATGTAAAACAACAATAAAATCAAAAAGGTGCAAATGAAAGGGAGAGAATGAATTTAAGTGGAAATTAAGCTCAAAATATGGTTTAAAGATTACTAATCATCTTTAAGTTTATTAATGCGCTTTAGTCTAGTTAGGAACTTAACAATGGTTTGATGAGCACATTAGCCTCATGTGGAACTCCTTGGGCTTGAGGAAAACCAATGGGAATTCTTCATGTGGGCGGGCTTCAATGCGATGAATGAAGTTAAAGACAGATTTCTTGGTGCCATTTCTTTCAAACCTAGAACTGAACTACGAGTGTCAGGCAGGTGTGTACACCAAGAAGTTTCCCTTGAGGAAAAGGTCAAAAACGACAAGGCTAAGGGCGGAATTGTACGAATGCACTCGAAGGTGCACCTAGCTTCCGATTCGCTGTCAATTGCAAATTGACATGGCTTTGGTTCTAGTGATGTGTGATAGATCAATACTAATCTTCTAAATCAATCTAAGAATAATGTAAAACAACAATAAAATCAAAAAGGTGCAAATGAAAGGGAGAGAATGAATATAAGTGGAAATTAAGCTCAAAATATGGTTTAAAGATTACTAATCATCTTTAAGTTTATTAATGCGCTTTAGTCCAGTTAGAAACTTAACAATGGTTTCATGAGCACATTCGCCTCATGTGGAACTCCTTGGGCTTGAGGGAAACCAATGCGTTGGTGTGGGTGGGTTTCAATATGATGACTGAAGTTAAAGACAGATTTCTTGGTGCCGTTTTGTCCAAACCAAGAACTGAACTACGAGGGTCAGGGAGGTGTGTACACGAAGAAGTTTCCCCTGAGGAAAAGGTAAAAAAGGACAAGGCTAAGGGCGGAATTGTACGAATGCACTTGAAGGTGCACCTAGCTTCCGATTCGCAGTCAATTGGAAATTGACATGGCTTTGGTCCTAGTGATGTGTGATAGATCAAGGCTAATCATCTAAATCAATGTAAGAATAATGTAACACAAAAATAATATCAAAAAGGTGCAAATGAAAGGGAAATTAAGCTCAAAATATGGTTTATAGGTTACTAATCATCTTTAAGTTGATTAATGCGCTTTAGCCTAGTAAGAAACTTAACAATGGTTGGATGAGCACATTAGCCTCGTGTGGAACTCCTTGGGCTTGACGGAAACCAATGGATTCATGTTGGCGGGCTTCAATATGATGAATGAAGTTAATGACAGATTTCTTGGTGCCATTTTGTCCAAACTTAGAACTGAACTACGAGGGTCAGGCAGGTGTATACACCAAGAAGTTTCCCTTGAGGAAAAGGTCGAAAAGGACAAGGCTAAGGGCGGAATTGTACGAATGCAATCGAAGGTGCACCTAGCTTGCGATTCGCTGTGAATTGGAAATTGACATGGCTTTGGTTCTAGTGATGTGTGATAGGTCCAGGCTAATCTTCTAAATCAGTTTAACAATAATGTAAGACAACAATAATATCAAAACGGTGCAGATCAAAGGAAGAGAATGAATTGAAAGGGAAATTAAGCTCAAAATATGGTTTAAAGATTTACTAATCATCTTTAAGTTGATTAATGCGCTTTAGTCTAGTTAGAAACTTAACAAAGGTTGGATGAGCACATTAGCCTCATGTGGAACTCCTTGGGCTTGAGGGAAACCAATGGATTCATGTGGGCGGGTTTCAATACGATGAATGATGTTAAAGACAGATTTCTTGGTGCCATTTCGTCCAAGCCCAGAATTGAACTACGAGGGTCAGGGAGGTGTGTACACCGGGAAGTTTCCCTTGAGGAAAAGGTCAAAAAGTACAAGGCTAAGGGCGGAATTGTACGAATGCACTTGAAGGTGTACCTAGCTTCCGATTCGCAGTCAATTGGAAATTGACATGGCTTTGGTCCTAGTGATGTGTGATATATCAAGGCTAATCTTCTAAATCAATGTAAGAATAATGTAACACAAAAATAATATCAAAAAGGTGCAAATGAAAGGGAAATTAAGCTCAAAATATGGTTTATAGGTTACTAATCATCTTTAAGTTGATTAATGCGCTTTAGCCTAGTAAGAAACTTAACAATGGTTGGATGAGCAAATTAGCCTCATGTGGAACTCCTTGGGCGTGAGGGAAACCAATGGATTCATGTGGGCGGGCTTCAATATGATGAATGAAGTTAAAGACAGATTTCTTGGTGCCATTTCGTCCAAACTTAGAACTGAACTACGAGGGTCAGGCAGGTGTGTACACCAAGAAGTTTCCCTTCAGGAAAAGGTCAAAAAGGACAAGGCTAAGGGCGGAATTGTACGAATGCACTCGAAGGTGCACCTAGCTTCCGATTCGCTGTGAATTGCAAATTGACATGGCTTTGGTTCTAGTGATGTGTTATAGATCAAGACTAATCTTCTAAATCAATCTAAGAATAATGTAAAACAACAATAAAATCAAAAAGGTGCAAATGAAAGGGAGAGAATGAATTTAAGTGGAAATTAAGCTCAAAATATGGTTTAAAGATTACTAATCATCTTTAAGTTTATTAATGCGCTTTAGTCTAGTTAGGAACTTAACAATGGTTTGATGAGCACATTAGCCTCATGTGGAACTCCTTGGGCTTGAGGAAAACCAATGGAATTCATGTGGGCGGGCTTCAATGCGATGAATGAAGTTAAAGACAGATTTCTTGGTGCCATTTCGTCCAAACCTAGAACTGAACTACGAGTGTCAGGCAGGTGTGTACACCAAGAAGTTTCCCTTGAGGAAAAGGTAAAAAACGACAAGGCTAAGGGCGGAATTGTACGAATGCACTCGAAGGTGCACCTAGCTTCCGATTCGCTGTCAATTGCAAATTGACATGGCTTTGGTTCTAGTGATGTGTGATAGATCAATACTAATCTTCTAAATCAATCTAAGAATAATGTAAAACAACAATAAAATCAAAAAGGTGCAAATGAAAGGGAGAGAATGAATTTAAGTGGAAATTAAGCTCAAAATATGGTTTAAAGATTACTAATCATCTTTACGTTTATTAATGCGCTTTAGTCCAGTTAGAAACTTAACAATGGTTTCATGAGCACATTAGCCTCATGTGGAACTCCTTGGGCTTGAGGGAAACCAATGCGTTGGTGTGTGTGGGTTTCAATATGATGACTGAAGTTAAAGACAGATTTCTTGGTGCCGTTTTGTCCAAACCAAGAACTGAACTACGAGGGTCAGGGAGGTGTGTACACGAAGAAGTTTCCCCTGAGGAAAAGGTAAAAAAGGACAAGGCTAAGGGCGGAATTGTACGAATGCACTTGAAGGTGCACCTAGCTTCCGATTCGCAGTCAATTGGAAATTGACATGGCTTTGGTCCTAGTGATGTGTGATAGATCAAGGCTAATCATCTAAATCAATGTAAGAATAATGTAACACAAAAATAATATCAAAAAGGTGCAAAAGAAAGGGAAATTAAGCTCAAAATATGGTTTATAGGTTACTAATCATCTTTAAGTTGATTAATGCGCTTTAGCCTAGTAAGAAACTTAACAATGGTTGGATGAGCACATTAGCCTCGTGTGGAACTCCTTGGGCGTGAGGGAAACCAATGGATTCATGTGGGCGGGCTTCAATATGATGAATGAAGTTAAAGACAGATTTCTTGGTGCCATTTCGTCCAAACTTAGAACTGAACTACGAGGGTCAGGCAGGTGTGTACACCAAGAAGTTTCCCTTCAGGAAAAGGTCAAAAAGGACAAGGCTAAGGGCGGAATTGTACGAATGCACTCGAAGGTGCACCTAGCTTCCGATTCGCTGTGAATTGCAAATTGACATGGCTTTGGTTCTAGTGATGTGTTATAGATCAAGACTAATCTTCTAAATCAATCTAAGAATAATGTAAAACAACAATAAAATCAAAAAGGTGCAAATGAAAGGGAGAGAATGAATTTAAGTGGAAATTAAGCTCAAAATATGGTTTAAAGATTACTAATCATCTTTAAGTTTATTAATGCGCTTTAGTCTAGTTAGGAACTTAACAATGGTTTGATGAGCACATTAGCCTCATGTGGAACTCCTTGGGCTTGAGGAAAACCAATGGAATTCATGTGGGCGGGCTTCAATGCGATGAATGAAGTTAAAGACAGATTTCTTGGTGCCATTTCGTCCAAACCTAGAACTGAACTACGAGTGTCAGGCAGGTGTGTACACCAAGAAGTTTCCCTTGAGGAAAAGGTAAAAAACGACAAGGCTAAGGGCGGAATTGTACGAATGCACTCGAAGGTGCACCTAGCTTCCGATTCGCTGTCAATTGCAAATTGACATGGCTTTGGTTCTAGTGATGTGTGATAGATCAATACTAATCTTCTAAATCAATCTAAGAATAATGTAAAACAACAATAAAATCAAAAAGGTGCAAATGAAAGGGAGAGAATGAATTTAAGTGGAAATTAAGCTCAAAATATGGTTTAAAGATTACTAATCATCTTTAAGTTTATTAATGCGCTTTAGTCCAGTTAGAAACTTAACAATGGTTTCATGAGCACATTAGCCTCATGTGGAACTCCTTGGGCATGAGGGAAACCAATGCGTTGGTGTGTGTGGGTTTCAATATGATGACTGAAGTTAAAGACAGATTTCTTGGTGCCGTTTTGTCCAAACCAAGAACTGAACTACGAGGGTCAGGGAGGTGTGTACACGAAGAAGTTTCCCCTGAGGAAAAGGTAAAAAAGGACAAGGCTAAGGGCGGAATTGTACGAATGCACTTGAAGGTGCACCTAGCTTCCGATTCGCAGTCAATTGGAAATTGACATGGCTTTGGTCCTAGTGATGTGTGATAGATCAAGGCTAATCATCTAAATCAATGTAAGAATAATGTAACACAAAAATAATATCAAAAAGGTGCAAAAGAAAGGGAAATTAAGCTCAAAATATGGTTTATAGGTTACTAATCATCTTTAAGTTGATTAATGCGCTTTAGCCTAGTAAGAAACTTAACAATGGTTGGATGAGCACATTAGCCTCGTGTGGAACTCCTTGGGCTTGACGGAAACCAATGGATTCATGTTGGCGGGCTTCAATATGATGAATGAAGTTAATGACAGATTTCTTGGTGCCATTTTGTCCAAACTTAGAACTGAACTACGAGGGTCAGGCAGGTGTATACACCAAGATGTTTCCCTTGAGGAAAAGGTCGAAAAGGACAAGGCTAAGGGCGGAATTGTACGAATGCAATCGAAGGTGCACCTAGCTTGCGATTCGCTGTGAATTGGAAATTGACATGGCTTTGGTTCTAGTGATGTGTGATAGGTCCAGGCTAATCTTCTAAATCAGTTTAACAATAATGTAAGACAACAATAATATCAAAACGGTGCAGATCAAAGGAAGAGAATGAATTGAAAGGGAAATTAAGCTCAAAACATTGTTTAAAGATTTACTAATCATCTTTAAGTTGATTAATGCGCTTTAGTCTAGTTAGAAACTTAACAAAGGTTGGATGAGCACATTAGCCTCATGTGGAACTCCTTGGGCTTGAGGGAAACCAATGGATTCATGTGGGCGGGTTTCAATACGATGAATGATGTTAAAGACAGATTTCTTGGTGCCATTTCGTCCAAGCCCAGAATTGAACTACGAGGGTCAGGGAGGTGTGTACACCGGGAAGTTTCCCTTGAGGAAAAGGTCAAAAAGTACAAGGCTAAGGGCGGAATTGTACGAATGCACTTGAAGGTGTACCTAGCTTCCGATTCGCAGTCAATTGGAAATTGACATGGCTTTGGTCCTAGTGATGTGTGATATATCAAGGCTAATCTTCTAAATCAATGTAAGAATAATGTAACACAAAAATAATATCAAAAAGGTGCAAATGAAAGGGAAATTAAGCTCAAAATATGGTTTATAGGTTGCTAATCATCTTTAAGTTGATTAATGCGCTTTAGCCTAGTAAGAAACTTAACAATGGTTGGATGAGCAAATTAGCCTCATGTGGAACTCCTTGGGCGTGAGGGAAACCAATGGATTCATGTGGGCGGGCTTCAATATGATGAATGAAGTTAAAGACAGATTTCTTGGTGCCATTTCGTCCAAACTTAGAACTGAACTACGAGGGTCAGGCAGGTGTGTACACCAAGAAGTTTCCCTTCAGGAAAAGGTCAAAAAGGACAAGGCTAAGGGCGGAATTGTACGAATGCACTCGAAGGTGCACCTAGCTTCCGATTCGCTGTGAACTGCAAATTGACATGGCTTTGGTTCTAGTGATGTGTTATAGATCAAGACTAATCTTCTAAATCAATCTAAGAATAATGTAAAACAACAATAAAATCAAAAAGGTGCAAATGAAAGGGATAGAATGAATTTAAGTGGAAATTAAGCTCAAAATATGGTTTAAAGATTACTAATCATCTTTAAGTTTATTAATGCGCTTTAGTCTAGTTAGGAACTTAACAATGGTTTGATGAGCACATTAGCCTCATGTGGAACTCCTTGGGCTTGAGGAAAACCAATGGAATTCATGTGGGCGGGCTTCAATGCGATGAATGAAGTTAAAGACAGATTTCTTGGTGCCATTTCGTCCAAACCTAGAACTGAACTACGAGTGTCAGGCAGGTGTGTACACCAAGAAGTTTCCCTTGAGGAAAAGGTCAAAAACGACAAGGCTAAGGGCGGAATTGTACGAATGCACTCGAAGGTGCACCTAGCTTCCGATTCGCTGTCAATTGCAAATTGACATGGCTTTGGTTCTAGTGATGTGTGATAGATCAATACTAATCTTCTAAATCAATCTAAGAATAATGTAAAACAACAATAAAATCAAAAAGGTGCAAATGAAAGGGAGAGAATGAATTTAAGTGGAAATTAAGCTCAAAATATGGTTTAAAGATTACTAATCATCTTTAAGTTTATTAATGCGCTTTAGTCCAGTTAGAAACTTAACAATGGTTTCATGAGCACATTAGCCTCATGTGGAACTCCTTGGGCTTGAGGGAAACCAATGCGTTGGTGTGTGTGGGTTTCAATATGATGACTGAAGTTAAAGACAGATTTCTTGGTGCCGTTTTGTCCAAACCAAGAACTGAACTACGAGGGTCAGGGAGGTGTGTACACGAAGAAGTTTCCCCTGAGGAAAAGGTAAAAAAGGACAAGGCTAAGGGCGGAATTGTACGAATGCACTTGAAGGTGCACCTAGCTTCCGATTCGCAGTCAATTGGAAATTGACATGGCTTTGGTCCTAGTGATGTGTGATAGATCAAGGCTAATCATCTAAATCAATGTAAGAATAATGTAACACAAAAATAATATATCAAAAAGGTGCAAATGAAAGGGAAATTAAGCTCAAAATATGGTTTATAGGTTACTAATCATCTTTAAGTTGATTAATGCGCTTTAGCCTAGTAAGAAACTTAACAATGGTTGGATGAGCACATTAGCCTCGTGTGGAACTCCTTGGGCTTGACGGAAACCAATGGATTCATGTTGGCGGGCTTCAATATGATGAATGAAGTTAATGACAGATTTCTTGGTGCCATTTTGTCCAAACTTAGAACTGAACTACGAGGGTCAGGCAGGTGTATACACCAAGAAGTTTCCCTTGAGGAAAAGGTCGAAAAGGACAAGGCTAAGGGCGGAATTGTACGAATGCAATCGAAGGTGCACCTAGCTTGCGATTCGCTGTGAATTGGAAATTGACATGGCTTTGGTTCTAGTGATGTGTGATAGGTCCAGGCTAATCTTCTAAATCAGTTTAACAATAATGTGAGACAACAATAATATCAAAACGGTGCAGATCAAAGGAAGAGAATGAATTGAAAGGGAAATTAAGCTCAAAACATTGTTTAAAGATTTACTAATCATCTTTAAGTTGATTAATGCGCTTTAGTCTAGTTAGAAACTTAACAAAGGTTGGATGAGCACATTAGCCTCATGTGGAACTCCTTGGGCTTGAGGGAAACCAATGGATTCATGTGGGCGGGTTTCAATACGATGAATGATGTTAAAGACAGATTTCTTGGTGCCATTTCGTCCAAGCCCAGAATTGAACTACGAGGGTCAGGGAGGTGTGTACACCGGGAAGTTTCCCTTGAGGAAAAGGTCAAAAAGTACAAGGCTAAGGGCGGAATTGTACGAATGCACTTGAAGGTGTACCTAGCTTCCGATTCGCAGTCAATTGGAAATTGACATGGCTTTGGTCCTAGTGATGTGTGATATATCAAGGCTAATCTTCTAAATCAATGTAAGAATAATGTAACACAAAAATAATATCAAAAAGGTGCAAATGAAAGGGAAATTAAGCTCAAAATATGGTTTATAGGTTGCTAATCATCTTTAAGTTGATTAATGCGCTTTAGCCTAGTAAGAAACTTAACAATGGTTGGATGAGCAAATTAGCCTCATGTGGAACTCCTTGGGCGTGAGGGAAACCAATGGATTCATGTGGGCGGGCTTCAATATGATGAATGAAGTTAAAGACAGATTTCTTGGTGCCATTTCGTCCAAACTTAGAACTGAACTACGAGGGTCAGGCAGGTGTGTACACCAAGAAGTTTCCCTTCAGGAAAAGGTCAAAAAGGACAAGGCTAAGGGCGGAATTGTACGAATGCACTCGAAGGTGCACCTAGCTTCCGATTCGCTGTGAACTGCAAATTGACATGGCTTTGGTTCTAGTGATGTGTTATAGATCAAGACTAATCTTCTAAATCAATCTAAGAATAATGTAAAACAACAATAAAATCAAAAAGGTGCAAATGAAAGGGATAGAATGAATTTAAGTGGAAATTAAGCTCAAAATATGGTTTAAAGATTACTAATCATCTTTAAGTTTATTAATGCGCTTTAGTCTAGTTAGGAACTTAACAATGGTTTGATGAGCACATTAGCCTCATGTGGAACTCCTTGGGCTTGAGGAAAACCAATGGAATTCATGTGGGCGGGCTTCAATGCGATGAATGAAGTTAAAGACAGATTTCTTGGTGCCATTTCGTCCAAACCTAGAACTGAACTACGAGTGTCAGGCAGGTGTGTACACCAAGAAGTTTCCCTTGAGGAAAAGGTCAAAAACGACAAGGCTAAGGGCGGAATTGTACGAATGCACTCGAAGGTGCACCTAGCTTCCGATTCGCTGTCAATTGCAAATTGACATGGCTTTGGTTCTAGTGATGTGTGATAGATCAATACTAATCTTCTAAATCAATCTAAGAATAATGTAAAACAACAATAAAATCAAAAAGGTGCAAATGAAAGGGAGAGAATGAATTTAAGTGGAAATTAAGCTCAAAATATGGTTTAAAGATTACTAATCATCTTTAAGTTTATTAATGCGCTTTAGTCCAGTTAGAAACTTAACAATGGTTTCATGAGCACATTAGCCTCATGTGGAACTCCTTGGGCTTGAGGGAAACCAATGCGTTGGTGTGTGTGGGTTTCAATATGATGACTGAAGTTAAAGACAGATTTCTTGGTGCCGTTTTGTCCAAACCAAGAACTGAACTACGAGGGTCAGGGAGGTGTGTACACGAAGAAGTTTCCCCTGAGGAAAAGGTAAAAAAGGACAAGGCTAAGGGCGGAATTGTACGAATGCACTTGAAGGTGCACCTAGCTTCCGATTCGCAGTCAATTGGAAATTGACATGGCTTTGGTCCTAGTGATGTGTGATAGATCAAGGCTAATCATCTAAATCAATGTAAGAATAATGTAACACAAAAATAATATATCAAAAAGGTGCAAATGAAAGGGAAATTAAGCTCAAAATATGGTTTATAGGTTACTAATCATCTTTAAGTTGATTAATGCGCTTTAGCCTAGTAAGAAACTTAACAATGGTTGGATGAGCACATTAGCCTCGTGTGGAACTCCTTGGGCTTGACGGAAACCAATGGATTCATGTTGGCGGGCTTCAATATGATGAATGAAGTTAATGACAGATTTCTTGGTGCCATTTTGTCCAAACTTAGAACTGAACTACGAGGGTCAGGCAGGTGTATACACCAAGAAGTTTCCCTTGAGGAAAAGGTCGAAAAGGACAAGGCTAAGGGCGGAATTGTACGAATGCAATCGAAGGTGCACCTAGCTTGCGATTCGCTGTGAATTGGAAATTGACATGGCTTTGGTTCTAGTGATGTGTGATAGGTCCAGGCTAATCTTCTAAATCAGTTTAACAATAATGTGAGACAACAATAATATCAAAACGGTGCAGATCAAAGGAAGAGAATGAATTGAAAGGGAAATTAAGCTCAAAACATTGTTTAAAGATTTACTAATCATCTTTAAGTTGATTAATGCGCTTTAGTCTAGTTAGAAACTTAACAAAGGTTGGATGAGCACATTAGCCTCATGTGGAACTCCTTGGGCTTGAGGGAAACCAATGGATTCATGTGGGCGGGTTTCAATACGATGAATGATGTTAAAGACAGATTTCTTGGTGCCATTTCGTCCAAGCCCAGAATTGAACTACGAGGGTCAGGGAGGTGTGTACACCGGGAAGTTTCCCTTGAGGAAAAGGTCAAAAAGTACAAGGCTAAGGGCGGAATTGTACGAATGCACTTGAAGGTGTACCTAGCTTCCGATTCGCAGTCAATTGGAAATTGACATGGCTTTGGTCCTAGTGATGTGTGATATATCAAGGCTAATCTTCTAAATCAATGTAAGAATAATGTAACACAAAAATAATATCAAAAAGGTGCAAATGAAAGGGAAATTAAGCTCAAAATATGGTTTATAGGTTACTAATCATCTTTAAGTTGATTAATGCGCTTTAGCCTAGTAAGAAACTTAACAATGGTTGGATGAGCAAATTAGCCTCGTGTGGAACTCCTTGGGCGTGAGGGAAACCAATGGATTCATGTGGGCGGGCTTCAATATGATGAATGAAGTTAAAGACAGATTTCTTGGTGCCATTTCGTCCAAACTTAGAACTGAACTACGAGGGTCAGGCAGGTGTGTACACCAAGAAGTTTCCCTTCAGGAAAAGGTCAAAAAGGACAAGGCTAAGGGCGGAATTGTACGAATGCACTCGAAGGTGCACCTAGCTTCCGATTCGCTGTGAACTGCAAATTGACATGGCTTTGGTTCTAGTGATGTGTTATAGATCAAGACTAATCTTCTAAATCAATCTAAGAATAATGTAAAACAACAATAAAATCAAAAAGGTGCAAATGAAAGGGAGAGAATGAATTTAAGTGGAAATTAAGCTCAAAATATGGTTTAAAGATTACTAATCATCTTTAAGTTTATTAATGCGCTTTAGTCTAGTTAGGAACTTAACAATGGTTTGATGAGCACATTAGCCTCATGTGGAACTCCTTGGGCTTGAGGAAAACCAATGGAATTCATGTGGGCGGGCTTCAATGCGATGAATGAAGTTAAAGACAGATTTCTTGGTGCCATTTCGTCCAAACCTAGAACTGAACTACGAGTGTCAGGCAGGTGTGTACACCAAGAAGTTTCCCTTGAGGAAAAGGTCAAAAACGACAAGGCTAAGGGCGGAATTGTACGAATGCACTCGAAGGTGCACCTAGCTTCCGATTCGCTGTCAATTGCAAATTGACATGGCTTTGGTTCTAGTGATGTGTGATAGATCAATACTAATCTTCTAAATCAATCTAAGAATAATGTAAAACAACAATAAAATCAAAAAGGTGCAAATGAAAGGGAGAGAATGAATTTAAGTGGAAATTAAGCTCAAAATATGGTTTAAAGATTACTAATCATCTTTAAGTTTATTAATGCGCTTTAGTCCAGTTAGAAACTTAACAATGGTTTCATGAGCACATTAGCCTCATGTGGAACTCCTTGGGCTTGAGGGAAACCAATGCGTTGGTGTGTGTGGGTTTCAATATGATGACTGAAGTTAAAGACAGATTTCTTGGTGCCGTTTTGTCCAAACCAAGAACTGAACTACGAGGGTCAGGGATGTGTGTACACGAAGAAGTTTCCCCTGAGGAAAAGGTAAAAAAGGACAAGGCTAAGGGCGGAATTGTACGAATGCACTTGAAGGTGCACCTAGCTTCCAATTCGCAGTCAATTGGAAATTGACATGGCTTTGGTCCTAGTGATGTGTGATAGATCAAGGCTAATCATCTAAATCAATGTAAGAATAATGTAACACAAAAATAATATCAAAAAGGTGCAAATGAAAGGGAAATTAAGCTCAAAATATGGTTTATAGGTTACTAATCATCTTTAAGTTGATTAATGCGCTTTAGCCTAGTAAGAAACTTAACAATGGTTGGATGAGCACATTAGCCTCGTGTGGAACTCCTTGGGCTTGAGGGAAACCAATGGATTCATGTTGGCGAGCTTCAATATGATGAATGAAGTTAATGACAGATTTCTTGGTGCCATTTTGTCCAAACTTAGAACTGAACTACGAGGGTCAGGCAGGTGTATACACCAAGAAGTTTCCCTTGAGGAAAAGGTCGAAAAGGACAAGGCTAAGGGCGGAATTGTACGAATGCAATCGAAGGTGCACCTAGCTTGCGATTCGCTGTGAATTGGAAATTGACATGGCTTTGGTTCTAGTGATGTGTGATAGGTCCAGGCTAATCTTCTAAATCAGTTTAACAATAATGTGAGACAACAATAATATCAAAACGGTGCAGATCAAAGGGAGAGAATGAATTGAAAGGGAAATTAAGCTCAAAACATAGTTTAAAGATTTACTAATCATCTTTAAGTTGATTAATGCGCTTTAGTCTAGTTAGAAACTTAACAAAGGTTGGATGAGCACATTAGCCTCATTTGGAACTCCTTGGGCTTGAGGGAAACCAATGGATTCATGTGGGCGGGTTTCAATACGATGAATGATGTTAAAGACAGATTTCTTGGTGCCATTTCGTCCAAGCCCAGAATTGAACTACGAGGGTCAGGGAGGTGTGTACACTGGGAAGTTTCCCTTGAGGAAAAGGTCAAAAAGGACAAGGTTAAGGGCGGAATTGTACGAATGCACTTGAAGGTGTACCTAGCTTCCGATTCGCAGTCAATTGGAAATTGACAAGGCTTTGGTCCTAGTGATGTGTGATATATCAAGGCTAATCTTCTAAATCAATGTAAGAATAATGTAACACAAAAATAATATCAAAAAGGTGCAAATGAAAGGGAAATTAAGCTCAAAATATGGTTTATAGGTTACTAATCATCTTTAAGTTGATTAATGCGCTTTAGCCTAGTAAGAAACTTAACAATGGTTGGATGAGCAAATTAGCCTCGTGTGGAACTCCTTGGGCGTGAGGGAAACCAATGGATTCATGTGGGCGGGCTACAATATGATGAATGAAGTTAAAGACAGATTTCTTGGTGCCATTTCGTCCAAACTTAGAACTGAACTACGAGGGTCAGGTAGGTGTGTACACCAAGAAGTTTCCCTTCAGGAAAAGGTCAAAAAGGACAAGGCTAAGGGCGGAATTGTACGAATGCACTCGAAGGTGCACCTAGCTTGCGATTCGCTGTGAATTGCAAATTGACATGGCTTTGGTTCTAGTGATGTGTGATAGATCAAGACTAATCTTCTAAATTAATCTAAGAATAATGTAAAACAACAATAAAATCAAAAAGGTGCAAATGAAAGGGAGAGAATGAATTTAAGTGGAAATTAAGCTCAAAATATGGTTTAAAGATTACTAATCATCTTTAAGTTTATTAATGCGCTTTAGTCTAGTTAGGAACTTAACAATGGTTTGATGAGCACATTAGCCTCATGTGGAACTCCTTGGGCTTGAGGAAAACCAATGGGAATTCTTCATGTGGGCGGGCTTCAATGCGATGAATGAAGTTAAAGACAGATTTCTTGGTGCCATTTCGTCCAAACCTAGAACTGAACTACGAGTGTCAGGCAGGTGTGTACACCAAGAAGTTTCCCTTGAGGAAAAGGTCAAAAACGACAAGGCTAAGGGCGGAATTGTACGAATGCACTCGAAGCTGCACCTAGCTTGCGATTCGCTATGAATTGGAAATTGACATGGCTTTGGTTCTAGTGATGTGTGATAGATCACGGCTAATCTTCTAAGTCAATCTAAGAATAATGTAAAAAAACAATAACATCAAAAAGGTACAGATGGAAGGGAGAGAATGAATTTAAAGGGAAATTAACCTCAAAACATGGTTTAAACATTACTAATCCTCTTTAAGTTGATTAATGCACTTTAGTCTAGTTAGAAACTTAACAATGGTTTCATGAGCACATTAGCCTCATGTGGAACTCCTTGGGCTTGAGGGAAACCAATGCGTTGGTGTGTGTGGGTTTCAATATGATGACTGAAGTTAAAGACAGATTTCTTGGTGCCGTTTTGTCCAAACCAAGAACTGAACTACGAGGGTCAGGGAGGCGTGTACACGAAGAAGTTTCCCCTGAGGAAAACGTAAAAAACGGCGAGGCTAAGGGCGGAATTGTACGAATGCACTTGAAGGTGCACATATCTTCCGATTCGTAGTCAATTGGAAATTGACATGGCTTTGGTTCTAGCGATGTGTGATACATCGAGGCGAATCTTCTAAATCAATCTAAGAATAATGTAAGATAACAATAATATCAAAAAGGTGCAGATGAAAGGGAAAGAATGAATTGAAAGGGAAATTTAGCTCAAAACATAGTTTAAAGATTACAAATCATCTTTAAGTTGATTAATGCGCTTTAGTCTAGTTAGAAACTTAACAATGGTTGGATGAGCACATTAGCCTCATGTGGAACTCCTTGGGCTTGAGGGAAACCAAGGGATTCATGTGGGCGGGTTTCAATACGATGAATGAAGTTAAAGACAGATTTCTTGGTGCCATTTCGTCCAAGCCCAGAATTGAACTACGAGGGTCAGGGAGGTGTGTACACCGGGAAGTTTCCCCTGAGTAAAAGGTCAAAAAGGACAAGGCTAAGGGCGGAATTGTACGAATGCACTTGAAGGTGCACCTAGCTTCCGATTCGCAGTCAATTGGAAATTGACATGGCTTTGGTCCTAGTGATGTGTGATAGATCAAGGCTCATCATCTAAATCAATGTAAGAATAATGTAACACAAAATTAATATCAAAAAGGTGCAAATGAAAGGGAAATTAAGCTCAAAATATGGTTTATAGGTTACTAATCATCTTTAAGTTGATTAATGCGCTTTAGCCTAGTAAGAAACTTAACAATGGTTGGATGAGCACATTAGCCTCGTGTGGAACTCCTTGGGCTTGAGGGAAACCAATGGATTCATGTGGGCGGGCTTCAATATGATGAATGAAGTTAATGACAGATTTCTTGGTGCCATTTCGTCCAAACTTAGAACTGAACTACGAGGGTCAGGCAGGTGTATACACCAAGAAGTTTCCCTTGAGGAAAAGGTCGAAAAGAACAAGGCTAAGGGCCGAATTGTACGAATGCAATCGAAAGTGCACCTAGCTTCCGATTCGCTCTGAATTGGAAATTGACATGGCTTTGGTTCTAGTGATGTGTGATAGGTCCAGGCTAATCTTCTAAATCAGTTTAACAATAATGTAAGACAACAATAATATCAAAACGGTGCAGATCAAAGGAAGAGAATGAATTTAAGTGGAAATTAAGCTCAAAATATGGTTTAAAGATTACTAATCATCTTTAAGTTTATTAATGCGCTTTAGTCTAGTTAGGAACTTAACAATGGTTTGATGAGCACATTAGCCTCATGTGGAACTCCTTGGGCTTGAGGAAAACCAATGGAATTCATGTGGGCGGGCTTCAATGCGATGAATGAAGTTAAAGACAGATTTCTTGGTGCCATTTCGTCCAAACCTAGAACTGAACTACGAGTGTCAGGCAGGTGTGTACACCAAGAAGTTTCCCTTGAGGAAAAGGTCAAAAACGACAAGGCTAAGGGCGGAATTGTACGAATGCACTCGAAGGTGCACCTAGCTTCCGATTCGCTGTCAATTGCAAACTGACATGGCTTTGGTTCTAGTGATGTGTGATAGATCAATACTAATCTTCTAAATCAATCTAAGAATAATGTAAAACAACAATAAAATCAAAAAGGTGCAAATGAAAGGGAGAGAATGAATTTAAGTGGAAATTAAGCTCAAAATATGGTTTAAAGATTACTCATCATCTTTAAGTTTATTAATGCGCTTTAGTCCAGTTAGAAACTTAACAATGGTTTGATGAGCACATTAGCCTCATGTGGAACTCCTTGGGCTTGAGGAAAACCAATGGATTCATGTGGGCGGGCTTCAATACGGTGAATGAAGTTAAAGACAGATTTCTAAGTGCCATTTTGTCCAAACCAACAACTGAACTATGAGGGTCAGGGAGGTGTGTACACGAAGAAGTTTCCCCTGAGGAAAAGGTCAAAAACAGCGAGGCTAAGGGCGGAATTGTACGAATGCACTTGAAGGTGCACATATCTCTCGATTCGTAGTCAATTGGAAATTGACATGGCTTTGGTCCTAGTGATGTGTGATACATCGAGGCTAATCTTCTAAATCAATCTAAGAATAATGTAAGACAACAATAATATCAAAAAGGTGCAGATGAAAGGGAAAGAATGGATTGAAAGGGAAATTTAGCTCAAAACATAGTTTAAAGATTACTAATCATCTTTAAGTTGATTAATGCGCTTTAATCTAGTTAGAAACTTAACAATGGTTGGATGAGCACATTAGCCTCATGTGGAACTCCTTGGGCTTGAAGGAAACCAATGGATTCGTGTGGGCGGGCTTCAATGCGATGAATGAAGGTAAAGACAGATTTCTTGGTGCCATTTCGTCCAAACCTAGAACTGAACTACGAGGGTCAGGCAGGTGTACACTAAGAAGTTTCCCTTGAGGAAAAGGTCAAAAAGGACAAGGCTAAGGGCGGAATCGTACGAATGCACTCGAAGGTGCACCTAGCTTCCGATTCGCTATGAATCAGAAATTGACATGGCTTTGGTTCTAGTGATGTGTGATAGATCAGGGCAAATCTTCTAAATCAATCTTAGAATAATGTAAAACAACAATAACATCAAAAAGGTGCAAATGAAAGGGAGAGAATGAATTTAAGTGGAAATTAAGCTCAAAATATGGTTTAGAGATTACTAATCATCTTTAAGTTGATTAATGCGCTTTAGTCTAGTTACAAACTTAACAATGGCTGGATGAGCACACTAGCCTCATGTGGAACTCCTCGGGCTTGAGGGAAACCAATGGATTTATGTGGGCGGGCTTCAATATGGTGAATGAAGTTAAAGACAGATTTCTAGGTGCCATTTTGTCCAAACCAACAACTGAACTACGAGGGTCAGGGAGGTGTGTACACGAAGAAGTTTCCCCCGAGGAAAAGGTCAAAAACGGCGAGGCTAAGGGCGGAATTGTACGAATGCACTTGAAGGTGCACATATCTTTCGATTTGTAGTCAATTGGAAATTGACATGGCTTTGGTTCTAGTGATGTGTGATACATCGAGGCTAATCTTCTAAATCAATCTAAGAATAATGTAAGACAACAATAATATCAAAAAGGTGCAGATGAAAGGGAAAGAATGAATTGAAAGGGAAATTTAGCTCAAAACATAGTTTAAAGATTACTAATCATCTTTAAGTTTATTAATGCGCTTTAGTCTAGTAAGAAGCTTAACAATGGTTGGATGAGCACATTAGCCTCGTGTGGAACTCCTTGGGTTTGGGGGAAACCAAGGGATTCATGTGGGCGGGTTTCAATACGATGAATGAAGTTAAAGACAGATTTCTTGGTGCCATTTCGTCCAAGCCCAGAATTGAACTACGAGGGTCAGGGAGGTGTGTACACCGGGAAGTTTCCCTTGAGGAAAAGGTCAAAAAGGAGAAGGCTAAGGGCGGAATTGTACGAATGCACTTGAAGGTGCACCTAGCTTCCGATTCGCAGTCAATTGGAAATTGACATGGCTTTGGTCCTAGTGATGTGTGATAGATCAAGGCTAATCATCTAAATCAATGTAAGAATAATGTAACACAAAAATAATATCAAAAAGGTGCAAATGAAAGGGAAATTAAGCTCAAAATATGGTTTATAGGTTACTAATGATCTTTCAGTTGATTAATGCGCTTTAGCCTAGTAAGAAACTTAACAATGGTTGGATGAGCACATTAGCCTCGTGTGGAACTCCTTGGGCTTGAGGGAAACCAATGGATTCATGTGGGCGGGCTTCAATATGATGAATGAAGTTAATGACAGATTTCTTGGTGCCATTTCGTCCAAACTTAGAACTGAACTACGAGGGTCAGGCAGGTGTATACACCAAGAAGTTTCCCTTGAGGAAAAGGTCGAAAAGAACAAGGCTAAGGGCCGAATTGTACGAATGCAATCGAAGGTGCACCTAGCTTCCGATTCGCTGTGAATTGGAAATTGACATGTCTTTGGTCCTAGTGATGTGTGATAGATCAAGGCTAATCTTCTAAATCAATGTAAGAATAATGTAACACGAAAATAATATCAAAAAGGTGCAAATGAAAGGGAAATTAAGCTCAAAATATGGTTTATAGGTTACTAATCATCTTTCAGTTGATTAATGCGCTTTAGCCTAGTAAAAAACTTAACAATGGTTGGATGAGCACATTAGCCTCGTGTGGAATTCCTTGGGCTTGAGGGAAACCAATGGATTCATGTGGGCGGGCTTCAATATAATGAATGAAGTTAAAGATAGATTTCTTGGTGCCATTTCATCCAAACTTAGAACTGAACTACGAGGGTCAGGCAGGTGTATACACCAAGAAGTTTCCCCTCAGGAAAAGGTCAAAAAGGACAAGGCTAAGGGCGGAATTGTACGAACGCACTTGAAGGTGCACCTAGCTTCCGATTCGCAGTCAATTGGAAATTGACATGGCTTTGGTTCTAGTGATGTGTGATAGATCAAGACTAATCTTCTAAATCAATCTAAGAATAATGTAAAACAACAATAAAATCAAAAAGGTGCAAATGAAAGGGAAAGAATGAATTGAAAGGGAAATTTAGCTCAAAACATAGTTTAAACATTACTAATCGTCTTTAAGTTGATTAATGCGCTTTAGTCTAGTTAGAAACTTAACAATGGTTGGATGAGCACATTAGCCTCATGTGGAACTCCTTGGGCTTGAGGGAAACCAAGGGATTCATGTGGGCGGGTTTCAATACGATGAATGAAGTTAAAGACAGATTTCTTGGTGCCATTTTGTCCAAACCAAGAACTGAACTACGAGGGTCAGGGAGGTTTTTACACAAAGAAGTTTCCCCTGAGGAAAAGGTCAAAAACGACGAGGCTAAGGGCGGAATTGTACGAATGCACTTGAAGGTGCACATATCTTCCGATTCGTAGTCAATTAGAAATTGACATGGCTTTGGTCCTAGTGATGTGTGCTACATCGAGGCTAATCTTCTAAATCAATCTAAGAAAAATGTAAAACAACAATAACATCAAAAAGGTGCAAATGAAAGGGAGAGAATGAATTTGATGGGAAATTAAGCTCAAAATATGGTTTAAAGATTACTAATCTGTAAGTAATCTTGGTGCCAATTCATTCAAACCAAGAACTGAACTACGAGGTTCAGGGAGGTGCGTACACGAAGAAATTTTCCCTGAGGAAAAGGGCAAGGCTAAGGGCGAAATAGTACGAATGCAGTTGAAGGTGCACATAGCTTCCTATTCGCTGTCAATTGGAAATTGACATGGCTTTGGTTCTAGTGATGTGTGATAGATCAGGGCAAATCTTCTAAATCAATCTAAGAATAATGTAAAACAACAATAACATCAAAAAGGTGCAAATGAAAGGGAGAGAATGAATTTAAGTGGAAATTAAGCTCAAAATATGGTTTAAAGATTACTAATCATCTTTAAGTTTATTAATGCGCTTTAGTCTAGTTAGAAACTTAACAATGGTTTCATGAGCACATTAGCCTCATGTGGAACTCCTTGGGCTTGAGGAAAACCAATGGAATTCATGTGGGCGGGCTTCAATGCGATGAATGAAGTTAAAGACAGATTTCTTGGTGCCATTTCGTCCAAACCTAGAACTGAACTACGAGTGTCAGGCAGGTGTGTACACCAAGAAGTTTCCCTTGAGGAAAAGCTCAAACACGACAAGGCTAAGGGTGGAACTGTACGAATGCACTCGAAGCTGCACCTAGCTTCCGATTTGCTGTGAATTGGAAATTGACATGGCTTTGGTTCTAGTGATGTGTGATAGATCACGGCTAATCGTCTAAGTCAATCCAAGAATAATGTAAAACAACAATAACATCAAAAAGGTATAAATGGAAGGGAGAGAATGAATTTAAAGGGAAATTAAGCTCAAAACATGGTTTAAACATTACTAATCATCTTTAAGTTGATTAATGCGCTTTAGTCTAGTTAGAAACTTAACAATGGTTTCATGAGCACATTAGCCTCATGTGGAACTCCTTGGGCTTGAGGGAAACCAATGTGTTGGTGTGTGCGGGTTTCAATACGATGACTGAAGTTAAAGACAGATTTCTTGGTGCCATTTTGTCCAAACCAAGAACTGAACTACGAGGGTCAAAGAGGTGTGTACACGAAGAAGTTTCCCCTAAGGAAAAGGTCAAAAATGGCGAGGCTAAGGGTGGAATTGTACGAATGCACTTGAAGGTGCACATATCTTCCGATTCGTAGTCAATTGGAAATTGACATGGCTTTGGTCCTAGTGATGTGTGATACATCGAGGCTAATCTTCTAAATCAATCTAAGAATAATGTAAGACAACAATAATATCAAAAAGGTGCAGATGAAAGGGAAAGAATGAATTGAAAGGGAAATTTAGCTCAAAACATAGTTTAAAGATTACTAATCGTCTTTAAGTTGATTAATGCGCTTTAGTCTAGTTAGAAACTTAACAATGGTTCGATGAGCACATTAGCCTGGAATCGTACGAATGCACTCGAAGGTGCACCTAGCTTTCGATTCGTAGTGAATCAGAAATTGACATGGCTTTGGTTCTAGTGATGTGTGATAGATCAGGGCAAATCTTCTAAATCAATCTAAGAATAATGTAAAACAATAATAACATCAAAAAGGTGCAAATGAAAGGGAGAGAATGAATTTAAGTGGAAATTAAGCTCAAAACATGGTTTATAGATTACTAATGATCTTTAAGTTGATTAATGCGCTTTAGTATAGTTAGAAACTTAACAATGGGTGGATGAGCACATTAGCCTCATGTGGAACTCCTTGGGCTTGAGGGAAACCAATGGATTCTTGTGGGCGGGCTTCAATACGATGAATGAAGTTAAAGACAGATTTCTTGGTGCCATTTCGTCCAAACCTAGAACTGAACTACGAGGGTCTGGGAGGTGTGTACACCAAGTAGTTTCCCTTGAGGGAATGGTCAAAAAGGACAAGGCTAACGGCGGAATTGTACGAATGCATTAAAAGTGCACATAGCTTCCGATCCACTGTGAATTGGAAATTGACATGACTTTGGTTCTAGTGATGTGTGATAGATCAAGCTAATCTTCTAAATCAATCAAAGAATAATATAAAACAACAACAATATCAAAAAGGTGTAGATGAAAGGGAAAGAATGAATTTAAAGGGAAATTAAGCTCAAAACATGGTTTAGAGGTTATTAATCATCTTTAAGTTGATTAATGCGCTTAAGTCTAGTTAGAAACTTAACAAACGCTAGATGAGCACATTAAGCGCATTTGGAACTTCTTGGGCTTGAGCGAAACCAATGGATTGGTGTGTGCGGGATTCAATACGATGAATGAAGTTAAAGATTGATTTTCTGGTGCCAGTTCGTCCAAACCTAGAACTGAACTACGAGGGTCAGGGAGGTGTGTACACCAAGAAGTTTCCAGTGAGGAAAACGTCAAAAAGGACAAGACTGGGGACGGGATTGCACGAATGCACTTGAAGGTACACCTAGCTTTCGAGTCGCTGTGAATTGAAAATTGACATGGGTTTGGTTCTAGTGATGTGTGATAGATCAAGGCTAATCTTATAAATCAATGTAAGAATAATGTAATACAACAATAATATCAAAAATGTGCAGATGAAAGGGAAATTAAGCTCAAAACATGGTTTAGAGATTACTAATCATCTTTAAGTTGATTAATGCAATTAAGCCTAGTTAGAAACTTAACAATGGTTAGATGAGCACATTACACTCATGTGGGACTTCTTGGGCTTGAGGGAAACCAATGGATTGGTGTGTGTGAGTTTCAATACGATGACTGAAGTTAAAGACAGATTTCTTGGTGCCAATTCGTCCAAACCTAGAACTGAACTATGAGGGTCAGGGAGGTCAGTACACGAAGAAGTTTCCATTGAGGAAAACGTCAAAAAGGAGATTGTACGAATGCACTTCAAGGTGTACCTAGCTTCCGATTCGCTGTGAATTGGAAATTGACATGGCTTTGGTTCTAGTTTTGTGTGATACATCAAGGCTAATATTCTTAATCAATCTAAGAAGAATGTAAAACAACAATAATATCAAAAAGGAGCAGACGAAAGGGAAAGAATGAATTTAAAGGGAAATTAAGCTCAAAATATGGCTTAGAGGTTGCTAACCATCTTTAAGTTGATTAATGCAATTAAGCCTAGTTAGAAACTTAACAGTGGTTAGATGAGCACATTACACTCATGTGGGACTTCTTGGGCTTGAGGGAAACCAATGGATTGGTTTGTGCGGGTTTCAATACGATGACTGAAGTTAAAGACAGATTTCTTGGTGCCAATTCGTCCAAACCAAGAACTGGACTACGAGGGTCAGGGAGGTGTGTACACGAAGAATTTTCCACTGAGCAAAAGGCCAAAAAGGGCAAGGCTAAGGGCGGAATTGTACGAAACCACTTGAAGGTGCATATATCTTCCGATTTGCTGTGAATTGGAAATTGACATGGCTTTGGTTCTAGTGATGTATGATAGATCATGGCTAATCTTCTAAATCAGTCTAAGAATAATACAAAACAACAATAATATCAAAAATCTGCATATGACAGGGGAAGAATCAATTTAAAGGGAAATTAAGCTCAAAACATGGTTTAGAGGTTACTAATCATCTTTAAGTTGATTAATGCAATTAAGCCTAGTTAGAAAGTTAACAATGGTTAGATGAGCACATTACACTCATGTGGTACTTCTTGGGCTTGAGGGAAACCTATGGATTGGTGTGTGCGGGTTTCAATAGGATGACTAAAGTTAACGACAGTTTTCTTGGTGCCAATTCGTCCAAACCAAGAACTGAACTACGAGGGTCAGGGAGGTGTGTACACGAAGAATTTGCCCTTGAGGAAAAGGTCAAAAAGAACAAGGCTAAGGACGGAATTGTACGAATGCACTTGAAGGAGCACCTAGCTTCCGATTCGCTGTGAATTGGAAATTGACATGGCTTTGGTTCTAGTGATGTGTGATAGATCAAGGCTAATCTTCTAAATCAGTCTAAGAATAGTACAAAACAACGATAATATCAAAAAGCTGCAGATGAAAGGGGAAGAATGAATTTAAAGGGAAATTAAGCTCAAAACATGGTTTAGACGTTACTAATCATCTTTAAGTTGATTAATGCAATTAAGCCTTGTTTGAAACTTAACAATGGTTAGATGAGCACATTGATTGAGCTGAAATATTGCATATTTTAGCTATTTAAAACTAATGTATTTTAAATTCATCATGACATTATTATTGGTTTTAAATGGAAAAATGGTGAAAGTGAATAAATCAAAGTTGTGATTTTAATTGATTAAAAGCATGAATTTCTGCTTGAATTCTACCAACTATTGATTACTGTGGATTCTAGTCCATAATTTTTCTTGCTTTCTATTATCATTTGTGTTTGTACCATTATTCTCCTTGTTGCTCTGTCTCTCTCTCTCTCTCTCCCCCAACTGCAAATACTTCTTTGGAAGCTGCAAAGTGAGGGAGACGTGCAGAGAGAGAGACATGGGTTTGTTAGATGATGTATGAAAAATCTCTCTATTTGTTTTTTCTTCAATGGAAGTACAAGGAAATATCTGACTTAACCAGGTAATTTCTAGGTGGATTTTTGCTTTGTTTTCTTGGGGGTCATTTTCTGTGCCAGTTAACTGAGGTTTGAAGATTGGCCACTAGTTAGTGGAAGTGGTGGGAATTGCGTACTATGAATATGATTTGAAGTTGGTTTTGCCTCCTGTGGCCCGAGGAGTCATTGCTTTTGCTTACCACACGGACACCATGCATGGGACCAACTTACACATGCAGCTCACATGCAATAAACGTGACAGCAGCCTCTCACACGATGCAACCATGCAGCAGAACAAACACATGTGTTCACTCGGACAGCAGCAAAGCAAAGCACTCACTCGGACATGCTTTGACAGCCAATCACACATGCAACATCATTCGGACAGCACTCAAACAAACCATGCACATGCAGACAGCAAGCAGCAGGAGAAGAAATGGACGATGCACATGCAGAACAGAAAAGCACTCGGACAGCAGCTACTACAGCAAAAGAAAGAAGACCACATGGACAGCACACATGCAGACATGCAACTCATTCGGACCATGCATGGGACCAACTTACACATGGACAGCAACCTGAACGTGCAGCAACCTGGACAGAAAGCATACAGCACATTGCAGACAAACACAGCAGCAAAGACACTCACACACCCTTCGGACAGCACTCACACATGCATGCACACATGTACACAACAGAAAGCAGACCAGCCTCAGTCGAACAGCACACAGCTGGACCCACAGCAGCTCACACATGTAGATCACTCGGATGTGCAGCAGCTACTGCAGCAAGGAAAAGTACACAGCCAGTTCACACATGCATGACAGCAGGAACACTCAGACAGCAGACCATTCACTCGGATGTGCAGCAGCTACTACAGCAATGAACCTGCAGCAAGGACAAGCACACATGCACATGCAGAACAGAAAGCATCATTCAGACACATGCAGAAAAGTGACACCAACTCACTCTAAAGCACACAGCCGGACAGCAGCCACTCACACACGCTGGATGTTGTTGGAAAGCAAGGGCATTTTAGACCTGAAGCACAGGAAGACAGCAGGTCTTATTCCCTTTGTCGGATCTACAACAGTACATGGATGTATACACTCGGACGAGCAGCAGGAGTGAATATTTAATCAGCTGGAGGCAGCAACACATGGGAGTTTTTTACTTACTTCTTTCCGTTTAGAAGCTAGAGAGAGTTATTGGTTTTTTTTTATTTTTCATTCGGCTACAGTTGAGCAACTAAGTTCTTGAAGTTGCACTTGTTTTCCCGTTTGAGTTTTCTTTCCATATATAGCCGTAGGGCAACCTTGAGTTTATTTTCCTTCTCTTCCGTTTAAATAGCAGAATTTTCATTTCATTTTCTTTGACTTTTCTTTCTTAATATAGATTGGCCAGTTTTTGTTTTTGCCTACAATGCTTTGTTGTTTTAAGAATTTTTATTAAGTATTAAGAATTGTTTTAGAATTTTATCTCATTAATTGTAATACCTTAATTTCTTTCAAGTGTTCTAGTTGGTTTCATGCAACAAGAGAATTGTTTTAGAAGTTTTTAATCAAGTATGCTAGTTTGTTCATGAAATAAAGGAATTGTTTTAGAAGTTTTTAATTAAGTGTACTAGTTTAATTTATTGCAAGAAGGGTTTGGTAGAGAGCTTTTGTTTTTGTTTTAGTTGGGTAATTTAATTGTTGTTTACTTATTTCATGTTATTTATTTTTATTGTTTCATTAAGCTTTCATTTTAATAGTGATTACAATTGTTATGGTTTAATTTGAGAATTTGTGATTTAGATACAATGATAAACCCTAGAATATTGGTTTTATGCATTTTCAATTTTCAATGCATGTTTTGTCAATTACTTTCTAATCTAGTTTAATTCTTAATTTAGTTTTATTAATCTCTGAATTTAATCTGTTAGTCATTTACATTCCAATCTGACAATCAAAAATCTAAAAATATGAATCTAGTCCATGACTAGTAACCTCTTCCATCCATTGTACATATCATTCTCTTGTTTTCTCTTTGTGAAGTTTTTCACATTTTTCAACAAGTTTAATTTTAAGTAACTTTCCCTGAGGAGACGATCTATGAATTTATTCCTAATTATTACACGACATCCTCCTGCACTTGGGATAGCATTAGTGCTACTCATTTTTGAGTGAGTCACACATTACACTCATGTGTTGAGAGTAGTATACACAGCTTGGAGATAGATAGCTCTCGTCTGTCTTTTCTTCGAGTGAGCCAGGTGACAAAATTGAAATCGAATCAGAAAACATGGCTACACCTCACCACGCACTCTTAAGGACTATTTGCAACCCACTCGTACCACTACTACTTCATGCATTGTTTTACCTGAAAATGCACCTAATTTCTCTATCAAGCATGGCATGGTGTCAGTGATACCTCAGTTCCACGGGATGGATTCTGAGAGTCCTTACCCCACTTGACAGATTTTGAGTTGGCTTGTGCTACTTTTATCACTAGGGCTGTTACTGATGAATTCATTAGACTTCGTTTATTTCCTTTCTCTTTAAAGGATAAAGCGAAGATTTGGTTTAACTCTTTGAGACCTAATTCTATTTCTAGTTGGTCTGACATGTAGCGTGATTTCTTACAGAAATTTTTTCCTTTTCAGAGAACTCAATTTTTGCAAGAGCAAATCAGCCAGTTCAATCAGAGACCTGATGAGACCTTTCAGGCTAGTTGGGAAAAGTTTAAGGATTTGGTGAACATTTGTCCACATCATAGTTTTGAATCTTGGAGGCTGGTGAGCTATTTTTACACTGGTCTCACCCCGGAATGCAAGCAGTTTGTTCAGACAATGTGCAATGGGGAGTTCTTCAGCAAAGAACCTGATGAAGCATTATCATTTTTTGACTACCTTGCTGAGAGCGCACAACAGTGGAACACTTGTACTAATCGAGTTCCATTAGCAGCACAGCCACTGAGGGCTATTTCTGGAGGGGGCAGATATGAGCTTAAAGAAGATACTGATGTTCAAGCCCGAATAGCTGCATTAACTAGAAGATTAGAGGTCATGGAAATAGAAAAAGTGAAGGCTGCAAAAGTAGTAGAGGCGTGTTCTATATATGTGCTGATTCAAACCATAAGACCCAAGACTGCCCGATTATGCCAGTATTTCAAGAAGGTGGGTCTGAGCCAATGCAATCAGCTAACTGGGTTAATAGAGCACAAAATCAGCCTTTCTCCAACACATATAATCTGGGGAGGAGGACTCACCCAAATTTCTCATGGAGAAATGATCAGCCTGGTCGATCCTCACCACCTCAGCAGCAGCCATTTAATCAGGGTGCTCCTCAGCACCAGTATCCGCCATATCAGAATCCTCAGAGCTATCCTTATGTAGCTCCTCCTGGATTTCAGCCTCATGTAGCTGCACAAAGTTCTCAGCCTTCATCATCTGCAAAGAAAACTCTAGATGACAGTATGGCACAGATGGCCAATACACTTCAGCAATTCATGCAGATTCAGGCCACCACAAATAATTAGAATATTCAGGCCATAAATGAGTTGCGTGGCACTATTAATAAGATGAGCACAACCTTGAGCACCCTAGAGAAAGGGAAATTTCCAGCACAGCCTCAGCCTAATCCTCAAGTATACAGACAACAACAACATCAAGTGCATAATGTCTCAGGAGACATTATTGAGACAGCGAAAGCTGTTCTTACTTTGAGAAGTGGGAAGGAAGTTCCCCGACCTGAGATGACCATAAACACAAAGGTAGTTGCTCCAACGCCTAAAGATGCAGCAGAGACAGATGAAGTTGAAAAAGAACCAGAGGTAGTGAGACCAAAACTGAAAAAGCTCATGAGTGCAGATGCTGAAACTAGTAAGGGATATCAACCTGTGGTTCCCTATCCTCAGAGATTGGCAGCTGGCCAAAAGAACAAGTATCACACGGAGATTCAAGAGATTTTCAAGCAAGTGAAGATCAATATTCCACTCTTGGATGCCATACAATAAGTGCCTTCATATGCAAAGTTTTTGAAGGACTTGTGCACGGTGAAGAGGAAGCTGAATGTAAAGAAGAAAGCTTTCTTAACGGAGCAAGTTAGTGCATTGATATTGAGCGAGACTCCTCAGAAGTTTGGAGATCCTGGCTCTCCCAACATTTCCATTATGATTGGTGAATCACGGATTGGGAGAGCTTTACTTGATTTGGGAAGTAGTGTGAACTTTCTACCGTTCTCAGTATATGAGCAGTTGGGATTGGGTGAGCTTAAAAAGACCTCCATCATGCTACAGTTGGCTGACAGATCAGTTAAAGTACCGAGGGGTATTGTAGAGGACGTGTTGGTCCAGCTGGACAAATTCTACTACCCAGTAGATTTTGTGGTTCTTGACATGCAGCAGCCGGTCTCCACTATTTACCAAGCTCCTGTCATCTTAGGAAGACCATTTCTAGCTACATCAAATGCATTGATCAATTGCAAAAGTGGAGTTTTGAAGATTACCTTTAGGAACATGGCACTGGAGTTGAACGTTTTCAACGCTTGCAAGATGCCAGCACATTTTGATGACACAAGCGATTTGAATGCTGTGGAAAGTTTGACACCAACAGATTTTATTTGCTCAACTTCTCCCTTCTCTGATGATGATTATATTTTTCAGACACCTGAATTTTTACTTGATGAGAAAATTGATCATATCAATGAAGATGACTTTGATTTTTTTGATTGTTTTGCAGATTCTTCATTACCACTTGAAATACAGTTTGCGGGAGCAAGATGGAAACCCCAGTTTGAAGCTCTACCACCACCAGACATGCTTAAATCTTCAGAGGAAGAAGTTCCCCAGTTGGAGCTGAAACCGCTTCCTCAAGATTTAAAGTATGTGTTCCTTGGTCCTGAAGAAGGCACTTTTCCGGTGGTGATTTCCTCAAAGCTAAATCAGAAGGATGAAGCCCAGTTGATTGAAGTATTAAGGAAGCATCGAGGCGCAATTGGTTGGACAATAGCTGACATCAAAGGCATTGATGCCGCTGTATGTACCCACAGAATCCATCTTGAAGACGATGCTAGACCGGTTCGTAATGCTCAACGTAGGCTCAATCCTACCATGAAGGAAGTTGTGAAAGAGGAGGTGCTTAAGCTACTCGCAGTAGGTATCATTTATCCCATCTCAGACAATAAGTGGGTAAGTCCAACTCAAGTGGTACCAAAGAAATCTAGTTTGACTGTCATAAAAAATGATAAAAATGAGTTGATTCCAACTAGAATGGTTACTGGCTGGAGAATGTGCATTGACTATAGAAAACTTAACTCAGCCAGTAGGAAGGATCATTTTCCTTTACCATTCTTGGATCAAATTTTGGAAAGAGTAGCTGGTAATGCATATTATTGTTTCTTGGATGGCTATTCTGGTTATTATCAAATTGCTGTAGCACCTGAGGATCAGGAGAAAACCACTTTCACCTGTCCTTTTGGCACTTTTGCTTTTACTAGAATGCCTTTTGGTCTGTGTAATGCTCCAGCTACTTTTCAGAGATGCATGATGAGTATTTTTTCTGATATGATTGATGACATTTGTGAAATATTTATGGATGATTTCTCTGTTTTTGGAAAATCCTTTGAGAGTTGTTTGCATAATTTGGCAGGTATTCTCCAGATATGTGAGGAAAAAAATCTTTTACTTAATTGGGAGAAATGCCAATTTATGGTTACTCAGGGCATTGTATTGGGGCATATTGTTTCTTCTGAGGGTATAAAAGTTGACAAGGCAACGATTGAATTAATATCTAAACTTCCTATCCCTAGGACAGTTAGGGATATTTGTTCTTTTCTTAGTCATGTTGGCTTTTATAGGCGGTTTATTCAAGGGTTTAGTTCTATTGCAAAACCTTTGTGCACTCTTCTACAAAATGATATTGAATTTGTTTGGACTGATGAGTGCCAAAAAGCCTTTGATACCTTGAAAAAGTCGCTTACCACTGCCCCTATTGTGCAACCCCCGCAGTGGGACCTTCCCTTTGAGATTATGACAGATGCTAGTGACTATGCCTTAGGAGCTATTTTGGGGCAGCGAGTGGATAACAGACCTTTTGTGATTTATTATGCCAGTAGAACTTTGAATGATACCCAGAAAAATTATACCACTACTGAAAAAGAATTGCTTGCAGTGATTTTTGCACTTGATAAATTCCGGGCTTATATTCTTGGTTCTCCTGTTACTGTTTTCACTGACCACTCTGCTCTTAAGTATTTGTTGGCTAAGAAAGATGCAAAACCACGCTTGATTCGCTAGATTCTATTACTTCAAGAGTTCAACATCAACATTAAGGACAAGAAAGGAGTTGAAAACGTGGTAGCTGACCACCTCTCTAGATTGTCATCATCTCCTTCTTCACATGTCAGCCTTTCTCTTGATGATAGTTTTCCGGATGAGCAACTGTTTGTGGTTGATAGAGCTCCCTGGTATGCTGACATAGTCAATTATCTGGTGACTAAGCGAATGCCTTCTGAATGGTCAACCCAAGATAAGCGTCGGTTTTTATCTGAGGTAAAACATTTCTACTTTGATGATCCTTATCTTTTCAAATATTGTTCGGACCAATTGATTCGGAGATGCATTCCTGATGATGAGTTTTCTTCGGTATTGAGATTTTGTCATATTGGTGCATGTGGTGGTCATTTTTCAGCAAATAAAACAGTGGCAAAAATTTTGCAAAGCGGTTTTTATTGGCCTTCCATGTTTAAGGACGCTTACAATTTTTGTAAGGCATGTGAGTCTTGTCAAAAGTTGGGAGCCATTAGCAAAAGAAACATGATGCCCCTTTCCCCCATTCTTATTTTAGAAATCTTTGATTGTTGGGGAATAGACTTCATGGGACCTTTTCCGGTTTCTTTTGGAAACACATATATTTTATTGGCTGTGGACTATGTTTCAAAGTGGGTTGAGGCAATCGCTTGCAAAACCAATGACCATCATGTTGTACTAAAGTTTTTACAATCTTTGTTTGCTCGATTTGGCATGCCCAAGGTTATCATTAGTGACGGGGGTTCTCATTTTTGCAATAAACCATTTTCTACACTTATGAAGAAATATGGTATCACACACAGAGTTTCTACCCCTTATCACCCTCAAACAAATGGGCAAGCTGAATTGGCAAACAGAGAGATAAAAATCATTCTGGAGAAAACAGTAAATCCTAATAGGAAAGATTGGTCGATTAAGCTTATTGATGCTTTGTGGGCTTATAGGACAGCTTTTAAAACAAATCTAGGGATGTCTTCCTATCGATTAGTTTATGGTAAAGCTTGTCATTTACCTGTTGACATTCAGCATCGAGCTCTTTGGGCCATAAAACATGTTAACATGTCACTTGATGAAGCTTCAGGGTTGAGAAAATTGCAGATCAATGAATTGGATGAAGCTCGTCGGAATGCTTATGACAACGCGCAACTGGCAAAGGAACGCATGAAAATTCTGCATGATCAGAAAATTCATCCAAAGCATTTCACACTTCGCCAGGAAGTTCTTCTTTACAACTCTCGCTTGCATATTTTTCCTGGAAAGTTGAAATCCCGATGGAGTGGGTCGTACATTGTAAAGACCGTTCATCCTCATGGCGCGGTAGACATTGTCAATCCGAAGAATGGTAATAGCTTCCCTGTCAACGGACAACGTCTAAAGTCATTTCTGAAGGTCTTTGATCCACATGAAGAGATCTTGCTTGTGCAAGACCCCAGGGGAGTTCTTTAAGTTGTTTTTCCTTCTTTACAGTTTTCTTTACTTGCTTTGTTCTTATTTGTTCTTTTGTTTTGATTTTATATTTCATGTTGATTGTTTGTTTTGCTTGCTTAGTTCTGTGCACTTTGTTTTCTTTCGTTCGATTCATTGAGGACTATATATCTCACTAGTTGGGGGGTAGCATGTGTGCACATAAGAAAAAAAAAATTGAAATTTAAGATTTGTGAAATTTGAGCATCTTGGTGGAGTAGTTGAGCTGGATCATTTGTGAAAAATTTATTTTCAAGCTTAAACATATAGCATAATTTTTGATGCATCATGTTTTGTTGATATGTGGCTTGAAACACCAGGATGTTATGCTTATTGAGATGAAACTTGATAAAATTTTTGTAGAACGAAAGACAAATTTTGAAGGACATTTTGCACATGCTTACGCTTGTAGTGTTCCTTATTTACCATTCATTGATTTAACACTGGAGAAATAAAAGGCAGGACTACCGAGCCATGCCAAAAAATTAAAAAAAAAATAAAAAATGAAAAGATTAAAAAAAAAAAGTGAGAGAAAAGGAATAAAGGCAACTTAGTGAACTTTCCTAAGTAAAAAGGGCTAGAAACAGTTACCCAAGACTTTGGGGGTTGAGTGTCCAACCTTTAAAAAACAGAGCTGGCGTGAAAACTGCTAGTCCCTTGGGCTTTGAGGTAGTTAGAATCAGCAACGATTAATCTTAAGGTTGAAAAATCCTATGACAAATCATGGCTAGTAATAAGGAACGCACAGCCAGTTTAGCTCCACACACACATTTGAGTTATGAGGAATTTGCCTCAATTCTACGTGAAAGATTGTTGAGATAGTCTGGATGGGTATAGCCCCTGGTGGTTTAGTGGTAACATGTCACTTTTGTGAGAATTCAGAATTATGTTTGATTGCTTTTGTTTGAATTTCGAGTTTTATGCAATGTTCATCTCAATTAATTTTCACTATTTTGCACAAGGATTAGCAAAATGCTAGTTGGGGGGTGTGATTGAGCTGAAATATTGCATATTTTAGCTATTTAAAACCAATGTATTTTAAATTCATCGTGACATTATTATTGGTTTTAAATGGAAAAATGGTTAAACTGAATAAATCAAAATTGTGATTTTAATTGATTAAAAGCATGAATTTCTGCTTGAATTCTACCAACTATTGATTACTGTGCATTCTAGTCCATAATTTTTCTTGCTTTCTATTATCATTTGTGTTTGTACCATTATTCTCCTTGTTGCTCTGTCTCTCTCTCTCTCCCCCAACTGCAAATACTTCTTTGGAAGCTGCAAAGTGAGGGAGACGTGCAGAGAGAGACATGGGTTTGTTAGATGATGTATGAAAAATCTCTCTATTTGTTTTTTCTTCAATGGAAGTACAAGGAAATATCTGACTTAACTAGGTAATTTCTAGATGGATTTTTGCTTTGTTTTCTTGGGGGTCATTTTCTGTGCCAGTTAACTGAGGTTTGAAGATTGGCCACTGGTTAGTGGAAGTGGTGGGAATTGCGTACTATGAATATGATTTGAAGTTGGTTTTGCCTCTTGTGGCCCGAGGAGTCATTGCTTTTGCTTACCACACGAACACCATGCATGGGACCAACTTACACATGCAGCTCACATGCAATAAACGTGACGGCAGCCTCTCACACGATGCAACCATGCAGCAGAACAAACACATGTGTTCACTCGGACAGCAGCAAACCAAAGCACTCACTCGGACATGCTTTGATAGCCAATCACACATGCAGCATCATTCGGACAGCACTCAAACAAACCATGCACATGCAGACAGCAAGCAGCAGGAGAAGAAATGGATGATGCACATGCAGAATAGAAACGCACTCGGACAGCAGCTACTACAGCAAAAGAAAGAAGACCACATGGACAGCACACATGCAGACATGCAACTCATTCGGACTATGCATGGGACCAACTTACACATGGACAGCAACCTGAACGTGCAGCAACCTGGACAGAAAGCATACAGCACATTGCAGACAAACACAGCAGCAAAGACACTCACACACCCTTCGGACAGCACTCACACATGCATGCACACATGTACACAACAGAAAGCAGACCAGCCTCATTCGGACAGCACACAGCTGGACCCACAGCAGCTCACTCGGATGTGCAGCAGCTGCTGCAGGAAGGAAAAGCACAGAGCCAGTTCACACATGCATGACACCAGGAACACTCAGACAGCAGACCATTCACTCGGATGTGCAGCAGCTACTACAGCAATGAACCTGCAGCAAGGACAAGCACACATGCACATGCAGAACAGAAAGCATCATTCGGACACATGCAGAAAAGTGACACCAACTCACTCTAAAGCACACAGCCGGACAGCAGCCACTCACACACGCTGGATGTTGTTGGAAAGTAAGAGCATTTCAGACCTGAAGCACAGGAAGACAACAGGTCATATTCCATTTGTCGGATCTACAACAGTACATGGATGTATACACTCGGACGGGCAGCAGGAGTGAATATTTAATCAGCTGGAGGCAGCAACACATGGGAGTTTTTTACTTACTTCTTTCCGTTTAGAAGCTAGAGAGAGTTATTGGTTTTTTTTTTTGGTTTTTCATTCGGCTACAGTTGAGCAACTAAGTTCTTGAAGTTGCACTTGTTTTCCCGTTTGAGTTTTCTTTCCTTATATAGCCGTAGGGCAACCTTGAGTTTATTTTCCTTCTCTTTCGTTTAAATAGCAGAATTTTCATTTCATTTTCTTTGACTTTTCTTTCTTAATATAGATTGGCCAGTTTTTGTTTTTGCCTACAATGCTTTGTTGTTTTAAGAATTTTTTTTAAGTATTAAGAATTGTTTTAGAATTTTATCTCATTAATTGTAATACCTTAATTTCTTTCAAGTGTGCTAGTTTGTTTCATGCAACAAGAGAATTGTTTTAGAAGTTTTTAATCAAGTATGCTAGTTTGTTTCATGAAATAAAGGAATTGTTTTAGAAGTTTTTAATTAAATGTACTAGTTTAATTTATTGCAAGAAGGGTTTGGTAGAGAGCTTTTGTTTTTGTTTTAGTTGGATAATTTAATTGTTGTTTACTTATTTCATGTTATTTATTTTTATTGTTTCATTAAGCTTTCATTTTAATAGTGATTACAATTGTTATGGTTTAATTTGAGAATTTGTGATTTAGATACAATGATAAACCCTAGAATATTGGTTTTATGCATTTTCAATTTTCAATGCATGTTTTGTCAATTACTTTCTAATCTAGTTTAATTCTTAATTTAGTTTTATTAATCTCTGAATTTAATCTGTTAGTCATTTACATTCCAATCCGACAATCAAAAATCTAAAAATATGAATCTAGTCCATGACTAGTAACCTCTTCCATCCATTGTACATCATCCTCTTGTTTTCTCTTTGTGAAGTCTTTCACATTTTTCAACAAGTTTAATTTTAAGTAACTTTCCCTGAGGAGACGATTTAGGAATTTATTCCTAATTATTACACGACATCCTCCTGCACTTGGGATAGCATTAGTGCTACTCATTTTTGAGTGAGTCACACATTACACTCATGTGGGACTTGTTGGGCTTGAGGGAAACCAATGGATTGGTGTGTGTGGGATTCAATACGATGACTAAAGTTAACGATAGTTTTCTTGGTGCCAATTCGTCCAAACCAAGAACTGGACTACGAGGGTCAGGGAGGTGTGTACACGAAGAATTTGCCCTTGAGAAAAAGGTCAAAAAGGACAAGGCTAAGGACGGAATTGTACGAATGCACTTGAAGGAGCACCTAGCTTCCTTTGGTTCTCGTGATGTGTGATAGATCAAGGCTAATCTTTATAATCAATCTAAGAATAATTTCAAACAACAATAACATCAAAAAGATGGAGATGAAAGGGAGAGAACGAATTTAAAAGGAAATTAAGCCCAAAAGATGGTTTAGAGTTTACTAATAATCTTTAAGTTGATTAATGCACATAAGTTTGGTTAGAAACTTAACAATGCCTAGATGAGAAGATTAGGCGCATGTGGAACATCTTGGGCATGAGGGAAACAAATCGATTGGGGTGTGCGGGCTTCAATACAGTGAATGAAGTTAAAGACAGATTTCTTGGTGCCAATTCGTCCCAACCTAGAACTGAACTACGAGGGTCAGGGAGGTGTGTACACGAAGAAGTTTCCATTGAGGAAAACGTCAAAAAGGACAAGGTTAAGGGTGGAATAGTATGAATGCACTTGAAGGCGCACCAAGCTTCCGATTCGCTGTGAATTGGAAATTGACATGGCTTTGGTTCTAGTGATGTGTGATAGATTAAGGCTAATCTTCTAAATCAATCTAAGAATGATATACAACAGTAATAATATCAAAAAGGTCCAGATGAAAGGGAAAGAATGAATTTAAAGGAAAATTAAGCTCAAAACATGGTTTAGAGGTTATTAATCATCTTTAAGTTGATTAATGCACTTAAGTCTAGTTAGAAACTTAACCAAGGCTAGATGAGCACATTAGGCGCATGTGGAACTTCTTGGGCTTGAGGGAAACCAATGGATTGGTGTGTGCGGGCTTCAGTACGATGAATGAAGTTAAAGATAGATTTCCTGCTGCCAATTCTTCCAAACCTAGAACTGAACTACGAGGGTCAGGGAGGTGTGTACACGAAGAAGTTTCCCTTAAGGAAATGGTCAAAAAGGACAAGGTTAAGGGTGGAATAGTACGAATGCACTTGAAGGCGCACCAAGCTTCCGATTCGCTGCGAATTGGAAATTGACATGGCTTTGGTTCTAGTGATGTGAGATAGATCAAGGCTAATCTTCTAAATCAATCTAAGAATAATTTAAAAGAACAATAATATCAAAAAGGTGCAGATGAAAGGGAAAGAACGAATTGAAAAGGAAATTAAGCTCAAAACATAGTTTAGAGATTACTAATCGTCTTTAAGTTGATTAATGCACTTAAGTCTAGTTAGAAACTTAACCAAGGCTAGATGAGCACATTAGGCGCATGTGGAACTTCTTGGGCATGAGGGAATCCAACTGATTGGTGTGTGCGGGCTTCAATATGATGAATGAAGTTAAAGACAGATTTCTTGGTGCCAATTCATTCAAACCTAGAACTGAACTACGAGGGTCAGGAGGTGCGTACGCGAAGAAATTTCCCCTGAGGAAAAGGGCAAGGCTAAGGGCGGAATTGTACGAATGCAGTTGAAGGTGCACATAGCTTCTGATTCGCTGTCAATTGGAAATT
Source organism: Carya illinoinensis (assembly GCF_018687715.1). Lineage (NCBI taxonomy): Eukaryota > Viridiplantae > Streptophyta > Magnoliopsida > Fagales > Juglandaceae > Carya > Carya illinoinensis. Next base: position 21,802,801 of record NC_056765.1, read on the forward strand.
GACATTGCTTTGGTTCTAGTGATGTGTGATAGATCAAGGCTAATCTTCTAAATCATTGTAAGAATAATGTAACACAACAATAATATCAAAAAGGTGCAGATGAAAGGAAAATTAAGCTCAAAACATGGTTTATAGATTACTAATCATCTTTAAGTTGATTAATGCCCTTTGGTCTACTTAGAAACTTAACAATGGTTGGATGAGCACATTAGCCTCATGTGGAACTCCTTGGGCATGAGGGAAACCAATGGATTCATGTGGGCGGGCTTCAATACGATGAATGAAGTTAAAGACAGATTTCTTGGTGCCATTTCGTCCAAACCTAGAACTGAATTACGAGGAGGTCAGGTAGGTGCGTACACGAAGAAATTTCCCCTGAGGAAAAGGGCAAAAAGGGCAAGGCTAAGGGCGGAATTGTACGAATGCAGTTGAAGGTGCACATAGCTTCCGATTCGCTGTGAATTGGTAACTGACATGGCTTTCGTTCTAGTGATGTGTTATCAGATCAAGGCTAATCTTCTAATTCAATCTAAGAATAATATAAAACAACAATAATATCAAAAAGCTGCAGATAAAGGGGAAAGAATGAATTTAAAGGGAGATTAAGTTCAAAACATAGTTTAGAGATTACTAATCATCTTTAAGTTGATTAATGCGCTTAAGTCCAGTTAGAAACTTAACCAAGGCTAGATGAGCACATTAGGCGCATGTGGAACTTCTTGGGCTTGAGAAAAACCAATGGATTGGTGTGTGCGGGTTTCAATACGATGAATGAAGTTAAAGACAGATTTCTTGGTGCCATTTCGTCCAAATCTAGAACTAACCACGAGGGTCCGGGAGGTGTGTACACCAAGAAGTTTCCTTTGAGAAAATGGCCAAAAAGGACAAGGTTAAGGGTGGAATAGTACGAATGCACTTGAAGGCACACCAAGCTTCCAATTCGCTGTGAATTGGAAATTGACATGGCTTTGGTTCTAATGATGTGTGATAGATCAAGGCTAATCTTCTAAATCAATCTAAGAATAATGTAAAAGAACAATAATATTAAAAAGGTGCAGATGAAACGGAAAGAATGAATTTAAAGGGAAATTAAGCTCAAAACATAGTTTAGAGATTACTAATCATCTTTAAGTTGATTAATGCGCTTAAGTCTAGTCAGAAACTTAACAAAGGCTAGATGAGCACATTAGGCGCATGTGGAACTTCTTGGGCTTGGGTGACACCAATGGATTGATTGGTGTGTGCGGGTTTCAATACGATGAATTAAGTTAAAGATAGATTTCCTGGTGCCAATTCGTCCAAAGCTAGAACTGAACTACGAGGGTCAGGGAGGTGTGTACACCAAGAAGTTTCCCTTGAGGAAAAGGAAAAAAAGGACAAGGCTAAGGGCAGAATTGTACGAATGCACTTGATGGTGCACCTAGCTTTTGATTCGCTGTGAATTGGAAATTGACATGGCTTTGGCTCTAGCGATATGTGATAGATTAAGGCTAATCTTATAAATCAATGTAAGAATAATGGAACACAACAATAATATAAAAAAGGTGCAGATGAATGGGAAATTAAGCTCAAAACATGTTTAGAGATTACTAATCATCTTTAAGTTGATTAATACAATTAAGCCTAGTTAGAAACTTAAGAATGGTTAGATGAGCACATTACACTCATGTGGGACTTCTTGGCCTTGAGGGAAACCAAAGGATTGGTGTGTGCGGGTTTCAATACGATGACTAAAGTTAAAGGCAGATTTCTTGGTGCCAATTCGTCCAAGCCCAGAACTGAACTACGAGGGTCAGGGAGGTATGTACACAAAGAAGTTTCCCTAGAGAAAAAGGTCAAAAAGGACAAGGGTGAGGGCGGGATTGTACGAATGCACTTGAAGGTCCACCTAGCTTCTGATTCGCTGTGAATTGGAAATTGAGATGCCTTTGGTTCTAGTTTTGTGTGATACATCAAGGCTAATATTCTAAATCAATCTAAGAATAATGAAAAACAACAAGCATATCAAAAAGGCACAGACGAAAGGGAAAGCATGAATTTAAAGGGAAATTAAGTTCAAAATATGGCTTAGAGATTGCTAATCATCTTTTAGTTGATTAATGCAATTAAGCCTAGTTAGAAACTTAACAATGGTTAGATGAGCACATTACACTCATGTGGGACTTCTTGGGCTTGGGGGAAACCAATGGATTGGTGTGTGCGGGGTTCAATACGATGACTGAAGTTAAAGACAGATTTCTTGGTGCCAATTCCTCCAAATCAAGAACCGAACTACGAGGGTCAGGGAGGTGTGTACACGAAGAATTTTCCCAAGGAAAAGGTCAAAAAGGGCAAGGCTAAGGGCGGAATTGTACAAATGCACTTGAAGGTGCACATATCTGCCGATTCGCTGTGAATTGGAAATTGACATGGCTTTGGTTCTAATGATGTGTGATAGATCCAGGCTAATCTTCTAAATCAGTCTAAGAATAATATAAAACAACAATAATATCAAAAAGGTGCAGATGAAAGGGAAAGAATGAATTTAAAGGGAAATTAAGCTCAAAATATGGTTTAGAGGTTACTAATCATCTTTAAGTTGATTAATGCAATTAAGCCTAGTTAGAGACTTAACAATGGTTAGATGACCACATTACACTCATGGGGGACTTCTTGGGCTTGAGGGAATCCAACGGATTGGTGTGTGCGGGCTTCAATATGATGAATGAAGTTAAAGACAGATTTCTTGGTGCCAATTCGTCCAAACCTAGAACTGAACTACGAGGGTCAGGGAGGTGCGTACATGAAGAAATTTCGCCTGAGGAAAAGGGCAAAAAGCGCAAGGCAAAGGGTGGAATTGTACGAATGCAGTTGAAGGTGCACATAGCTTCCGATTCGCTGTCAATTGGAAATTGACATGGCTTTGGTTCTAGTGATGTGTGATAGATCAAGGCAATGTAAGAATAATGTAACACAACAATAATATCAAAAAGGTGCAGATGAAAGGAAAATTAAGCTCAAAACATGGTTTATAAATTACTAATCATCTTTAAGTTGATTAATGCCCTTTAGTCTAGTTAGAAACTTAACAATGGTTGGATGAGCACATTAGCCCCATGTGGAACTCCTTGGGCTTGAGGGAAACCAATGGATTTATGTTTGCCGGCTTCAATACGATGAATGAAGTTAAAGACAGATTTCTTGGTGCCATTTCGTCCAAGCCCAAAATTGAACTACGAGGGTCAAGGAGGTGTGTACACCAAGAGGTTTCCCTTGAGGAAAAGGTCAAAAAGGACAAGGCTAAGGGTTGAATTGTACGAATGCACTTGAAGGAGCACCTAGCTTCCGATTCATAGTCAATTGGAAATTGACATGGTTTTGGTCCTAGTGATGTGTGATAGATCAAGGCTAATCTTCTAAATCAATGTAAGAATAATGTAACACGACAATAATATCAAAAAGGTGCAGATGAAAGGGAAATTAAGCTCAAAACATGGTTTAGAGATTACTAATCATCTTTAAGTTGATTAATGCAATTAAGCCTAGTTAGAAACTTAACAATGGTTAGATGAGCACATTACACTCATGTGGGATTTCTTGGGCTTGTGGGAAACCAAAGGATTGGTGTGTGCGGGTTTCAATACGATGACTGAAGTTAAAGGCAGATTTTCTTGGTGCCAATTCGTCCAAGCTAATGGGCCCCAAGGCGGACCAAGTCTTAAGGATCAATTACAAGATTAAGAGCCTTGAAGATCAAAGGAGCAATACAAGAATTAGTGCAATCTAATTGAGATCAAGCTAGCAAGAGCCCAACACTCATGATGGGCTTGAAAGAAGGAGAACCAGTTTTGATCCACTTGATCCAGGCTATGGAAGACACGACTTAGGCTTATTGTTATTGAACGCCATGGATTTATTGATTTCATTAGAATGGCTTATTTTATTAGTCAAATGAATTGATCAAGAATAATTAGGCTTAGGGGATGTCTAGCCCACACGTCTTATTTCTAATGAACTAGGGTTTGGCGAAGGTCTTGTATTTTGGCCAAGGGTTTATTTGGAAAGTTATAAATTTATGTCTTACTAGGGTTTCAGAAGTTACTGTAGTGCGGCGTATGGCACTGTTCACGCTACAGTACCCGAGGCATTGTTTACTTAAGGTTTTTGGGGATTGTCTATTTAAACCAATTTTAACCTCATTTGAGAGGCAGACTATATGGAATTGTCATTGAGAGTTGAGTTATCTCCTCTTGTTCTTCTTGAACTTCTGAACTTATCAAAGGTAAATCAAAACCTTTGTGGCGTTCTTCCTTTGTAATCTAGGTTCTTGAGACGGGTTCTTCAATGGGTCTAGATTTTGATATAATCTAGGTTCTTTGAACGAGTTCTCATCAGGTCTAGATCCTCCATCCATATACCTGAGTTTGGCTTTCTTGGGGTTGTTTTTCCAGTATTGTTGTTGGGTCTCAAAGCAAGTCTATTGGGGTTCACATCGTTTGGTAATCAGAGCAAGGTTTCCAATCAGGTGTAATTCTATCTTTTATCTATTGCATCTTTAATTCTAGGGTTTCATTGTTCTAGGGTTGCAAAAAAAAAAAAGTGCAGAAATTCGTTTTTCCTAGAGCTGCCAGATTACTCTATCATTTTGATTTCATGTTTATCAACATTGGGTGACTAAATTGCTTGTTTGAGGGCTGCCAAAAGTTGCAGCATCTGTAGGGTTAGAAATTTCTGGGGTTTCTTGCATCTTTAAGTTTGTCAATTCCTTGGAGTGTCATTTCATTGATTCTCTTCTATTTCCTTGCCAATTTTTATGTGTTTGAATTCAATTGTTTGATTGTTACAATTGAATATTGCTGTTTTTGATTGAAATAGTGAGAAAAGAAAGGAAAAGAAAAGAAAAGAAAGGAAAGGAAAAGAAAAGAAAAAAAAAAGAAAAGAAAAAAAAATCGAAAAAAAAAATCCAAATTTTTATTTTATTTCAAAGGGGCTACATATATCATTATAGTTGGTATATTGTCTTGTGATTACTCTTTCCCTTGTATCATTTCCTTGAGTTTTGTGTCATTTTATTCTTTCAGTGTTTTCTCTTGTCTTGATTTAGTTCAATTAGTTCTGAAAGAACTTGAGTGGGAAAACTCTTGAGGTAAAAGGCAAGAGAGTGTGAGATCATTATCGGAAAAAAGCCAATTAAGTGTGAAACACGAGTGGAGTGCCATTATTTGAGTGTAAACACGTAAGATAGAGAGCGTTAGGTCTTTTTCCACTAACATTCTTTTTTGTGCAGCACATACAATGACTCTCATTAAAGTGACTCATAACCAAAAGGGATGTCAAATAATTCATTTGTGCTGCAAGCCATGCAACAAAAATTTGAGTGGTTGAACATGGTGTTGGGAGAAGTAAGGGATAGGATGGATCAACGAGGCGCAGTGATTAAAAATCTACGAAGTGGGAAAGATAAGAGGAGACATAAGCCTAGTATTGAGAATAGGTACGATAAGAATGAAGAGTATGACGAGTCTCTTGTTGTTAGGCGTGCTCCTAATACAGAATTTAAGATGGATGATATAGAGCAACAAAGAGAGAACATTTTTCATACTAGATGCCACATCAACAACAAGGTATGTAGTATGATAATTGATGGTGGAAGTTGTACTAATGTTGCTAGCACTACTTTAGTTGAGAAATTGAATTTACCTACCTTGAAATACCCTAGACCATACAAGTTGCAGTGGTTGAATGATTGTGGGGAGGTTAGGGTAAATAAGCAAGTGCTAGTTTCTTTTTCAATTGGGAAGTACAAGGATGAGGTGCTTTGTGATGTAGTGCCTATGCATGCTGGCCATATTTTGTTGGGGAGGCCGTGGCAGTGTGATAGGAGAGTGATCCATGATGGGTTTAGGAACATGTACAGTTTTGAAAATGATGGAAAAACAATCAAACTTGCTCCTTTAACTCCAACACAGGTCCATGAGAACCAACTCAAGTTGAAAAGTGAGGTTGATCAAGAAAGAAAGAGTAAAAGTGAGGTTGAGGAAGAAAGAAATAGTGAAACCTCAAGAAAAAGAGAGAATGAGTTGAAAAACAATTGTGAGGCTGAGAGTTCACAAAAAGATGTTGAAAAAGGGATTGAAAGAAAGGAGAGTGTAAAGGAAAAAGAGAGTGAAAGAAATGAGGGTGATGTTAAAACCACAAGAAAAGAAGAGAGTGAAAAGAAAGATGAGAGCGAAGAAAGTGAGAGAAAAACAAAGAGAGAAGTGAGTTTTTATGCTAAGGCAAATTTTAATACTAACGGACTTAACAAATCTTTGCCTAGTGTTGTTATCTCTTCGTTGCAGGGATATGAGGTCATGATTCCTAGCGGTGTGTTTAGTGGATTGCCACCTATTAGAGAGATAGAGCAATACATTGATCTTGTGCCAGGTGTGACAATCCCTAACCGACCTTTATTTGAAGAGCATAAGTCCTTGACACACTTGAAGGGACAAGTTAAGTTGGATAGAATGCATGCCAAGTGGGTTCAATTCATTGAGACCTTTCCTCATGTAATTCAGTACACATATGGTAAGAGAAATCTTGTATTTGAAGCATTATCAAGAAGGTATGTCCTTGTCTTCATTTTGGATGCAAAGTTATTGAGATTTCAATATGATAAGAACTTGTTTGTTAATGATGATGGCTTGGCTAGTGTGTATGGAGTACGTGAGAAAGCATCGTTTTCTCATTTATATAGACTAGATTGGTACTTGTTTAGAGAGAAAAGATTTTGTGTGCCTACTAGTCTTATGCGTGAGTTGCTTGTGCATGGATGTGGTCTGTTGAGAAATTTTGATATAAAGAGGACTTTAGACATGTTGCATGATCATTGGTGGGAGTACTACTTGCCATTCATTAAGTTTGCATATGGTTGGAGTGGTCACTTTGGTATAAAGAATATTTTAGGCATATTGCATGAATATTGGTGGGAGTATTGTTTTCCATTCATTGAGTTTGCATATAGTTGGAGTGGTCACTTTGGTGTAAAGAAGAGTTTACGTGTATTACATGAAAACTTTTGGGAGTATGGTTTGCCATTCATTGAGATCGCATATAATTGGAATGGTCATTTTGGTGTAAGGAAGACTTTAGATGTGTTTCATGAACGTTTGTGGGAGTATCATTTTCTATTTATTGAATTGTTCCATGAAAGTTTGTGGGAGTATCGTTTTCCAATTATTACACGAACGTTTGCGAGAGTATCATTTGTCATTTATAGAGTTTGCATATAATAGGATCATGCACACTGCTACTTCATATTGTCCTTTTGAAATTATTTATGGTTTTAATCCATTTATTTCTTTTGATTTAATGCATTTACCTGTTGATGACAAAAGTAGCTTGGATGGACATTTGCAAATTCTTGATAAAGTTAATGATACTTCATATCTAGTAGATCTTCCAGGTAAGTATCATGTGTTTGCTATTTTCAATGTTACTGATTTTTTTCCCTATGATCCAGGTGGAGATTCGAAGTCGAATCCTTTTGAAGAGAGGGGGAATGATGGGCCCCAAGGCGGACCAAGTCTTAAGGATCAATTACAAGATTAAGAGCCACGTAGACCAAGGGAGCAATACAAGAATTAGTGCAATCCAATTGGGATCAAGCTAGCAAGAGCCCAACACTCATGATGGGCTTGAAAGAAGGAGAACCAGTTTTGATCCACTTGATCCAGGCTATGGAAGACACGACTTGGGCTTATTGTTATTAAACGCCATGGATTTATTGATTTCATTAAAATGGCTTATTTTATTAGTCAAATGAATTGATCAAGAATAATTAGGCTTAGGGGATGTCTAGCCCACACGTCTTATTTCTAATGAACTAGGGTTTGGCGAAGGTCTTGTATTTTGGCCAAGGGTTTATTTGGAAAGTTATAAATTTATGTCTTACTAGGGTTTCAGAAGTTACTGTAGCGCGGCGTATGGCACTGTTCACGCTACAGTACCCGAGGCATTGTTTACTTAAGGTTTTTGGGGATTGTCTATTTAAACCAATTGTAACCTCATTTGAGAGGCAGACTATATGGAATTGTCATTGAGAGTTGAGTTATCTCCTCTTGTTCTTCTTGAACTTCTGAACTTATCAAAGGTAAATCAAAACCTTTGTAGCGTTCTTCCTTTGTAATCTAGGTTCTTGAGACGGGTTCTTCAATGGGTCTAGATTTTGATATAATCTAGGTTCTTTGAACGAGTTCTCATCAGGTCTAGATTCTCCATCCATATACCTGAGTTTGGCTTTCCTGGGGTTGTTTTTCCAGTATTATTGTTGGGTCTCAAAGCAAGTCTATTGGGGTTCACATCACAAGCCCAGAACTGAACTACGAGGGTCAGGGAGGTATGTACACGAAGAAGTTTCCTTTGAGGAAAAGGTCAAAAAAGACAACGCTGAGGGCGGGATTGCACGAATGCACTCGAAGGTCCACCTAGCTTCCGATTCGTTGTGAATTGGAAATTGAGATGGCTTTGGTTCTAGTTTTGTGTGATACGTCAAGGCTAATATTCAAAATCAATCTAAGAATAATGCAAAACAACAATCATATCAAAAAAGAGCAGACGAAAGGGAAAGAATGAATTTAAAGAGAAATTAAGCTCAAAATATGGCCTAGAGATTGCTAATCATCTTTAAGTTGATTAATGCAATTAAGCCTAGTTAGATACTTAACAATGGTTAGATGAGCACATTACACTCATGTGGGACTTCTTGGGCGGGGGGCAAACCAATGGATTGGTGTGTGCGGGGTTCAATACGATGACTGAAGTTAAAGACAGATTTCTTGGTGCCAATTCGTCCAAACCAAGAACTGAACTACGAGGGTCAGGGAGGTGTGTACACGAAGAATTTTCCCTTGAGGAAAAGGTAAAAAAGCTCAAGGCTAAAGACGGAATTGTACGAATGCACTTGAAGGAGCACCTAGCTTCCGATTCGCTGTGAATTGGAAATTGACATGGCTTTGGTTCTAGTGATGTGTGATAGATCAAGGCTAATCTTTATAATCAATCTAAGAATAATTTCAAACAGCAATAACATCAAAAAGGTGGAGATGAAAGGGAGAGAACGAATTTAAAAGGAAATTAAGCTCAAAACATAGTTTAGAGATTACTAATCATCTTTAAGTTGATTAATGCGCTTAAGTCTAGTTAGAAACTTAACAATGCCTAGATGAGCACATTACACTCATGTGGGACTTCTTGGGCTTGAGGGAAACCAAAGGATTGGTGTCTGCGGGTTTCAATCCGGTGACTGAAGTTAAAGGCAAATTTCTTGGTGCCAATTCGTCCAAGCCCAGAACTGAACTACGAGGGTCAGGGAGGTATATACACGAAGAAGTTTCCCTTGAGTAAAAGGTCCAAAATGACAAGTCTGAGGGCGGGATTGTACGAATGCACTTGAAGGTCCACCTAGCTTCCGATTCGCTGTGAATTGGAAATTGAGATGGCTTTGGTTCTAGTTTTGTGTGATACATCAAGGCTAATATTGTAAATCAATCTAAGAATAATGTAAAACAACAATCATATCAAAAAGGAGCAGACGAAAGGGAAAGAATGAATTTACAGGGAAATTAAGCTCAAAATATGGCTTAGAGATTGCTAATAATCTTTTAGTTGATTAATGGAATTAAGCCTAGTTAGAAACTTAACAATAGTTAGATGAGCACATTACACTCATGTGGGACTTCTTGGGCTTGGGGGAAACCAATGGATTGGTGTGTGCGGGGTTCAATACGATGACTGAAGTTAAAGACAGATTTCTTGGTGCCAATTCCTCCAAACCAAAAACTGAACTACGAGGGTCAGGGAGGTGTGTACCCGAAGAATTTTCCCGAGGAAAAGGTCAAAAAGGGCGAGGCTAAGGGCGGAATTGTACGAATGCACTTGAAGGTGCACATATCTTCCGATTCGCTGTGAATTGGAAATTGACATGGCTTTGGTTCTAGTGATGTGCGATAGATCCAACCTAATCTTCTAAATTAGTCTAAGAATAATATAAAACAACAAGAATATCAAAAAGCTGCAGATGAAAGGGAAAGAATGAATTTAAAAGGAAATTAAGGTCAAAACATGGTTTAGAGGTTACTAATCATCTTTATGTTGATTAATGCAATTAAGCCTAGTTAGAAACTTAACAATCATTAGATGAGCACATTACACTCGTGTGGGACTTCTTGGGCTTGGGGGAAACCAATGGATTGGTGTGTGCGGGGTTCAATACGATGACTGAAGTTAAAGACAGATTTCTTGGTGCCAATTCATCCAAACCAAAAACTGAACTACGAGGGTCAGGGAGGTGTGTACACGAAGAATTTTCCCGAGGAAAAGGTCAAAAAGGGAAAGGCTAAGGGCGGAATTGTACGAATGCACTTGAAGGTGCACATATCTTCCGATTCGTTGTGAATTGGAAATTGACATGGCTTTGGTTCTAGTGATGTGCGATAGATCCAAGCTAATCTTCTAAATCAGTCTAAGAATAATATAAAACAACAAGAATATCAAAAAGCTGCAGATGAAAGGTAAAGAATGAATTTAAAAGGAAATTAAGGTCAAAACATGGTTTAGAGGTTACTAATCATCTTTAAGTTGATTAATGCAATTAAGCCTAGTTAGAAACTTAACAATCATTAGATGAGCACATTACACTCGTGTGGGACTTCTTGGGCTTGAGGGAAACCAATGGATTGGTGTGTGCGGGTTTCAATACGATGACTGAAGTTAAAGACAGTTTTCTTGGTGCCAAAACATCCAAACCTAGAACTGAACCACGAGGGTCAGGGAGGTATGTACACGAAGAAGTTTCCCTTGAGGAAAAGGTCAAAAAGGACAAGGCTAAGGGCGGAATTGTACGACTGCACTTGAAGGTGCACCTAGCTTCCGATTCGCTATGAATTGCAAAATTGACATGGTTTAGAGATTACTAATCATCTATAAGTTGATTAATGCAATTAAGCCTAGTTAGAAACTTAACAATGGTTAGATGAGCACATTACACACATGTGGGACTTCTTGGGCTTGAGGGAAACCAATGGATTGGTGCACCTAGCTTCCGATTCGCTGTGAATTGGAAATTGACATGGCTTTGGTTCTAGTTTTGTGTGATAGATCAAGGCTAATATTCTAACTCAATCTAAGAATAATGTAAAACAATAATAATATCAAAAAGGACCAGACAAAAGGGAATGAATGAATTTAAAGGAAAATTAAGCTCAAAACATGGTTTAGAGGTTACTAATCATCTTTAAGTCGATTAATGCAATTAAGCCTAGTTAGAAACTTAACAATGGTTAGATGAGCACATTACACTCATATGGGACTTCTTGGGCTTGAGGGAAACCAATGGAATGGTGTGTGCAGGTTTCAATACGATGACTGAAGTTAAAGACAGATTCCTTGGTGCCAATTCGTCCAAACCTAGAACTGAACCACGAGGGTCAGGGAGGTATGTACACGAAGAAGTTTCCCTTGAGGAAAAGGTCAAAAAGGACAAGGCTAAGGGCGGAATTGTACGACTGCACTTGAAGGTGCACCTAGCTTCCGATTCGCTATGAATTGCAAAATTGACATGGCTTTGGTTCTAAACTTCTAGTGATGTGTGATACATCAAGGCTAATATTCTAAATCAATCTAAAAATAATTTAAAACAACAATAATATCAAAAAGCTGCAGATGAAAGGGAAATTAAACCCAAAACATGGCTTAAAGATTACTAATCATCTTTAAGTTGATTAATGCAATTAAGCCTAGTTAGAAACTTAACAATGGTTGGATGAGCACACTAGACTCATGTGGAACTTCTTGGGCATGGGGGAATCCAATGGATTGGTGTGTGTGGGCTTCAATATGATGAATGAAGTTAGAGACAGATTTCTTGGTGCCAATTCATTCAAACCTAGAACTGAACTATGAGGGTCAGGGAGGTGTGTACACGAAGAAGTTTCCCCTGAGGAAAAGGGCAAAAAGGGTATGGGCAGAATTGTACGAATGCAGTTGAAGGTGCACATAGCTTCCGATTTGCTGTCAATTGGAAATTGACATGGCTTTGGTTCTAGTGATGTGTGATAGATCAGGGCTAATCTTCTAAAGCAATGTAAGAATAATGTAACACAACAATAATATCAAAAAGGTGCAGATGAAAGGGAAATTAAACCCAAAACTTGGTTTATAGATTGCTAATCATCATTAAGTTGATTAATGCGCTTTAGTCTAGTTAGAAACTTAACAATGGTTGGATGAGCACATTAGCCTCGTGTGGATCTCCTTGGGCTTGAGGGAAACCAATGGATTCATGTGGGCGGGCTTTAATACGATGAATGGAAGTTAAAGACAGATTTCTTGGTGCCATTTCGTCCAAACCTAGAACTGAACTATGAGGGTCAGGGAGCTGTGTACACCAAAAAGTTTCTCTTGAGGAAAAGGTCAAAAAGGACAAGGCTAAGGGCGGAATTGTACGAATGCACTTGAAGGTACACCTAGCTTCCGATTCGCTGTGAATTGGAAACTGACATGGCTTTGGTTCCAGTGATGTGTGATAGATCAAGGCTAATCTTCTAAATCAATCTAAGAATAATGTAAAACAACAATAATATCAAAAAGGTGCAGATGAAAGGGAAAGAATGAATTTAAAGGGAAATTAAGCTCAAAACACGGTTTAAAGATTACTAATCATCTTTAAGTTGATTAATGCGCTTTAGTCTAGTTAGAAACTTAACAATGGTTGGATGAGCACATTAGCCTCATGTGGAACTCCTTGGGCTTGAGGGAAACCAATGGATTCATGTGGGCGGGCTTCAATACGATGAATGAAGTTAAAGATAGATTTCTTGGTGCCATTTCGTCCAAACCTAGAACTGAGCTACAAGGGTCAGGGAGGTGTGTACACCAAGAAGTTTCCCTTGAGGAAAAGGTCAAAAAGGATAAGGCTAAGGGAGGAATTGTACGAATGCACTATAAGGTGCACCTAGCTTCCGATTCGCTGTGAATTGGAAATTGACATGGCTTTGGTTCTAGTGATGTATGATAGATCAAGGCTAACCTTATAAATGAATGTAAGAATAATGTAACTCAACAATAATATCAAGATGGTGCAGATGAAAGGGAAATTAAGCTCAAAACATGGTTTAGAGATTTCTAATCATCTTTTAGTTGATTAATGCAATTAAGCCTAGTTAGAAACTTAACAATGGTTAGATGAGCACATTACACTCATGCAGAACTCCTTGGGCTTGAGGGAAAGCAATGGATTGGTGTGTGTGGGCTTCAATACGATGAATCAAGTTAAAGATAGATTTCCTGCTGCCAATTCGTCCAAACCTAGAACCGAACTACGAGGGTCAGGAAGGTGTGTACACAAAGAAGTTTCCCTTAAGAAAAATTTAAAAAAGGACAAGGCTAAGGGCGGAATTGTACGAATGCACTTGAAGGTGCACCTAGCTTCCGATTCGCTGTGAATTGGAAATTGACATGGCTATGGTTCTAGTGATGTGTGATACATCAAGGCTAATATTCTAAATCAATTTAAGAATGATGTAAAACAACAATAATTTCATAGTGGTGCAGATGAAAGGGAAAGAATGAATTTAAAGGGAAATTTAGTTCAAAATATGGCGTAGAGATTACTAATCATCTTTAAGTTGATTAATGCGCTTATGTCTTATGAGAAAATTAACAATGGCTAGATGAGCACACTAGACTCATGGGGAACTTCTTGGGCATGAGGGAATCCAATGGATTGGCGTGTGCGGGCTTCAATACGATGAATGAAGTTGAAGACCGATTTCTTGGTGCCAATTTGTCCAATCCTAGAGCTGAACTACGAGGGTCAGAGAGGTGTGTACACGAAGAAGTTTCCCCTGAGCAAAAGGTCAAAAAGGGCAAGGCTAATGGCGGAATTGTACAAATGCATTAAAGGTGCACATAGCTTCCTAGTCGCTGTAAATTGGAAATTGACATGACTTTGGTTCTAGTGATGTGTGATAGATCGAGGCTAATCTTCTAAATCAATCAAAAGAATAATATAAAACAATAACAATATCAAAAAGGTGCAGATGAAAGGGAAAGAATGAATTTAAAGGGAAATTAAGCTCAAAACATGGTTTAGAGGTTATTAATCATCTTTAAGTTGATTAATGCACTTAAGTCTAGTTAGAAACTTAACAAAGGCTAGATGAGCACATTAGGCGCATGTGGAACATCTTGGGCTTGAGCGAAACCAATGGATTGGTGTGTGCAGGCTTCAATACGATGAATGAAATTAAAGATAGATTTCCGGCTGCCAATTCGTCCAAACCTAGAACCAAACTACGAGGGTCAGGGAGGTGTGTACACAAAGAAGTTTCCCTTAAGGAAAAGTTCAAAAAGGACAAGGCTAGGGGCGGAATTGTACGAATGCACTTGACGGTGCACCTAGCTTCCGATTCGCTATGAATTAGAAATTGACATGGCTTTGGTTCTAGTGATGTGTGATACATCAAGGCTAATATTCTAAATCAATTTAAGAATAATGTAAAACAGCAATAATTTCAAAACGGTGTAGATGAAAGGGAAAAAATGAATTTAAAGGGAAATTAAGTTCAAAATATGGCTTAGAGATTACTAATCATCTTTAAGTTGATTAATGTGCTTATGTCTTGTGAGAAAATTAACAATGGCTAGATAAGCACACTGGACTCATGTGGAACTTCTTGGGCCTGAGAGAATCCAATGGATTGGCGTGTGCGGGATTCAATACGATGAATGAAGTTGAAGACAGATTTCTTGGTGCCAATTCGTCCAAACCTAGAGCTGAACTATGAGGGTCAGGGAGGTGTGCACACGAAGAAGTTTCCCCTGAGGAAAAGGTCAAAAAGGGCAAGGCTAACGGCGGAATTGTACAAATGCATTAAAGGTGAACATAGCTTCCGAGTCGCTGTGAATTGGAAATTGACATGACTTTGGTTCTAGTGATGTGTGATAGATCAAGGCTAATCTTCTAAATCAATCAAAAGAACAATATAAAACAACAACAATATCAAACAGGTGCAGATGAAAGGGAAAGAATGAATTTAAAGGGAAATTAAGCTCAAAACATGGTTTAGAGGTTATTAATCATCTTTAAGTTGATTAATGCACTTAAGTCTAGTTAGAAACTTAACAAAGGCTAGATGAGCACATTAGGCGCATGTGGAACTTCTTGGGCTTGAGCGAAACCAATGGATTGGTGTGCGCGGGCTTCAATACGATGAATGAAGTTAAATATAGATTTCCTGGTGCCAATTCGTCCAAACCTAGAACTGAACTACGAGGGTCAGGGAGGTGTGTACACGAAGCAGTTTCCCTTGAGGAAAAGGAAAAAAAAGACAAGGCTAAGGGTGGAATTGTACGAATGCACTTGAAGGTGCACCTAGCTTTCGATTCGCTGTAAATTGAAAATTGAAATGGCTTTGGTTCTAGTGATGTGTGATAGATCAAGGCTAATCTTATAAATCAATGTAAGAATAATGTAATACAACAACAATATTAAAAAGGTGTAGATGAAAGGGAAATTAAGCTCGAAACATGGTTTAGAGATAACTAATCATCTTTAAGTTGATTAATGCAGTTAAGCCTAGTTAGAAACTTTACAATGGTTAGATGAGCACATTACACTCATGTGGGACTTCTTGGGCTTGAGGGAAACCAATGGATTGGTGTGTGCGGCTTTCAATACGATGACTGAAGTTAAAGACAGATTTATTGGTGCCAATTCGTCCAAACCTAGAACTGAACTACGAGGGTCAGGGAGGTGTGTACACGAAGAAGTTTCCATTGAGGAAAACGTCAAAAAGGACAAGGCTGAGGGCGGGATTGTACGAATGCACTTGAAGGTGCACCTAGCTTCTGATTCGCTGTGAATTTGAAATTGACTTGGCTTTGGTTCTAGTTTTGTGTGATACATCAAGGCTAATATTCTAAATCAATCTAAGAATAATGTAAAACAACAATAATATAAAAAGGAGCAGACAAAAGGGAAAGAATGAATTTAATGGGAAATTAAGCTCAAAATATGGCTTAGAGATTGCTAATCATCTTTATGTTGATTAATGCAATTAAGCCTAGTTAGAAACTTAACAATGGTTAGATGAGCACATTACACTCATGTGGGACTTCTTGGTTTTGAGGGAAACCAATGGATTGGTGTGTGAGGCTTTCAATACGACGACTGAAGTTAAAGACAGATTTCTTGGTGCCAATTCATTCAAACCAAGAACTGAACTACAAGGGTCAGGGAGGTGTGTACATGAAGAATTTCCCCTGAGGAAAAGGTCAAAAAGGGCAAGGCTAAGGGCGGAATTGGACGAACGCACTTGAACGTGCACATATCTTCCGATTCGCTGTGAATTGGAAAATGACATGGCTTTGGTTCTAGTGATGTGTGATAGATCATGGCTAATCTTCTAAATTAGTCTAAGAATAATATAAAACAACAATAATATGAAAAAGCTGCAGATGAAAGGGGAAGAATGAATTTAAAGGGAAACTAAGCTCAAAACATGGTTTGGAGGTTACTAATCATCTTTAAGTTGATTAATGCAATTAAGCCTAGTTAGAAACTTAACAATGGTTAGATGAGCACATTACACTCATGTGGGACTTCTTGGGCTTGAGGGAAACCAATGGATTGGTGTGTGCGGGTTTCAATACGATGACTTAAGTTAAAGACAGTTTTCTTGGTGCCAATTCGTCCAAACCAAGAATTGAACTACGAGGGTCAGGGAGGTGTGTACACGATGAATTTTCCCTTGAGGAAAACTTCAAAGAGGACATGGCTAAGGACGGAATTGTACGAATGCACTTGAAGGAGCACCTAGTTTCCGATTTGCTGTGAATTGGAAATTGACATGGCTTTGGTTCTAGTGATGTGTGATACATCAAGGCTAATATTCTAAATCAATCTAAGAATAATGTAAAACAACAAAAATTTCAAAACGGTGCAAATGAAAGGGAAAGAATGAATTTAAAGGGAAATTAAGCTCAAAATATGTCTTAGAGATTATTAATCATCTTTAAGTTGATTAATGCTCTTAACTCTAGTTAGAAACTTAACAATGGCTAGATGAGCATACTAGACTCATGTGGAACTTCTTGGGCATGAGGGAATCCAATGGATTGGTGTGTGCGGGCTTCAGTACGATGAATGAAGTTAAAAACAGATTTCTTGGTGCCAATTCATCCAAACCTAGAGCTGAACTACGAGGGTCAGGGAGGTGTGTACACGAAAAAGTTTCCATTCAGGAAAACGTCAAAAAGGACAAGGCTAAGGGCGGGATTGTACGAATGCAGTCGAAGGTGCACCTAGATTCCGATTCTCTGTGAATTGGAAATTGACATGGCTTTGGTTCTAGTTTTGTGTGATACATCAAGGCTCATATTCTAAATCAATCTAAGAATAATGTAAAACAACAATAATATCAAAAAGGAGCAGACGAAAGGGAAAGAATGAATTTAAAGGGAAATTAAGCTCAAAAAATGGCTTAGAGATTACTAATCATCTTTAAGTTGATTAATGGAGTTAAGCCTAGTTAGAAACTTAACAATGGTTAGATGAGCACATTACACTCATGTGGGACTTCTTGGGCTTGAGGGAAACCAATGGATTGGTGTGTGCGGGTTTCAATACGATGACTGAAGTTAAAGACAGATTTCTTGGTGCCAATTCGTCCAAACCAAAAATTGAACTACGAGGGTCAGGGAGGTGTGTACACGAAGAATTTTCCCCTGAGGAAAAGGTCAAAGAGAGCAAGGCTAAGGGCGAAATTGTACGAATGCACTTGAAGGTGCACATATCTTCCGATTCGCTGTGAATTGGAAATTGACATGGCTTTGGTTCTAGTGATGTGTGATAGATCAAGGCTAATCTTCTAAATCAGTCTAAGAATAATATAAAACAACAATAATATCAAAAAGCTCTAGATGAAAGGGAAAGAATGAATTTAAGGGAAAATTAAGCTCAAAACATGGTTTAGAGGTTATTAATCCTCTTTAAGTTGATTAATGCAGTTAAGCCTAGTTAGAAACTTAACAATGGTTAGATGAGCACATTACACTCATGTGGGACTTCTTGGGCTTGAGGGAAATCAATGGATTGGTGTGTGCGGGTTTCAATACGATGACTGAAGTTAAACACAGTTTTCTTGGTGCCAATTCGTCCAAACCAAGAATTGAAGTATGAGGGTCAGGGAGGTGTGTGCACGAAGAATTTTCCCTGGAGGAAAAGGTCAAAAAGGACAAGGCTAAGGATGGAATTGTACGAATGTGCTTGAAGGAGCACCTAGCTTCTGATTCGCTGTGAATTGGAAATTGACATGGCTTTGGTGACTCACTCAAAAATGAGTAGCACTAATGCTATCCCAAGTGCAGGAGGATGTCGGGTAATAATTAGGAATAAATTCGTAGATCGTCTCCTCAAGGAAAGTTATTTAAAATTAAACTCGTTGAAAAAAATGTGAAAAACTTCACAAAGAGAAAACAAGAGGATGATATGTGCAATGGATGGAAGAGAGTACTAGTCATGGACTAGATTCATGTTTTTAGATTTTGATTGTCGGATTGGAATGTAAATGACTAATAGATTAAACTCAAAAATTAATAAAACTAAATTAAGAATTAAATTAAATTAGAAAGTAATTGAGAAAACATGAACTGAAAATTGAAAATGCCTAAAACCAAGATACTAGAATTCATCTTTGTATTTAAATCACAAATTCTCAAAATAACACATAACAATTGTAATCACTATTAAATGAAAGCTTAAATAAGTGAGAAAATTAAATAACATGAAATAAGTAAACAACAAATAATTACCTAAATTTCTAGGCCAAAAGAAATCTCAAAAGTATTCCATAAACTTTAAGCTGAAGTTAAATAAAAATAGAGAACGAAAAGTCTAAACGAAAACTCCCCTTCACCATTCAATTGAAATTTAAAGCAAAAAGGAATAACTTCTCATGTATCACTCTTGAAAATTAATCTCCAAACCTTTAATGAAAACTCTAGAACAATTCTTCTACTCCCCACGTATGATGTTTCAGAAAAATCAAAAACAAAAACAAAAGCTTACAACCAAACCTTTCTTGCAATAAATTAAGGTAACAAACTTAATGAGAACTCCTAGAACAATTCTTTTGTTGTATGGAACCAACTAGCATATTTAATTAAAACTTCTTAAATAATTCTTTTGTTGCATAAAACCAACTAGCATATTTAATTAAAACTTCTAAAACAATTCTTTTGTTGCATGAAACAAACTAGTAATGAAACAAACTAGCAATGAAACAAACTAGCACACTTAATAGAAATTAGGGTATTACACTTAATGAAAAAAAATTCTAGAACAATTCTTAATACACTTAATAAAAATTCTAAAACAACAAAGCTTTGAAGCCAAAAGGAAAAACTGCCGAACACAAGAAGGAGCCAACTCTTTCAAGAGCATAACAAAGAAATAACAAAGCAGAAAATTCTCCCGTGTAAGTTCAGACTGCACCCCTTTTATAGCCGAATAACTTGGCTAGTTGCCTCTTGCATTCACATTCAATTGCATTCACACTCCACTTGAATTCACACTCAATCTTGCATTCACACTTCACTTTTGCATTCACACTTTACTTTAAGAATAATTCCAGCCGACTCTTGCTTTATACAAGTCAAGCATGGCTCTCCTCTAATCATGCATCGACTTTGCTCCACTCCTTTTTCTCAATTAATTCCAGCACAACACTCACATGCACCGAATTTGCTTTCTTTCCTTTCTTGATTTTTCAGTTTCAGCACAACACTCACCCACCGACTTCTCTCAATTAATTCCAGCACATGACTCACATGCACCTCTATTCTCTTCTCATTGCCGTAAACATTGACCCAACTTGCATGTATTGTCTTGCTTTTTCATGCTTTCCATGTGATGCTTTGTTCTTTTAAAATTCAAAGCAATATGTACAGCCATGATACCATGCTTCCACCGTGTCCCTCCAGGTGCTGAAACCGAATCAATCAATTTATTTTCCAGCTATCTTTCTTCTCCAGCAGCTCTTGTCCAATTCGGTGGAAAGGCAGCAGCCTTTGATGACTTTTTCAATGTATAATTTCGATGGACAGCAGCTCAAATAGACCATCTTTTTTTTCATTTAATAACTGGACCTCTTTCTAGCTTTTCACATGTTTATGTAGCTCAAATGCACCGGTTCTCTTCACTTTAATGGGATCATGTTTCAGCCAATAACTTCCCTTTAATCATGCCGATTTCTCAGCTTCCAACCTTGCACATGTTTCAGCCAATTCATATGCATCAACTTCCTCTTCACTTGGATCACCATGCACATCACAATCGGGACACTTCCTTCTTTTTCTTCCGCCATGTGAATGGATTAAATCCATGTGATATGTAGCCACTTGGAAGACAATTTCTTTCCATGCCATGTGTATAGTACCTACAAGCCAAAATTCATTGTTTTGAGTTATGCATGCGTTAATGACTTCCAATCTATTCAAAAAGTTTAACATATGGATCACATACAAAATTTATCTCATACCAAGCTTTCTAAATAAGATAAAATATGCATATGAATAAACATTATCCAATTAAATCTCAAGTTATTAAATTAAGCATAAACTCATGCTATTAATCAATTTAAATCACAACTTGCATTCATTCTTATTAACCATTTTTCCATTTAAAACCAATAATATGTCATGATGAATTTAAAATATATTGGTTTTAAATGGCTAAAATATGCAATATTTCAGCTCAATCACACCCCCCAACTAGCTTTTTGCTAATCCTTGAGCAAAATAGTGAAAATTAATTGAGATGAATATTGCATAAGGATCGAAATTCAAACAAAAAACAATCAAACACAATTCTGAATTCTCACAAAAGTGACATGTTACTACTCAACCCCTACCAAGACTATCTTAACAATCTTTCACATAGAATTAAGGCAAATATCTCAAGACTTAAATGTGTGTGTGGAGTTAGACCGTTTGTGTGTTCCTCATTACTAGCCATGATTTGCCATAGGATTTTTCAACCTTAAGATTAATCCTTGCTGATTCTAACTACCTTAAAGCCCAAAGGACTAGCAGTTTTCACGCCAGCTCTGTTTTTAAAGGTTGGACACTCAACCCCCAAAGTCTTGGGTAACTGTTTCTAGCCCTTTTTACTTAGGAAAGTTCACTAAGTTGCCTTTATTCATTTTTTTTTTCAATCCTTTCTCTTTTCTTTTCTTTTCTTTTTCTTTTTGGCATGGCTCGGTAGTCCTGCAGTTTACTTCTCTAATGTTAAATCAATGAATGGTAAATAAAGAACACTACAAGCTTAAGCATGTGCAAAATGTCCTTCAAAATTTGCCTTTCGTTCTACAAAAATTTTATCAAATTTCATCTTAATAAGCATAACATCCTGGTGTTTCAAGCCAGATATCAACAAAATATGATGCATCAAAAATCATGCTCTATGTTTAAGCTTGAAAATAAATCTTCACAAATGATCCCGCTCAACTTCTCCACCAAGATGCTCAAATTTCACAAATCTCAAATTTCAAAATTTTTTTGTTTATATGTGCATACATGCTACCCCCCAACTAGTGAGATACATAGTTCTCAATGAATCGAACGAAAGAAAACAAAGTGCATAGAACTAAGCAAGCAAAACAAACAATCAAGATGAAATATAAAATCAAAGCAAAAGAACAAATAAAAACAAAGCAAGTAAAGAAAACTGTAAAGAAGGAAAAACAACTTAAAGCACTTCCCTGGGGTCTTGCACAAGCAAGATCTCTTCATGTGGATCAAAGACCTTCAGAAATGACTTTAGACGTTGTCCGTTGACAGTGAAGCTATTACCATTCTTCGGATTGACAATGTCTACTGTGCCATGAGGATGAACGGTCTTTACAATGTACGGCCCACTCCATCGGGATTTCAACTTTCCAGGAAAAATATGCAAGCGAGAGTTGTAAAGAAGAACTTCCTGGCCAAGTGTGAAATGCTTTGGATGAATTTTCTGATCATGCAGAATTTTCATGCATTCCTTTGCCAATTGCGCATTGTCATAAGCATTCCGACGAGCTTCATCCAATTCATTGATCTGCAATTTTCTCAACTCTGAAGCTTCATCAAGTGACATGTTAACATGTTTTATGGCCCAAAGAGCTCGATGTTGAATGTCAACAGGTAAATGACAAGCTTTACCATAAACTAATCGATAGGGAGACATCCCTAGATTTGTTTTAAAACTGTCCTATAAGCCCACAAAGCATCAATAAGCTTAATCGACCAACTTTCCTATTAGGATTTACTGTTTTCTCCAGAATGATTTTTATCTCTCTGTTTGCCAATTCAACTTGCCCATTTGTTTGAGGGTGATAAGGGGTAGAAACTCTGTGTGTGATACCATATTTCTTCACAAGTGTAGAAAATGGTTTATTGCAAAAATGAGAACTCCCGTCACTAATGATAACCTTGGGCATGCCAAATCGAGCAAACAAAGATTGTAAAAACTTTAGTACAACATGATGGTCATTGGTTTTGCAAGCGATGGCCTCAACCCACTTTGAAACATAGTCCACAGTCAATAAAATATATGTGTTTTCAAAGGAAACGGGAAAAGGTCCCATGAAGTCTATTCCCCAACAATCAAAGATTTCTAAAGTAAGAATGGGGGAAAGGGGCATCATGTTTCTTTTGCTAATGGCTCCCAACTTTTGACAAGACTCACATGCTTTACAAAAATTGTAAGCATCCTTAAACATGGAAGGCCAATAAAAACTGCTTTGCAAAATTTTTGCCACTGTTTTATTTGCTGAAAAATGACCACCACATGCACTCATATGACAAAATCTCAATACTGAAGAAAACTCATCATCAGGAATGCATCTCTGAATCAATTGGTTCGAACAATATTTGAAAAGATAAGGGTCATCAAAGTAGAAATGTTTTATCTCAGATAGAAACCGACGCTTATCTTGGGTTGACCATTCAGAAGGCATTCGCTCAGTCACCAGATAATTGACTATGTCAGCATACCAGGGAGCTCTATCAACCACAAACAGCTGCTCATCCGGGAAACTATCATCAAGAGGGAGGCTGACATGTGAAGAAGGAGATGATGACAATCTAGAGAGGTGGTCAGCTACCACATTTTCAACTCCTTTCTTGTCCTTAATGTTGATGTTGAACTCTTGAAGTAATAGAATCCAGCGAATCAAGCGTGGTTTTGCATCTTTCTTAGCCAACAAATACTTAAGAGTAGAGTGGTCAGTGAAAATAGTAATAGGAGAACCAAGAATATAAGCTCAAAATTTATCAAGTGCAAAAACCACTGCAAGCAATTCTTTTTCAGTAGTGGTATAATTTTTCTAGGCATCATTCAGGGTTCCACTAGAATAGTAAATCACACGTGGTCTATTATCCACACGCTGCCCCAAAACAGCTCCTAAGGCATAGTCACTAGCATCTGTCATAATCTCAAAAGGAATGTCCCACTGCGGGGGTTGCACAATAGGGGCAGTGGTAAGCGACTTTTTCAAGGTATCAAAAGCTTTTTGGCACTCATCAGTCCAAACAAATTCAATATCATTTTATAAAAGAGTGCACAAAGGTTTTGCAATAGAACTAAACCCTTGAATAAACCGCCTATAAAAGCCAGCATGACCAAGAAAAGAACGAATATCCCTAACTGTCCTAGGGATAGGAAGTTTAGATATTAATTCAATCTTTGCCTTGTCAACCTTTATACCCTCAGAAGAAACAATATGCCCCAAGACAATGCCCTGAGTGACCATAAATTGGCATTTCTTCCAATTAAGTAAAAGATTTTTTTCCTCACATCTTTGGAGAAAACGTGCCAAATTATGCAAACAACTCTCAAAGGATTTTCCAAAAACAGAGAAATCATCCATGAATATTTCACAAATATCATCAATCATGTTAGAAAAAATACTCATCATGCATCTCTGAAAAATAGCTGGAGCATTACACAAACCAAAAGGTATTCTAGTAAAAGCAAAAGTACCAAAAGGACAGGTGAAAGTGGTTTTCTCCTGATCCTCAGGTGCTACAGCAATTTGATAATAACCAGAGTAGCCATCCAAGAAATAATAATATGCATTACCAGCTACTCTTTCCAAAATTTGATCCAAGAATGGTAAAGGAAAATGATCCTTCCTACTGGCTGAATTAAGTTTTCTATAATCAATGCACATTCTCCAGCCAGTAACCATTGTAGTTGGAATTAACTCATTTTTATCATTTTTTATGACAGTCAAACTAGATTTCTTTGGTACCACTTGAGTTGGACTTACCCACTTACTGTCTGAGATGGGGTAAATGATTCCCACTGCGAGTAGCTTAAGCACTTCTTCTTTCACGACTTCCTTCATTGTAGGATTGAGCCTACGTTGACCATCACGAACCGGTCTAGCATCGTCTTCAAGATGGATTCTGTGGGTACATACAGCGGCATCAATGCCTTTGACGTCAGCTATTGTCCAACCAATTGCGCCTTGATACTTTCTTAATACTTCAATCAACTGGGCTTCATCCTTTTGATTTAGCTTTGAGGAAATCACCACCGGAAAAGTGCCTTCTTCAGGTCCAAGAAACGCATACTTTAAATCTTGAGGAAGCGGTTTTAGTTCCAACTGAGGACTTCTTCCTCTGAAGATCTAAGTATGTCTGGTGGTGATAGAGCTTCGAACTGGGGTTTCCATCTTGCTCCCGCAAATTGTACTTCAAGTGGTAAAGATGAATCTGCAAAACAATCAAAAAAATCAAAGTCATCTTCATTGATATGATCAATTTTCTCATCAAGTAAAAATTCAGGTGTCTGAAAAATATAATCATCATCAGATAAGGGAGAAGTTGAGCAAATAAAATCTGTTGGTGTTAAACTCTCCACAGCATTCAAATCACTCGTGTCATCAAAATGTGCCGGCATCTTGCAAGCGTTGAAAACGTTCAACTCAAGTGCCATGTTCCCAAAGGTAAGCTTCAAAACTCCACTTCTGCAATTGATCAAAGCATTTGATGTAGCTAGAAATGGTCTTCCTAGGATGACAGGAGCTTGATAAATAGTAGAGACCGGCTGCTGCATGTCAAGAACCACAAAATCCACAGGGTAGTAGAATTTGTCCACTTGGACTAACTCGTCCTCTACAATATCCCTCGGTACCTTAACTGATCTGTCAACCAGCTGTAGCATGATGGAGGTCTTTTTTAGCTCACCCAATCCCAACTGCTCATATACTGAGAATGGTAGCAAGTTCACATTACTCCCCAAATCAAGTAAAGCTCTCCCAATGCGCGATTCACCAATCATAATGGAAATGTTGGGAGAGCCGGGATCTCCAAACTTCTAAGGAGTCTCACTCAATATCAATGCACTAACTTGCTCCGTTAGGAAAGCTTTCTTCTTTACATTCAGCTTCCTCTTCACTGTGCACAAGTCCTTCAAAAATTTTGCGTATGAAGGCACTTGTTGTATGGCATCCAAGAGTGGAATATTGATCTTCACTTGCTTGAAAATCTCTTGAATCTCCGTGTGATACTTGTTCTTTTGGCCAGCTGCCAATCTCTGAGGATAGGGAACCACAGGTTGGTATCCCTTACTAGTTTCAGCATCTGCACTCACAGGCTTTTTCAGTTCTGGTCTCACTACCTCTGGTTCTTTTTCAACTTCATCCGTCTCTGCTGCATCTTTAGGCGTTGGAGCAACTACCTCTGTGTCTATGGTCATCTCAGGTTGGGGAACTTCCTTCCCACTTCTCAAAGTAAGAACAGCTTTCGCTGTCTCAATAATGTCTCCTGAGACATTATGCACTTGATGTTGTTGTTGTCTGTATACTTGAGGATTAGGCTGAGGCTGTGCTGGAAATTTCCCTTTCTCTAGGGTGCTCAAGGTTGTGCTCATCTTATTAATAGTGCCACGCAACTCATTTATGGCCTGAGTGTTCTGATTATTTGTGGTGGCCTGAATCTATAAGAATTGCTGAAGTGTATTGGCCATCTGAGCCATACTGTCATCTAGAGTCTTCTTTGCAGATGATGAAGGCTGAGAACTTTGTACAGCTACTTGAGGATGAAATCCAGGAGGATCTACATGAGGATAATAACTCTGAGGATTCTGATATGACAAATACTGATGCTGAGGAGCATCCTGATGGAATGGCTGCTGCTGAGGTGGTGGGGACCGACCAGGCTGATCATTTCTCCATGAGTAATTTGGGTGATTCCTCCACCCCGGATTATATGTGTTGGAGAAGGGCTGATTCTGTGCTCTATTGACCCAATTAGCTGATTGCATCAGCTCAGACCCACTTTCTTGAAATACTGGCATTGTCGGGCAGTCTTGGGTCTTATGGGTTGAATCAGCACATATAGAACATGCCTCTACTACTTTCACAGCCTTCACTTTTTCCATTTCCATGACCTCCAGTCTTCTATTCAATGCAGTTATTCGGGCTTGAACATCAGTGTCTCCCTTAAGCTCATATCTACCCCCTCCAGAAATAGCCCTTAGTGGCTGTGCTGTTAATGGAACTCGATTAGTACGAGTGTTCCACTGTTGTGCGCTCTCAGCAAGGTAGTCAAAAAATGATAGTGCTTCATCAGGTTCCTTGCTAAAGAACTCCCCATTGCACATTGTCTGAACAAACTGTTTGCATTTTGGAGTGAGACCAGTGTAAAAATAGCTCACCAACCTCCAAGATTCAAAACCATGATGTGGACAGATGTTCATCAAATCCTTAAATTTTTCCCAACTAGCCTGAAAGGTCTCATCAGGTCTCTGATTGAACTGACTGATTTGCTCTTGCAAAAACTGAGTTCTCTGAAAAGGAAAATTTTTTTGTAAGAATTCACGCTGCATATCAGACCAACTAGAAATAGAATTAGGTCTCAAAGAGTTAAACAAAATCTTAGCTTTATCCTTTAAAGAGAAAGGAAACAAACGAAGTCTAATGAATTCATCAGTAACAGCCCTGGTGATAAAAGTAGCACAAGCCAACTCAAAATCTGTCAAGTGCTGGTAAGGACTCTTAGAATCCATCCCGTGGAACTGAGGTATCACTGACATCATGCCATACTTAATAGAGAAATTAGGTGCATTTTCAGGTAAAACAATGCATGAAGGTGTAGTGGTACGAGTGGGTTGCAAATAGTCCTTAAGAGTGCGTGGTGCAGGTGCAACCATGTTTTCTGATTCAATTTCAATTTCGTCACCTAGCTCACTCAAAGAAAAGACAGACGAGCTATCTATCTCCAAGCTGTGTATACTACTCTCAACACTCGATGTGACTCTAAGCAACCTATTTGAAGTGTCTCTTACCCATGACATGAAATATCAATCTAATATGGTAGAGATGAGTACTTGATGCAAATGAGATGAGTAACCGGAGATAATATGGTAGAGAAAAATAAAATAAAATAACAAGTTTAAATTTGAGTTAAACAACTTTTCCCCAGCAACGGCGCCAAAAACTTGACTCACTCAAAAATGAGTAGCACTAATGCTATCCCAAGTGCAGGAGGATGTCGTGTAATAATTAGGAATAAATTCCTAGATCGTCTCCTCAGGGAAAGTTATTTAAAATTAAACTCGTTGAAAAAAATGTGAAAAACCTTGCAAAGAGAAAACAAGAGGATGATATGTGCAATGGATAGAAGAGATTACTAGTCATGGACTAGATTCATGTTTTTAGATTTTGATTGTCGGATTGGAATGTAAATGACGAATAGATTAAACTCAGAAATTAATAAAACTAAATTAAGAATTAAATTAAATTAGAAAGTAATTGACAAAACATGAACTGAAAATTGAAAATGCCTAAAACCAAGATTCTAGAATTCATCTTTGTATTTAAATCACAAATTCTCAAAATAACACATAACAATTGTAATCACTATTAAATGAAAGCTTAAATAAGTGAGAAAAATAAATAACATGAAATAAGGAAACAACAAATAATTACCTAAATTTCTAAGCCAAAAGAAATCTCAAAAGTATTCCATAAACTTTAAACTGAAGTTAAATAAAAATAGAGAACAAAAAGTCTAGACGAAAACTCTCCTTCACCATTCAATTGAAATCTAAAGCAAAAAGGAACAACTTCTCATGTATCACTCTTGAAAATTAATCTCCAAACCTTTAATGAAAACACTAGAACAATTCCTCTACTCCCCACGTATGACGTTTCAGAAAAATCAAAAACAAAAACAAAAGCTTACAACCAAACCTTTCTTGCAATACATTAAGGTAACAAACTTAATGAGAACTCCTAGAACAATTCTTTTGTTGTATGGAACCAACTAGCATATTTAATTAAAACTTCTAAAATAATTCTTTTGTTGCATAAAACCAACTAGCATATTTAATTAAAACTTCTAAAATAATTCTTTTGTTGCATAAAACCAACTAGCATATTTAATTAAAACTTCTAAAACAATTCTTTTGTTGCATGAAACAAACTAGTAATGAAACAAACTAGTAATGAAACAAACTAGCAATGAAACAAACTAGCACACTTAATAGAAATTAAGGTATTACACTTAATGAAAAAAAATTCTAGAACAATTCTTAATACACTTAATAAAAATTCTAAAACAACAAAGCTTTGAAGCCAAAAGGAAAAACTGCCGAACACAAGAAGGAGCCAACTCTTTCAAGAACATAACAAAGAAATAACAAAGCAGAAAATTCTCCCGTGTAAGTTCGGACTGCACCCCTTTTATAGCCGAATAACTTGGCTAGTTGCCTCTCACATTCACACTTCATTTGCATTCACACCTAATTTTGGCCGCCTCTTGCATTCACATTCAATTGCATTCACACTCCACTTGAATTCACACTCAATCTTGCATTCACACTTCACTTTTGCATTCACACTTCACTTTAAGAATAATTCCAGCCGACTCTTGCTTTATACAAGTCAAGCATGGCTCTCCTCTAATCATGCATCGACTTTGCTCTTCACTCTTTTTTCTCAATTAATTCCAGCACAACACTCACATGCATCGAATTTGCTTTCTTTCCTTTTTTTATTTTTCAGTTTCAGCACAACACTCACCCACCGACTTCTCTCAATTAATTCCAGCACATGACTCACATGCACCTCTCTATTCTCTTCTCATTGCCGTAAACATTGACCCAACTTGCATGTATTGTCTTGCTTTTTCATGCTTTCCATGTGATGCTTTGTTCTTTTAAAATTCAAAGCAATATGTACAGCCATGATGCCATGCTTCCACCGTGTCCCTCCATGTGCTGAAACAGAATTAATCAATTTATTTTCCAGCTATCTTTTTTCTCCAACAACTCTTGTCCAATTCGGTGGAAAGGCAGCAGCCTTTGATGACTTTTTCAATGTATAATTTCGGTGGAAAGCAGCTCAAATAGACCATCTTTTTTTTCATTTAATAACCGGACCTCTTTCTAGCTTTTCACGTGTTTATGTAGCTCAAATGCACCGGTTCTCTTCACTTTAATGGGATCATGTTTCAGCCAACAACTTCCCTTTAATCATGCCGATTTCTCAGCTTCCAACCTTGCACATGTTTCAGCCAATTCATATGCATCAACTTCCTCTTCACTTGGATCACCATGCACATCACAATCGGGACACTTCCTTCTTTTTCTTCCGTGGAATCCAGCTTGCCATGTGAATGGATTAAATCCATGTGATATGTAGCCACTTGGAAGACAATTTCTTTCCATGCCATGTGTATAGGACCTACAAGCCAAAATTCATTGTTTTGAGTTATGCATGCATTAATGACTTCCAATCTATTCAAAAAGTTTAACATTATGGATCACATACAAAATTTATCTCATACCAAGCTTTCTAAATAAGATAAAATATGCATATGAATAAACATTATCCAATTAAATCTCAAGTTATTAAATTAAGCATAAACTCATGCTATTAATCAATTTAAATCACAACTTGCATTCATTCTTATTAACCATTTTTCCATTTAAAACCAATAATAATGTCATGACGAATTTAAAATACATTGGTTTTAAATAGCTAAAATATGCAATATTTCAGCTCAATCATTTGGTTCTAGTGATGTGTGATAGATCAAGGCTAATCTTTATAATCAATCTAAGAATAATTTCAAACAACAATAACATCAAAAAGGTGGAGATGAAACGGAGAGAACGAATTTAAAAGAAAATTAGGTTCAAAAGATGGTTTAGAGATTAGTAATCATCTTTAAGTTCATTAATGCGCTTAAGTCTAGTTAGAAACTTAACAATGCCTAGATGAGCACTTCAAGGTGCACCTAGCTTCCGATTCGCAATGAATTACAAAATTGACATTGATTTGGTTTTAGTGATGTGTGATACATCAAGGATAATATTCTAAATCAATCTAAAAATAATGTAAAAAACCAATAATATGAAAAAGCTGCAGATGAAAGGGAAAGAATGAATTTAAAGGAAAATTAAGCTCAAAAAATGGCTTAGAGATTACTAATCATCTTTATGTTGATTAATGCGCCTAAACCATGTTAGAAACTTAACAAAGGTTGGATGAGCACATTAGCCTCATGTGGAACTCCTTGGGCTTGAGGGAAACCAATGGATTCATGTGGGCGGGCTTCAATATGATGAATGAAGTTAAAGACAGATTTCTTGGTGCCATTTCGTCCAAACCTAGAACTGAACTACGAGGGTTAGGGAGCTGTGTACACCAAGAAATTTCTCTTGAGGAAAAGGTCAAAAAGGACAAGGCTAAGGGCCCGGACTTTGTACGAATGCACTTGAAGGTGCACCTAGCTTCCGATTCGCTGTGAATTGGAAACTGACATGGCTTTGGTTCTAGTGATGTGTGATAGATCAAGGCTAATCTTGTAAATCAGTCTAAGAATAATATAAAACAACAATAATTTCATAGTGGTGCAGATGAAAGGGAAAGAATGAATTTAAAGGCAAATTAAGCTCAAAACATGGTTTAGAGGTTATTAATCATCTTTAAGTTGATTAATGCGCTTAAATGTAGTTAGAAACTTAACAAAGGCTAGATGAGCACATTAGGCTTGAGGGAAACCAATGGATTGGTGTGTGCAGGCTTCAATACGATGAATGAAGTTAAAGATAGATGTCCTGCTGCCAATTCGTCCAAACCTCGAACTGAACTGCGAGGGTCAGGGAGGTATGTACATGAAGAAGTTTCCCTTGAGGAAAAGGAAAAAAAGGACAAGGGTAAGGGCAAAATCGTACGAATGCACTTGAAGGTGCACCTAGCTTTCGATTCGCTGTGAATTGGAAACTGACATGGCTTTGGTTCTAGTGATGTGTGATAGATCAAGGCTAATATTCTAAATCAATTTAAGAATAATGTAAAACAACAATAATTTCATAGTGGTGCAGATGAAAGGGAAAGAAAGAATTTAAAGGGAAATTAAGTGCAAAATATGGCTTAGAGATTACTAATCAGCTTTAAGTTGATTAATGCGCTTATGTCTTGTGAGAAACTTAACAATGGCTAGATGAGCACACTAGACACATCTGGAACTTCTTGGGCATGAGGGAATCCAATGGATTGGCGTATGCGGGCTTCAATACGATGAATGAAGTTAAAGACAGATTTCTTGGTGCCAATTCATCCAAACCTAGAGCTGAACTACGAGGGTCAGGGAGGTGTGTACACGAAGAAGTTTCCCCTGAGGAAAAGGTCACAAAGGGCAAGGCTAATGGCGGAATTGTACGAATGCACTTGAAGGTGCACATATCTTCCGATTCACTGTGAATTGGAAATTGACAAGGCTTTGGTTCTAGTGATGTGTGATAGATCAATGCTAATTTTCTAAATCGGTCTCAGAATAATATAAAACAACAATAATACCAAAAAGCTGCAGATGAAAGGGAAAGAATGAATTTAAAGGGAAATTAAGCTCAAAACATGGTTTAGAGGTTACTAATCATATTTAAGTTGATTAATGCAGTTAAGCCTAGTCAGAAACTTTACAATGGTTAGATGAGCACATTACACTCATGTGGGACTTCTTGGGCTTGAGGGAAACCCATGGATTGGTGTATGCGGGTTTCAATACGATGACTGAAGTTAAAGACAGTTTTCTTGGTGCCAATTCATCTAAACCAAGAACTGAACTACGAGGGTCAGGGAGGTGTGTACACGAAGAATTCTCCCTTGAAGAAAAGCTCGAAAAGGACAAGGCTGAGGGCGGGGTTGTACGAATGCACTTGAAGGTGCACCTAGCTTCTGATTCCCTGTGAATTGGAAATTGACATGGCTTTGATTCTAGTGATGTGTGATAGATCAAGGCTAATCTTCTAAATCAATTTAAGAATAATATAAAACAACAATAATATCAAAAAGGTGCAGAGGAAAGCGGAAGAATGAATTCAAAGGGAAATTAAGCTCAAAACATGGTTTAGAGGTTACTAATAATCTTTAAGTTGATTAATGCAATTAAGCCTAGTTAGAAACTTAACAACGGTTAGATGAGCACATTACACTCATGTGGAATTTCTTGGGCTTGAGGGAAACAAATGGATTGGGGTGTGCAGGCTTCAATACGATGAATGAGGTTTAAGGCAGATTTCTTGGTGCCAATTCGTCAAAACCTAGAACTAAACTATGAGCGTCAGGGAGGTATGTACACGAAGAAGTTTCCCTTGAGGACAAGGTCAAAATGGACAAGGCTAAGGGCGAAATTGTACGAATGCACTTGAACGTGCTCATGGCTTCCGATTCGCTGTGAATTGGAAATTGACATGGCTTTGGTTCTAGTGATGTGTAATAGATCAAGACTAATCTTCTAAATCAATCAAAGAATAATATTAAACAACAATAATATCAAAAAGGTGCAGATGAAGGGGAAAGAATGAATTTAAAGGGAAATTAAGCTCAAAACATGGTTTAGAGGTTATTAATCATCTTTAAGTTTAATGCGCTTAAGTCTAGTTAGAAACTTAACAAAGGCTAGATGAGCACGTTAGGCGCATGAGGAACTTCTTGGGCTTGAGCGAAACCAACGGATTGGTGTGTGTGGACTTCAATACGATGAATGAAGCTAAAGATAGATTTCCTGGTGCCAAATCGTCCAAACCTAGAACTTGACTACGAGGGTCAGGGAGGTGTGTACACGAAGAAGTTTCCATTGAGGGAAACATCAAAAAGGACAAGGCTGAGGGCGGGATTGTACGAATGCACTTGAAGGTGCACCTAGCTTCAGATTCACTGTGAATTGGAAATTGACATTGCTTTGGTTCTAGTT
Source organism: Carya illinoinensis (assembly GCF_018687715.1). Taxonomy (NCBI): domain Eukaryota; kingdom Viridiplantae; phylum Streptophyta; class Magnoliopsida; order Fagales; family Juglandaceae; genus Carya; species Carya illinoinensis. The sequence goes on from NC_056765.1 coordinate 21,836,071, forward strand.
TTGTGTGATACATCAAGGCTAATATTCTAAATCAATCTAACAATAATGTAAAACAACAATAATATCAAAAAAGCGCAGGCGAAAGGGAAAGAATGAATTTAAAGTGAAATTAAGCTCAAAATATGGCTTAGAGACTGCTAATCATCTTTAAGTTGATTAATGCAATTAAGCCTAGTTAGAAACTTAACAATGGTTAGATGAGCACATTACACTCATGTGGGACTTCTTGGGCTTGAGGGAGACCAATGGATTAGTGTGTGCGGGTTTCAATACGATGGCTGAAGTTAAAGACAGATTTCTTGGTGCCAATTCGTCCAAACCAAGAACTGAACTACGAGGGTCAGGGAGGTGTCTACTCAAAGAATTTTCCCCTAAGGAAAAGGTCAAAGAGGGCAAGGCTAACGGCGGAATTGTACGAATGCACTTGAAGGTGCACATATCTTTCGATTCGCTGTGAACTGGAAATTGACATCGCTTTGGTTCTAGTGATGCGTGATAGATCAAGGCTAATCTTCTAAATCAGTCTAAGAATAATATAAAACAACAATAATACTAAAAAGCTGCAGATGAAAGGGAATGAATGAATTTAAAGGCAAATTAAGCTCAAAACATGGTTTTAGAGGTTAATCTTTAAGTTGATTAATGCGCTTAAATGTAGTTAGAAACTTAACAAAGGCTAGATGAGCACATTAGGCTTGAGGGAAACCAATGGATTGGTCTGTGCGGGCTTCAATACGATGAATGAAGTTAAAGATAGATTTCCTGCTGCCAATTCGTCCAAACCTCGAACTGAACTGCGAGGGTCAGGGAGGTGTGTACATGAAGAAGTTTCCCTTGAGGAAAAGGAAAAAAAGGACAAGGGTAAGGGCAGAATCGTATGAATGCACTTGAAGGTGCACCTAGCTTTCGATTCGCTGTGAATTGGAAGCTGACATGGCTTTGGTTCTAGTGATGTGTGATAGATCAAGGCTAATATTCTAAATCAATTTAAGAATAATGTAAAACAACAATAATTTCATAGTGGTGCAGATGAAAGGGAAAGAATGAATTTAAAGGGATATTAAGTGCAAAATATGGCTTAGAGATTGCTAATCATCTTTTAGTTGATTAATGCAATTAAGCCTAGTTAGAAACTTAACAATGGTTAGATGAGCACATTACACTCATGTGGGACTTCTTGGGCTTGGGGGAAACCAATGGATTGGTGTGTGCGGGGTTCAATACGATGACTGAAATTAAGTGCAAAATATGGCTTAGAGATTACTAATCAGCTTTAAGTTGATTAATGCGCTTATGTCTTGTGAGAAACTTAACAATGGCTAGATGAGCACACTAGACCCATCTGGAACGTCTTGGGCATGAGGGAATCCAATGGATTGGCGTGTGCGGGTTTCAATACGATGAATGAAGTTAAAGACAGATTTCTTGGTGCCAATTCATCCAAACCTAGAGCTGAACTACGAGGGTCAGGGAGGTGTGTACACGAAGAAGTTTCCCCTGAGGAAAAGGTCACAAAGGGCAAGGCTAACGGCGGAATTGTACGAATGCATTAAAGGTGCACATAGCTTCCGATTCGCTGTGAATTCAAAATTGACATGGCTTTGGTTCTAGTGATGTGTGATAGATCAAGGCTAATCCTCTAAATCAATCAAAGAATAATATAAAACAAAAACAATATTAAAAAGGTGCAGATGGAAGGGAAAGAATGAATTTAAAGGGAAATTAAGCTCAAAACGTGGTTTAGAGGTTATTAATCATCTTTAAATTGATTAATGCGCTTAAGTCTAGTTAGAAACTTAACAAAGGCTAGATGAGGACACTAGGCGCATGTGGAACTTCTTGGGCTTCAGCGAAACCAACGGATTGGTATGTGCGGGCTTCAATACGATGAATGAAGTTAAGGATAGATTTCCTGGTGCCAAGTCGTCCAAACCTAGAACTGAACTACGAGGGTCAGGGAGGTGTATGCACGAAGAAGTTTCCCCTGAGGAAAAGGAAAAAAATGACAAGCCTAAGGGCGGAATTGTACGAATGCACTTGAAGGTGCACCTAGCTTTCAATTCGCTGTGAATTGGAAATTAACATGGCTTTGGTTCTAGTGGTGTGTGATAGATCAAGGCTAATCTTATAAATCAATGAAAGAATAATGTAATACAACAATAATATCAAAAAGGTGCAGATGAAAGGAAAATTATGCTCAAAACTTGATTTAGATATTACTAATCATCTTTAAGTTGATTAATGCAATTAAGCCTAGTTAGAAACTTAACAATGGTTAGATGAGCACATTACACTCATGTGGGACTTCTTGGGCTTCAGGGAAACCAATGGATTGGTGTGTGCGGGTTTCAATACGATGACTGGAGTTAAATACAGATTTCTTGGTGCCAATTCGCCCAAACCTAGAACAGAACTACGAGGGTCAGAGAGGAGTGTACACGAAGAAGTTTTCAATGAGGAAAACGTCAAAAAGGACAAGGCTGAGGGCGGGATTGTACGAATGCACATGAAGGTGCACCTAGCTTCAGATTCGCTGTGAATTGGAAATTGACATCGCTTTGATTCTAGTTTTGTGTGATACATCAAGGCTAATCTTCTAAATCAATCTAAGAATAATGTAAAACAACAATAATATCAAAAACGAGCAAACGAAAGGGAAAGAATGAATTTAAAGGGAAATTAAGCTCAAAATATGGCTTAGGGATTGCTAATCATCTTTAAGTTGATTAATGCAATTTAGCCTAGTTAGAAACTTAACAATGGTTAGATAAGCACATTACACTCATGTGGGACTTCTTGGGCTTGAGGGAGACCAATGGATTGGTGTGTGCGGGTTTCAATACGATGACTGAAATTAAAGACTGATTTCTTGGGGCCAATTCGTCCAAACCAAGAACTGAACTACGGGTCAGGAAGGTGTGTACACGAAGAATTTTTCCCTGAGGAAAAGGTCAAAGAGGGCAAGGCTAAGGGTGGAAGTGTACGAATGCACTTGAAGGTGCACATATCTTCCGATTCGCTGTGAATTGGAAATTGACAAGGCTTTGGTTCTAGTGATGTGTGATAGATCAATGCTAATCTTCTAAATCGGTCTCAGAATAATATAAAACAACAATAATACCAAAAAGCTGCAGATGAAAGGGAAAGAATGAATTTAAAGGGAAATTAAGCTCAAAACATGGTTTAGAGGTTACTAGTCATATTTAAGTTGATTAATGCAGTTAAGCCTAGTCAGAAACTTTACAATGCTTAGATGAGCACATTACACTCATGTGGGACTTCTTGGGCTTGAGGGAAACCGATGGATTGGTGTATGCGGGTTTCAATACGATGACTGAAGTTAAAGACAGTTTTCTTGGTGCCAATTCATCTAAACCAAGAATTGAACTACGAGGGTCAGGGAGGTGTGTACACGAAGAATTCTCCCTTGAAGAAAAGCTCGAAAAGGACAAGGCTGAGGGCGGGGTTGTACGAATGCACTTGAAGGTGCACCTAGCTTCTGATTCCCTGTGAATTGGAAATTGACATGGCTTTGATTCTAGTGATGTGTGATAGATCAAGGCTAATCTTCTAAATCAATTTAAGAATAATATAAAACAACAATAATATCAAAAAGGTGCAGAGGAAAGGGGAAGAATGAATTCAAAGGGAAATTAAGCTCAAAACATGGTTTAGAGGTTACTAATCACCTTTAAGTTGATTAATGCAATTAAGCCTAGTTAGAAACTTAACAACGGTTAGATGAGCACATTACACTCATGTGGGACTTCTTGGGCTTGAGGGAGACCAATGGATTGGTGTGTGCGGGTTTCAATACGATGAATGAAGTTAAAGACAGATTTCTTGGCGCTAATTCGTCCAAACCAAGAACTGAACTACGAGGGTCAGGGAGGTGTGTACACGAAGAAGTTTCCATTGAGGAAAACGTCAAAAAGGGCAAGGCTAACGGCGGCATTGTACGAATGCACTTGAACGTGCTCATGGCTTCCGATTCGCTGTGAATTGGAAATTGACGTGGCTTTGGTTCTAGTGATGTGTAATAGATCAAGACTAATCTTCTAAATCAATCAAAGAATAATATTAAACAACAATAATATCAAAAAGGTGCAGATGAAGGGGAAAGAATGAATTTAAAGGGAAATTAAGCTCAAAACAGGGTTTAGAGGTTATTAATCATCTTTAAGTTTAATGCGCTTAAGTCTAGTTAGAAACTTAACAAAGGCTAGATGAGCACATTAGGCGCATGAGGAACTTCTTGGGCTTGAGCGAAACCAACGGATTGGTGTGTGTGGACTTCAATACGATGAATGAAGTTAAAGATAGATTTCCTGGTGCCAAATCGTCCAAACGTAGAACTGAACTAGGAGGGTCAGGGAGGTATGTACACGAAGAAGTTTCCATTGAGGAAAACATCAGAAAGGGCAAGGCCAAGGGTGGAATTGTACGAATGCACTTGAATGTGCAGATAGCTTTCGATTCGCTGTGAATCGGAAATTGACATGGTTTTGGTTCTAGCGATGTGTGATAGATCAAGGATTCTAAATCAATCTAAAAATAATGTAAAACAACAATAATAACAAAAAAGTGCAGATCAAAGGGAAATTAAGCACAAAACATGGTTTAGAGATTACTAATCATCTTTTAGTCGATTAAAGCGCTTAAGTCTAGTTAAAAACTTAACAATGCCTAGATGAGCACATTAGGCGCATGTGGAACTTCTTGGGCTTGAGGGAAACAAATGGATTGGGGCGTTCAAGCTTTAATACGATGAATGATGTTAAAGACAGATTTCTTAGTGCCAATTCGTACAAACCTAGAACTGAACTACGAGGGACAGGGAGGTTTGTACACGAAGAAGTTTCCCTTGAGGAAAAGGTCATAAAGGACAAGGCTGAGGGCGAGGTTGTACGAATGCACTTGAAGGTGCACCTAGCTTCTGATTCCCTGTGAATTGGAAATTGACATGGCTTTGGTTCTACTTTTGTACGATACATCAAGGCTAATATTCTAAAATCAATCTAAGAATAATGTAAAACAACAATAATATCAAAAAGGTGCAGATGAAAGGGAAAGAATGAATTTAAAGGGAAATTCAGCTCAAAACAAGGTTTACAGGTTATTAATCATCTTTAAGTTGATTAATGCGCTTAAGTCTAGTTAGAAACTTAACAAAGGCTAGATGAGCACATTACGCGCATGTGGAACTTCTTGGGCTTGAGCGAAACCAATGGATTGGTGTGTGCGGGCTTCAATACGATGAATCTAGTTAAAGATATATTTCCTGGGGCCAATTCATCCAAACCTAGAACTGAACTACGTGGGTCGGGGAGGTGTGTACACGAAGTAGTTTCCCCTGAGGAAAAGGAAAACAATGACAATGCTAAGGGCAGAATTGTACGAATGCACTTGAAGGTGCACCTAGCTTTCGATTCACTGTGAATTGGAAATTGACATGGCTTTGGTTCTAGTGATGTGTGATAGATCAAGGCTAATCTTATAAATCAAAGTAAGAATAATGTAATACAACAATAAAATCAAAAAGGTGCAGATGAAAGGGAAATTAAGCTCAAAACATGGTTTAGAGGTTACTAATCATCTTTAAGTTGATTAATGCAGTTAAGCCTAGTTAGAAACTTAACAAAGGTTAGATGAGCACATTACACTCTTGTGGGACTTCTTGGGCCTGAGGGAAACGAATGCATTGGTGTGTGCGGGTTTCAATACGATGACTGAAGTTAAAGACAGATTTCTTGGTGCCAATTCGTCCAAACCTAGAACTGGACTACGAGGGTCAGGGAGGTGTGTACACGAAGAAGTTTCCATTGAGGGAAACGTCAAAAAGGACAAGGCTGAGGGCGGGATTGTACGAATGCACTTGAAGGTGCACCTAGCTTCGGATTCACTTTGAATTGGAAATTGACATTGCTTTGGTTCTAGTTTTGTGTGATACATCAAGGCTAATATTCTAAATCAATCTAAGAATAATGTAAAACAACAATAATATCAAAAAAGCGCAGGCAAAAGGGAAAGAATGAATTTAAAGTGAAATTAAGCTCAAAATATGGCTTAGAGACTGCTAATCATCTTTAAGTTGATTAATGCAATTAAGCCTAGTTAGAAACTTAACAATGGTTAGATGAGCACATTACACTCATGTGGGACTTCTTGGGCTTGAGGGAGACCAATGGATTAGTGTGTGCGGGTTTCAATACGATGGCTGAAGTTAAAAACAGATTTCTTGGTGCCAATTCGTCCAAACCAAGAACTGAACTATGAGGGTTAGGGAGGTGTCTACTCAAAGAATTTTCCCCTGAGGAAAAGGTCAAAGAGGGCAAGGCTAACGGCAGAATTGTACGAATGCACTTGAAGGTGCACATATCTTTCGATTCGCTGTGAACTGGAAATTGACATCGCTTTGGTTCTAGTGATGTGTGATAGATCAAGGCTAATATTCTAAATCAGTCTAAGAATAATATAAAACAACAATAATACTAAAAAGCTGCAGATGAAAGGGAATGAATGAATTTAAAGGGAAATTAAGCTCAAAATATGGCTTAGAGATTGCTAATCATCTTTAAGTTGATTAACGCAATTAAGCCTAGTCAGAAACTTAACAATGGTTAGATGAGCATCTAAATCAATCTAAGAATAATATAAAACAACAATAATATAAAAAAAGTGCAAATCAAAGGGAAATTAACCACAAAACATGGTTTAGAGATTACTAGTCATGTTTAAGTTCATTAATGTGCTTAACTCTAGTTAGAAACCTAACAATGCCTAGATGAGGAGATTACGTGCATGTGGAATTTCTTGGGCTTGAGGGAAACAAATGGATTGGGGTGTGCAGGCTTCAATACGATGAATGAGGTTTAAGGCAGATTTCTTGGTGCCAATTCGTCAAAACCTAGAACTAAACTATGAGCGTCAGGGAGGTATGTACACGAAGAAGTTTCCCTTGAGGACAAGGTCAAAATGGACAAGGCTAAGGGCGAAATTGTACGAATGCACTTGAAGGTGCACCTAGCTTCCGATTCGCTATGAATTGCAAAATTGACATAGCTTTGGTTCTAGTGATGTGTGATACATCAAGGCTAATATTCTAAATCAATCTAAAAATAATGTAAAACAACAGTAATATCAAAAAGCTACAGATGAAAGGGAAAGAATGAATTTAAAAGGAAATTAAGTTCAAAATATGGCTTAGAGATTACTAATAATCTTTAAGTTGATTAATGCGCCTAAACCTTGTTAGAAACTTAACAATGGCTGAATGAGCACACTAGACTCATGTGGAACTTCTTGGGCATGAGGGAATCCAATGGATTGGTGTGCGCGGGCTTCAATATGATGAATCAAGTTAAAGACAGATTTCTTGGTGCCAATTCATTCAAACCTAGAACTGAACTACGAGGGTCAGGGAGGTGCATACACGAAGACGTTTTCCCTGAGGAAAAGGGCAAGAAGGGCAAGGCTAAGGGTGAAATTGTACGAATGCACTTGAAGGTGCACATAGCTTCTGATTCGTTATCAATTAGAAATTGACATGGGTTTGGTTCTAGTGATGTGTGATAGATCAAGGCTAATCTTCTAAATCAATTTAAGAATAATGTAACACAACAATAATATCAAAAAGGTGCAGATGAAAGGGAAATTAAGCTCAAAACATGATTTATAGATTACTAATCGTCTTTAAGTTGATTAATGCGCTTTAGTCTAGTTAGAAACTTAACAATGGTTGGATGAGCACATTAGCCTCATGTGGAACTCCTTGGGCTTGAGGGAAACCAATGGATTGATGTGGGCGGCCTTCAATACGATGAATGAAGTTAAAGACAGATTTCTTGGTGCCATTTCGTCCAAACCTAGAACTGAAGTACGAGGGTCAGGGAGGTGTGTACACCAAGAAGTTTCCCTTGAGGAAAAGGTCAAAAAGGACAAGGCTAAGGGCGGAATTGTACGAATGCACTTGAAGGTGCACCTAGTTTCCGATTCGCTGTGAATTGGAAATTGACATGGCTTTGGTTCTAGTGATGTATGATGGATCAAGGCTAATCGTCTAGATCAATCTAAGAATAATGTAAAACAACAATAACATCAAAAAGGTGCAAATGAAAGGGAGAGAATGAATTTAAAGGGAAATTAAGCTCAAAATATGGCTCAGAGATTACTAATCATCTTTAAGTTGATTAATGCGCCGAAACCTTGTTAGAAACTTAACAATGGCTGAATGAGCACACTAGACTCATGTGGAACTTCTTGGGCATGAGGGAATCCAATGGATTGGTGTGTACGGGCTTCAATATGATGAATCAAGTTAAAGACAGATTTCTTGGGGCCAATTCATTCAAACCTAGAACTGAACTACGAGGGTCATGGAGGTGCATACACGAAGACGTTTTCCCTGAGGAAAAGGGCAAGAAGGGCAAGGCTAAGGGCGGAATTGTACGAATGCACTTGAAGGTGCACATAGCTTCTGATTCGCTGTCAATTGGAAATTGACATGGGTTTGGTTCTAGTGATGTGTGATAGATCAACGCTAATCTTCTAAATCAATGTAAGAATAATGTAATACAACAATAATATCAAAAAGGTGCAGATGAAAGCGAAATTAAGCTCAAAACATGATTTATAGATTACTAATCATCTTCAAGTTGATTAATGCGCTTTAGTCTAGTTAGAAACTTAACAATGGTTGGATGAGCACATTAGCCTCATGTGGAACTCCTTGGGCTTGATGGAAACCATTGGATTGATGTGGGCGGCCTTCAATACGATGAATGAAGTTAAAGACAGATTTCTTGGTGCCAATTCGTCGAAACTTAGAACTGAACTATGAGCGTCAGGGAGGTATGTACACGAAGAAGTTTCCCATGAGGACAAGGTTAAAAAGGACAAGGCTAAGGGCGAAATTGTACGAATGCACTTGAAGGTGCACCTAGATTCCGATTCGTTTTGAATTGCAAAATTGACATAGCTTTGGTTCTAGTGATGTGTGATACATCAAGGCTAATATTCTAAATCAATCTAAAAATAATGTAAAACAACAGCCATATCAAAAAGCTACAGATGAAAGGGAAAGAATGAATTTAAAAGGAAATTAAGCTCAAAATATGGCTTAGAGATTACTAATCATCTTTAAGTTGATTAATGCGCCTAAACCTTGTTAGAAACTTAACAATGGATGAATGAGCACACTAGACTCATGTGGAACTTCTTGGGCATGAGGGAATCCAATGGATTGGTGTGTACGGGCTTCAATATGATGAATCAAGTTAAAGACAGATTTCTTGGGGCCAATTCATTCAAACCTAGAACTGAACTACGAGGGTCATGGAGGTGCATACACGAAGACGTTTTCCCTGAGGAAAAGGGCAAGAAGGGCAAGGCCAAGGGCGGAATTGTACGAATGCACTTGAAGGTGCACATAGCTTCTGATTCGCTGTCAATTGGAAATTGACATGGGTTTGGTTCTAGTGATGTGTGATAGATCAACGCTAATCTTCTAAATCAATGTAAGAATAATGTAATACAACAATAATATCAAAAAGGTGCAGATGAAAGGGAAATTAAGCTCAAAACATGATTTATAGATTACTAATCATCTTTAAGTTGATTAATGCGCTTTAGTCTAGTTAGAAACTTAACAATGGTTGGATGAGCACATTAGCCTCATGTGGAACTCCTTGGGCTTGATGCAAACCAATGGATTGATGTGGGCGGCCTTCAATACGATGAATGAAGTTAAAGACAGATTTCTTGGTGCCAATTCGTCGAAACCTAGAACTGAACTATGAGCGTCGGGGAGGTATGTACACGAAGAAGTTTCCCATGAGGACAAGGTCAAAAAGGACAAGGCTAAGGGCGAAATTGTACGAATGCACTTGAAGGTGCACCTAGATTCCGATTCGTTTTGAATTGCAAAATTGACATAGCTTTGGTTCTAGTGATGTGTGATACATCAAGGCTAATATTCTAAATCAATCTAAAAATATTGTAAAACAACAGCCATATCAAAAAGCTACAGATGAAAGGGAAAGAATGAATTGAAAAGGAAATTAAGCTCAAAATATGGCTTAGAGATTACTAATCATCTTTAAGTTGATTAATGCGCCTAAACCTTGTTAGAAACTTAACAATGCATGAATGAGCACGCTAGACTCATGTGGAACTTCTTGGGCATGAGGGAATCCAATGGATTGGTGTGTGCAGGCTTCAATATGATGAATCAAGTTAAAGACAGATTTCTTGGTGCCAATTCATTCAAACCTAGAACTGAACTACGAGGGTCAGGGAGGTGCATACACGAAGCCGTTTTCCCTGAGCAAAAGGGCAAGAAGGGCAAGGCTAAGGGCTGAATTGTACGAATGCACTTGAAGGTGCACATAGCTTCTGATTCGCTGTCAATTGGAAATTGACATGGGTTTGGTTCTAGTGATGTGTGATAGATCAAGGCTAATCTTCTAAGTCAATGTAAGAATAATGTAACACAACAATAATATCAAAAAGGTGCAGATGAAAGGGTTAGATGAGCACATTACACTCATGTGGGACTTCTTGGGCTTGAGGGAAACTAATGGATTGGTGTGTGCGGGTTTCAATACGATGACTGAAGTTAAAGACAGTTTTCTTGGTGCCAATTCGTCCAAACCAAGAACTGAACTACGAGGGTCAGGGAGGTGTGTACGCGAAGAATTTTCCCTTGAGGAAAAGGTCAAAAAGGACAAGGCTAAGGACGAAATTGTACGAATGCACTTGAAGGAGCACCTAGCTTCCGATTCGTTGTGAATTGGAAATTGACATGGCTTTGGTTCTAGTGATGTGTGATCGATCAAGGCTAATCTTTATAATCAATCTAAGAATAATTTCAAACAACAATAACATCAAAAAGGTGGAGATGAAAGGGAGAGAATGAATTTAAAAGGAAATTAAGCAAAAAACATGGTTTAGAGATTACTAATTATCTTTAAGTTGATTAATGCACTTAACTGTACGAGGGTCAGGGAGGTGTGTACACGAAGAAGTTTCCATTGAGGAAAACGTCAAAAAGGACAAGGCTGAGGGTGGGGGTTGTACGAATGCACTTGAAGGTGCGCCTCGCTTCTTATTGGCTGTGAATTAGAAATTGACATGGCTTTGGTTCTAGTTTTGTGTGATAGATCGAGGCTAATATTCTAAATCAATCTAAGCATAATGTAAAACAACAATAATATCAAAAAGGAGCAGACGAGAGGGAATGAATGAATTTAAAGGGAAATTAAGCTCAAAACATGGTTTAGAGGTTACTAATCATCTTTAAGTTGATTAACGCAATTAAGCCTAGTTAGAAACTTAACAATGGTTAGATGAGCACATTACACTCATGTGGGACTTCTTGGGCTTGAGGGAAACCAATGGATTGGTGTGTGCGAGTTTAAATACGATGACTGAAGTTAAAGACAGATTTCTTGGTGCCAATTCGTCCGAACCTAGAACTGAACTAAAAGGGTCAGGGAGCTATGTACACGAAGAAGTTTCTCTTGAGGAAAAGGTCAAAAAGGACAAGGCTCAGGTCGGAATTGTATGAATGCACTTGAAGGTGCACCTAGCTGCCGATTCGCTGTGAATTGGAAACTGATATGGCTTTGGTTCTAGTGATGTGTGATACATCAAGGATAATATTCTAAATCAATCTAAGAATAATGTAAAATAACAATAATTTCAAAACGGTGCAGATGAAAGGGAAATTAAGTTCAAAATATGGCTTAGAGATTACTAATGATCTTTAAGTTGATTAATGCTCTTATGTCTTGTGAGAAACTTAACAATGGCTAGATGAGCACACTAGACTCTTGTGGAACCTCTTGGGCATGCGGGAAGCCAATGGATTGGTGTGTACGGGCTTCAATACGATGAAAGAAGTTAAAGACAGATTTCTTGGTGCCAATTCATCCAAACCTAGAACTGAACTACGAGGGTCAGGGAGGTGTGTACACGAAGAAGTTTCCCTTGAGGAAATGGTCCAAAAGGACAAGGTTAAGGGTGGAATAGTACGAATGCACTTGAAGGCGCACCAAGCTTCCGATTCACTGTGAATTGGAAATTGACATGGCTTTGTGTTCTAGTGATGTGTGATAGATCAAGGCTAATCTTCTAAATCAGTCTAAGAATAATATAAAACAACAATAATACCAAAAAGCTGCAGATGAAAGGGAAAGAAGGAATTTAAAGAGAAATTAAGCTCAAAACACGGTTTAGAGGTTACTAATCTTCTTGAAGTTGATTAATGCAGTTAAGCCTAGTTAGACACTTAACAATGGTTAGATGAGCACATTACACTCATGTGGGACTTCTTGGGCTTGAGGGAAACCAATGGATTGGTGTGTGCGGGTTTCAATACGATGACTGAAGTTAAAGACAGTTTTCTTGGTGCCAATTCGTCCAAACCAATAACTGAACTACGACGGTCAGGGAGGTGTGTACACGAAGAATTTTCCCGTGAGGAAAAGGTCAAAAAGGACAAGGCTAAGGATGGAATTGTACGAATGTGCTTGAAGGAGCACCTAGCTTCCGATTCGCTGTGAATTGGAAATTGACGTGGCTTTGGTTCTAGTGATGTGTGATAGATCAAGGCTAATCTTTATAATCAATCTAAGAATAATTTCAAACAACAATAACATCAAAAAGGTGGAAATGAAAGGGACAGAACGAATATAAAAGAAATTAAGCTCAAAACATGGGTTAGAGATTAATAATCATCTTTAAGTTGACTAATGCAATTAACGATGCCTGGATGAGCACATTAGGCTCTTGTGGAACATCTTGGGCATGAGGGAAACGAATGGATTGGGGTGTGCGGGCTTCAATACAGTGAATAAAGTTAAAGACAGATTTCTTGGTGCGAATTCGTCGAAACCTAGAACTAAACTACGAGGGTCAGGGAGGTGTGTACATGAAGAAGTTTCCATTGAGGAAAACGTCAAAAAGGACAAGGCAAAGGGTGGAATTGTACGAATGCACTTGAAGGTGCACATAGCTTTCGATTCGCTGCGGAAATTAACATGGCTTTGGTTCTAGTGATGGGTGATAGATCAAGGCTAATATTCTAAATCTATCTAAGAATAATGTAAAACAACAATAATATCAAAAAAGTGCAGATCAAAGGGAAATTAAGCACAAAACATGGTTTAGAGATTACTAATCATCTTTAAGTTGATTAATGCGCTTAAATCTAGTTAGAAACTTAACAATGCCTAGATGAGCACATTAGGCGCATGTGGAACTCATTGGGCTTGAGGTAAACAAATGGATTGGGGCGTGCAAGCATCAATACGATGAATGATGTTAAAGACAGATTTCTTGGTGCCAATTCGTCCAACCCTAGAACTAAACTACGAGGGTCAGGGACGTATGTACACGAAGAAGTTTCCCTTGAGGAAATGGTCAAAAAGGACAAGGCTGAGGGCGGGGTTGTATGAATGCACTTGAAGGTGCACCTAGCTTCTGATTCCCTGTGAATACGAAATTGACATGGCTTTGGTTCTAGTTTGGTATGATACATCAAGGCTAATATTCTAAATCAATCTAAGAATAATGTAAAACAACAATAGTATAAAAAAGGAGCAGACGAAAGGGAAAGAATGAATTTAAAGGGAAATTAAGGTCAAAACATGGTTTAGAGGTTACTAATCATCTTTAAGTTGATTAATGCAATTAAGCCTAGTTAGAAACTTAACAATGGTTAGATGAGCACATTACACTCTTGTGGGACTTCTTGGGCTTGAGAGAAACCAATGGATTGGTGTGTGCGGGTTTCAATACGATGAATGAAGTTAAAGACAGATTTTTTGGTGCCAATTTGTCCAAACCTAGAGGTGAACTACAAGCGTCAGGGAGGTGTGTAGACGAAGAAGTTTCCCCTGAGGAAAAGGTCAAAAAGGGCAAGCCTAATGGCGGAATTGTACGAATGCATTAAAGGTGCACATAGCTTCCGATTCGTTGTGAATTGGAAATTGACATGGCTTTGGTTCTAGTGATGTGTGATAGATCAAGGCTAATCCTCTAAATCGATCAAAGAATAATATAAAACAACAATAATATCAAAAAGGTGCAGATGAAAGGGAAAGAATGAATTTAAAGATAAATTAAGTTCAAAACATGGTTTAGAGGTTATTAATCATCTTTAAGTTGATTAATGTGCTTAAGTCTAGTTAGAAACTTAACAAAGTCTAGATGAGCACATTAGGCGCATGTGGAACGTCTTGGGCTTGAGCGAAACCAACAGATTGGTGTGTGCGGGCTTCAATATGATGAATGATGTTAAAGACAGATTTCTTGGTGCCAATTCGTCCAAACCTAGAACCAAACTACGAGGGTCAAGGAGGTGTGTACACGAAGAAGCTTCCCTTAAGGAAATGGTCAAAGAGGACAAGGCTTAGGGCGAAATTGTACGAATGCACTTGAGGGTGCACCTAGCTTCCGATTCGCTGTGAATTGGAAATTGACATGGCTTTGGTTCTAGTGATGTGTGATACATCAAGGCTAATATTCTAAATCAATCTAAGAATAATGTCAAATAACAATAATTTCAAAACGGTGCAGATGAAAGGGAAAGAATGAATTTAAAGGGAAACTAAGTTCAAAATATGGCTTAGAGATTACTAATCATCTTTATGTTGATTAATGCGCTTATGTCTTGTGAGAAACTTAACAATGGCTAGATGAGCACACTAGACTCATGTGGAACCTGTTGGGCATGAGGGAAGCCAATGGATTGGTGTGTACGGGCTTCAATACAATGAAAGAAGTTAAAGACAGATTTCTTGGTGCCAATTCGTCCAAACCTAGAACTGAACTACGAGGGTCAGGGAGGTGTGTACATGACTCGTGGTGAAATGTGCTTCCAAGTGTAGAAGTGTCAAGTTGTATCAAGGATTAGTCCAGGATCGTATGCCATAGGGACAATGGGTTATCAAAGCGTATAAGAGATTTGTGAGTAACAAATGGATCAAGTATGAGAGATGAAAATAAAATTCAAATGCAATGCAAAAAGATAATCGAAATTGAAATTAGAGTTTCTAAAAGAAAACAAATTAACGAACACTTGGGTTGGGTATGAGAGACTCTTTATTTCGGATTCTAGATAATTTTCTCGATTAACAATCCAGTCAAGGCATTGATAAACGGAAGATAAAAAGTTATGCTCAAGTTTTGCAATATTTTTTTTCTAAGGGATTCTCTACCTTATTAGCCAAACACACATTAACAAACAACTGAGAGAGGCCTTGATAGTTTTCAAGCTTTTGTTGTGCCTTACGTCAACAACAAAACAAGAGCAAGAGCCGCAATCTATTTTCAATTTAAATCTGACTAGTAACGTAGTAAAATCAACAATTAACAACAAAATATTGCATCGATCTAGAATCCAAAACAAATCAAGCTTCGTTCCACAACCCAAGCTTCTAAAATTAGCTACACATGATGTTTCTAGTGATAAAAATAAATCTAAGTTGAGTCATGACAAAATCTGAAAAAATATCCGAATGAGATAAATCCTAAAGATGTTGCCACTTCCTGCAGGAGAACAAACACTAAAATAAAAACTGAAACGTAAATTGCAGAAAATAGAATGAAGAGCAACCATGAAAAATAAAACGAAGAAATAGCTGAATAAAAATAAAGATACTGTCTGAAACGGAAATGAAATAAAAATAAAACTGCTGCAACACCGAATGAAAATGAAAGAAAGTAATAAACTCCAAGCTAAGCTACTGCTGTAGCCGAATGAAAAAACCAAAAGAAAGTGCAAGAAAGATAAACTCGCTGCGCAAAAACTAAAACAAAAGAAGGAAAATAAAAATACAAACTAAGCTACTCAACTCCTAGCTTAAACGAAAAAGAAAACACATGAAAGAAAATAAAAATCTAAGCTAAGCTACTCTACGAAATGAAAGAAAGAAAAAAAACTAAGAACTCCTAAACTAAGCTACTGAACTCCCCTTCCTGCTGCTGCTGCTTCCAGCTAAATAAATAGCTAATCTCCAGCTGCTGCACGTGCATGTTGCTGCCTCCCATTCTTCTCCTACTGCACATCCATGTACTGTTGTAGATCCGACAAAGGGAATAAGACCTGCTGTCTTCCTGTGCTTCCATAAGATTAATTGAAATAAATTGTGCAGAAGAACATGTGCGTCCAGCTGTCTTCCATCCCTCAGGTCTGAAATGCTCTTGCTTTCCAACAACATCCAGCGTGTGTGAGTGGCTGCTGTCCAGCTGTGTGCTTTTGAGTGAGTTGGTGTCACTTTTCTGCATGTGTGTTGCATGTTGGTCTGCATGTGTGCATTGCATGTTGGTCTGCATGTGTTCCTGCATGTGTCCGAATGAGTGGTTGCTGTCCATGTGATTTTTCTTGTGTAAATGGTCTGCATGTGCATTGTGAATGAGTGTTGTCCGAATGCTTTCTGCGGCTTGGTGTGATCCGAATGATTGGTTACTGTCATGCATGTGATGCTATTGATTTCCTGCTGCACCAGCTACTTGAAAAAGAGGGAACAAATCTGCTGCTGCATGTGCATGTTCTGTCAAAGCATGTCCGAATGGTCTGCTGCATGTGCATTGTGTTCTGCATATGTCCGAATGGTCTGCTGCATGTGCATTGTGTTTTGCATGAGTGCATGTGTTCCTGCATGCGTGAATGGTGTGGGTGCTGTCATGCGTGAGTTGCTGTCACGTTTTCTTTGCTGCAGGTTCATTGCATGTGTGAGTTTTTCTGCATGTGCTGTGTGAGTCAACTGCATGTGTGTGTTGCATGTGTGAGTCCGGTTGTATGCATGTGATGTCCGAGTGAGTTTCTTTTGCTTGTGTGCGTTGGTGTGGTTTATTGCATGTGAGGTGCTTGCAATGGTCAGCATGTGTAGTGAGTGCTGTCCGAATGAGGCTGGCCTGCATGTGTCCATTCACACTTGAATGATATCTTTGCTGTGTATTGCCCAAACTATCCATGTTATGAGAGGAATAAAAATGAAATATTTATTTTCATGTGAAACAATTGCATTATAAATCTTTTTGAGCACCAAAATTCCAGAATTTATCAATTGACTCAAGTAATGTGATCTATTGCATAATTAAGTACTTAAATCATTTTTTATTAAACAATTTGTTCGCTTAAGTAACTTAATCATGCAATTTTAGCGCTTCATCACTACACAAAGAAGTTTCCCTTAAGCAAATGGTCAAAAAGGACAAGGTTAAGGGTGGAATAGTACGAATGCACTTGAAGGCGCACCAAGCTTCCGATTCGCTGTGAATTGGAAATTGACATGGCTTTGGTTCTAGTGATGTGTGATAGATCAAGGCTAATCTTCTAAATCAGTCTAAGAATAATATAAAACAACAATAATACCAAAAAGCTGCAGATGAAAGGGAAAGAAGCAATTTAAAGGGAAATTAAGCTCAAAACATGGTTTAGAGGTTACTAATCTTCTTGAAGTTGATTAATGCAGTTAGGCCTAGTTAGACACTTAACAATGGTTAGATGAGCACATTACACTCATGTGGGACTTCTTGGGCTTGAGGGAAACCAATGGATTGGTGTGTGCGGGTTTCAATACGATGACTGAAGTTAAAGACAGTTTTCTTGGTGCCAATTCGTCCAAACCAATAATTGAACAACGAGGGTCAGGGAGGTGTGTACACGAAGAATTTTCCCTTGAGGAAAAGGTTAAAAAGGACAAGGCTAAGGATGGAATTGTACGAATGTGCTTGAAGGAGCACCTAGCTTCCGATTCACTGTGAATTGGAAATTGACATGGCTTTGGTTCTAGTGATGTCCGATAGATCAAGGCTAATCTTAATAATCAATCTAAGAATAATTTCAAACAACAATAACATCAAAAAGGTGGAAATGAAAGGGACAGAAAGAATTTAACAGGAAATTAAGCTCAAAACATTCGTTAGAGATTACTAATCATCTTTAAGTTGATTAATGCAATTAAGAATGCCTGGATGAGCACATTAGGCGCTTGTGGAACATCTTGGGCATGAGGGAAACGAATGGATTGGGGTGTGCGGGCTTCAATACAGTGAATGAAGTTAAAGACAGATTTCTTGGTGCGAATTCGTCCAAACCTAGAACTAAACTACGAGGGTCAGGGAGGTGTGTACACGAAGAAGTTTCCATTGAGGAAAACGTCAAAAAGGACAAGGCCAAGGGTGGAATTGTACGAATGCACTTGAAGGTGCACATAGCTTTCGATTCGCTGCGAATCGGAAATTGACATGGCTTTGGTTCTAGTGATGTGTGATAGATCAAGACTAATATTCTAAATCTATCTAAGAATAATGTAAAACAACAATAATATCAAAAAAGTGCAGATCAAAGGGAAATTAAGGACAAAACATGGTTTAGAGATTACTAATCATCTTTAAGTTGATTAATGCGCTTAAATCTAGTTAGAAACTTAACAATACCTAGATGAGCACATTAGGCGCACGTGGAACACGTTGGGCTTGAGGTAAACAAATGGATTAGGGCGTGCATGCCAATTCGTCCAAACCTAGAACTGAACTACGAGGGTCAGGAAGGTGTGTACACGAAGAAGCTTCCCTTGAGGAAATGGTCAGAAAGGACAAGGCTTAGGGCGAAATTGTACGAATACACTTGAAGGTGCACCTAGCTTCCGATTCGCTGTGAATTGGAAATTGACATGGCTTTGGTTCTAGTGATGTGTGATACGTCAAGGCTAATATTCTAAATCAATCTAAGAATAATGTAAAATAACAATAATTTCAAAACGGTGCAGATGAAAGGGAAAGAATGAATTTAAAGGGAAATTAAGTTCAAAATTTGGCTTAGAGATTACTAATCGTCTTTAAGTAGATTAATGCGCTTATGTCTTGTGAGAAACTTAACAATGGCTAGATGAGCACACTAGACTCATGTGGAACCTCTTGGGCATGAGGGAAGCCAATGGATTGGTGTGTACGGGCTTCAATACAATGAAAGAAGTTAAAGACAGATTTCTTGTTGCCAATTCGTTCAAACCTAGCACTGAACTACGAGGGTCAGGGAGGTGTGTACACCAAGAAGTTTCCCCTGAGGAAAAGGTCAAAAAGGGCGAGGCATACGATGAAAGAATTGTACGAATGCATTAAAGGTGCACATAGCTGCCGATTCGCTGTGAATTGGAAATTGACATGGCTTTGGTTCTAGTGATGTGTGATACATCAAGGCTAATCTTCTAAATCAATCAAAGAATAATATAAAACAACAATAATATCAAAAAGGTGCAGATGAAAGGGAAAAAATGAATTTAAAGGGAAATTAAGCTCAAAACATGGTTTAGAGATTACTAATCATCTTTAAGTTGATTAATGCGCTTAAGTCTAATTAGAAACTTAACAATGCCTGGATGAGCACATTAGGCGCATGTGGAACATCTTGGGCATGAGGGAAACAAATGGATTGGGGTGTTCGGGCTTCAATATAGTGAATGAAGTTAAATACAGATTTCTTGGTGCCAATTCGTCCAAACCTAGAACTGAACCACGAGGGTCAGGGAGGTGTGTACACGAAGAAGCTTCCCTTAAGGAAATGGTCAAAAAGGACAAGGCTCAGGGCAAAATTGTACGAATGCACTTAAAGGTGCACATAGCTTCCGATTTGCTGTGAATTGGAGATTGAAATGGCTTTGGTTCTAGTGATGTGTGATAGATCAAGGCTTATATTCTAAATCTATCTAAGAATAATGTAAAATAACAATAATTTCAAAACGGTGCAGATGAAAGGGAAAGAATGAATTTAAAGGGAAATTAAGTTCAAAATATGGCTTAGAGATTACTAATCATCTTTAAGTTGATTAATGCGCTTATGTCTTGTGAGAAACTTAACAATGGCTAGATGAGCACACTGGACTCATGTGGAACTTCTTGGGCATGAGGGAAGCCAATGGATTGGTGTGTGCGGGCTTCAATACGATGAATGAAGTTAAAGACAGATTTCTTGTTGCCAATTCGTCCAAACCTAGAACTGAACTACGACGGTCAGGGAGGTGTGTACACGAAGAAGTTTCCCTTCAGGAAATGGTCAAAAAGGACAAGGTCAAGGGTGGAATAGTTCGAATGCACTTGAAGGCGCACCAAGCTTCCGATTCGCTGTGAATTGGAAATTAACATGGCTTTGGTTCTAGTGATGTGTGATAGATCAAGGCTAATCTTCTAAATCAATCTAAGAATAGTATAATACAACAATAATATCAAAAAAGTGCAGACGAAAGGGAAAGAATGAATTGAAAGGGAAATTAAGCTCAAAACATAGTATAGAGATTACTAATCGTCTTTAAGTTGATTAATGCGCTTAACTCTAGTTAGAAACTTAACAATGCCTAGATGAGCACATTAGCCTCATGTGGAATTTCTTGGGCTTGAGGGAAACCAATGGATTGAGGTGTGCGGGCTTCAATACGATGAATGAGGTTTAAGACAGATTTATTGGGGCCATTTCGTCCAAACCTAGAACTGAACTACGAGGGTCAGGGAGGTGTGTACACGAAGAAGCTTCCCTTAACGAAATGGTCAAAAAGGACAAGGTTCAGGGCAAAATTGTACGAATGCACTTGAAGTTGCACCTAGCTTCCGATTCGCTGTGAATTGGAAATTGACATGGCTTTGATTCTAGTGATGTGTGATAGATCAAGGCTAATCTTCTAAATCAATTTAAGAATAATATAAAACAACAATAATATCGAAAAGGTGCAGATGAAAGGGAAAAAATGAATTTAAAGGGAAATTAAGCTCAAAACATGGTTTAGAGATTACTAATCATCTTTAAGTTGATTAATGCGCTTAAGTCTAGTTAGAAACTTAACAATGCCTAGATGAGCACATTAGGCGCATGTGGAACATCTTGGGCATGAGGGAAACAAATGGATTGGGGTGTGCGGGCTTCAATATAGTGAATGAAGTTAAAGACAGATTTCTTAGTGCTAATTCGTCCAAACCTAGAACTGAACCACGAGGGTCAGGGAGGTGTGTACACGAAGGAGCTTCCCTTAAGGAAATGGTCAAAAAGGACAAGGCTCAGGGCAAAATTGTACGAATGCACTTGAAGGTGCAGCTAGCTTCCGATTCGCTGTGCATTGGAGATTGACATGGCTTTGGTTCTAGTGATGTGTGATAGATCAAGGCTTATATTCTAAATCTATCTAAGAATAATGTGAAATAACAATAATTTCAAAACGGTGCAGATGAAAGGGAAAGAATGAATTTAAAGGGAAATTAAGTTCAAAATATGGCTTAGTGATTACTAATCATCTTTAAGTTGATTAATGCGCTTATGTCTTGTGAGAAACTTAACAATGGCTAGATGAGCACACTAGACTCATGTGGAACTTCTTGGGCATGAGGGAAGCCAATGGATTGGTGTGTGCGGGCTTCAATACGATGAATAAAGTTAAAGATAGATTTCTTGTTGCCAATTCGTCCAAACCTAGAACTGAACTACGACAGTCAGGGAGGTGTGTACACGAAGAAGTTTCCCTTCAGGAAATGGTCAAAAAGGACAAGGTCAAGGGTGGAATAGTTCGAATGCACTTGAAGGCGCACCAAGCTTCCGATTCGCTGTGAATTGGAAATTGACATGGCTTTGGTTCTAGTGATGTGTGATAGATCAAGGCTAATCTTCTAAATCAATCTAAGAATAATATAATACAACAATAATATCAAAAAAGTGCAGACGAAAGGGAAAGAATGAATTTAAAGGAAAATTAAGCTCAAAACATGGTTTAGAGGTTATTAATCATCTTTAAGTTGATTAATGCGCTTAAGTCTAGTTAGAAACATAACCGAGGCTAGATGAGCACATTAGGTGCATGTGGAACTTCTTGGGCTTGAGGGAAACCAATGGATTGGTGTGTGCGGGCTTCAATACGATGATTGAAGTTAAAGATAGATTTCCTGCTGCGAATTCGTCCAAACCTAGAACTGAACTACGACAGTCAGGGAGGTGTGTACACGAAGAAGTTTCCCTTCAGGAAATGGTCAAAAAGGACAAGGTTAAGGGTGGAATAGTTCGAATGCACTTGAAGGCGCACCAAGCTTCCAATTCGCTGTGAATTGGAAATTCACATGGCTTCGGTTCTAGTGATGTGTGATAGATCAAGGCTAATCTTCTAAATCAATCTAAGAATAATGTAAAGCAACAATAATATCAAAAAGGTGCAGATGAAAGGGAAAGAATGAATTGAAAGGGAAATGAAGCTCAAAACATAGTATAGAGATTACTAATCGTCTTTAAGTTGATTAATGCGCTTAACTCTAGTTAGAAACTTAACAATGCCTAGATGAGCACATTAGCCTCATGTGAAATTTCTTGGGCTTGAGGGAAACCAATGGATTGGGGTGTGCAGGCTTCAATACGATGAATGAGGTTTAAGACAGATTTCTTGGGGCCATTTCGTCCAAACCTAGAACTGAACTACGAGGGTCAGGGAGGTGTGTATACCAAGAAGTTTCCCTTGAGGAAAAGGTCAAAAAGGACAAGGCTAAGGGCGGAATTGTACGAATGCACTTGAAGGTGCACCTAGCTTCCGATTCGCTGTGAATTGGAAATTGACATGGTTTTGATTCTAGTGATGTGCGATAGATCAAGGCTAATCTTCTAAATCAATTTAAGAATAATATAAAACAACAATAATATCGAAAAGGTGCAGATGAAAGGGAAAAAATGAATTTAAAGGGAAATTAAGCTCAAAACATGGTTTAGAGATTACTAATCATCTTTAAGTTGATTAATGCGCTTAAGTCTAGTTAGAAACTTAACAATGCCTGCATGAGCACATTAGGCGCATGTGGAACATCTTGGGCATGAGGGAAACAAATGGATTGGGGTGTGTGGGCTTCAATATAGTGAATGAAGTTAAAGACAGATTTCTTAGTGCTAATTCGTCCAAACCTAGAACTGAACCAGGAGGGTCAGGGAGGTGTGTACACGAAGAAGCTTCCCTTAAGGAAATGGTCAAAAAGGGCAAGCCTCAGGGCAAAATTGTACGAATGCACTTGAAGGTGCAGCTAGCTTCCGATTCGCTGTGATTGGAAATTGACATGGCTTTGGTTTTAGTGATGTGTGATAGATCAAGGCTTATATTCTAAATCTATCTAAGAATAATGTAAAATAACAATAATTTCAAAACGGTGCAGATGAAAGGGAAAGAATGAATTTAAAGGGAAATTAAGTTCAAAATATGGCTTAGAGATTACTAATCATCTTTAAGTTGATTAATGCGCTTATGTCTTGTGAGAAACTTAACAATGGCTAGATGAGCACACTGGACTCATGTGGAACTTCTTGGGCATGAGGGAAGCCAATGGATTGGTGTGTGCGGGCTTCAATACGATGAATGAAGTTAAAGACAGATTTCTTGTTGCCAATTCGTCCAAACCTAGAACTGAACTACGACGGTCAGGGAGGTGTGTACACGAAGAAGTTTCCCTTCAGGAAATGGTCAAAAAGGACAAGGTCAAGGGTGGAATAGTTCGAATGCACTTGAAGGCGCACCAAGCTTCCGATTCGCTGTGAATTGGAAATTGACATGGCTTTGGTTCTAGTGATGTGTGATATATCAAGGCTAATCTTCTAAATCAATCTAAGAATAATATAATACAACAATAATATCAAAAAAGTGCAGACGAAAGGGAAAGAATGAATTGAAAGGGAAATTAAGCTCAAAACATAGTATAGAGATTACTAATCGTCTTTAAGTTGATTAATGCGCTTAACTCTAGTTAGAAACCTAACAATGCCTAGATGAGCACATTAGCCTCATGTGGAATTTCTTGGGCTTGAGGGAAACCAATGGATTGGGGTGTGCGGGCTTCAATACGATGAATGAGGTTTAAGACAGATTTCTTGGGGCCATTTCGTCCAAACCTAGAACTGAACTACGAGGGTCAGGGAGGTGTGTACACGAAGAAGCTTCCCTTAAGGAAATGGTCAAAAAGGACAAGGCTCAGGGCAAAATTGTACGAATGCACTTGAAGGTGCACCTAGCTTCCGATTCGCTGTGAATTGGAAATTGACATGGCTTTGGTTCTAGTGTTGTGTGATAGATCAAAGCTAATCTTCTAAATCAATCTAAGAATAATATAATACAACAATAATATCGAAAAAGTGCAGACGAAAGGGAAAGAATGAATTTAAAGGGAAATTAAACTCAAAAGATGGTTTCGAGGTTATTAATCAGCTTTAAGTTGATTAATGCGCTTAAGTCTAGTTAGAAACTTAACAAAGGCTAGATGAGCACATTAGGTGCATGTGGAACTTCTTGGGCTTGAGGGAAACCAATGGATTGGTGTGTGCGGGCTTCAATACGATGAATGAAGTTAAAGATAGATTTCCTGCTCCGAATTCGTCCAAACCTAGAACTGAACTACGACGGTCAGGGAGCTGTGTACACGAAGAAGTCTCCCTTCAGGAAATGGTAAAAAAGGACAAGGTTAAGGGTGGAATAGTTCGAATGCACTTGAAGGCGCACCAAGCTTTCGATTCGCTGTGAATTGGAAATTCACATGGCTTTGGTTCTAGTGATGTGTGATAGATCAAGGCTAATCTTCTAAATCAATCTAAGAATAATGTAAAGCAACAATAATATCAAAAAGGTGCAGATGAAAGGGAAAGAATGAATTGAAAGGGAAATTAAGCTCAAAACATAGTATAGAGATTACTAATCGTCTTTAAGTTGATTAATGCGCTTAACTCTAGTTAGAAACTTAACAATGCCTAGATGAACACATTAGCCTCATGCGGAATTTCTTGCGCTTGAGAGAAACCAATGGATTGGGGTGTGCGAGCTTCAATACGATGAATGAGGTTTAAGACAGATTTCCTGGGGCCATTTCGTCCAAACCTAGAACTGAACTACGAGGGTCAGGGAGGTGTGTATACCAAGAAGTTTCCCTTGAGGAAAAGGTCAAAAAGGACAAGGCTAAGGGCGGAATTGTACGAATGCACTTGAAGGTGCACCTAGCTTCCGATTCGCTGTGAATTGGAAATTGACATGGCTTTGATTCTAGTGATGTGTGATAGATCAAGGCTAATCTTCTAAATCAATTTAAGAATAATATAAAACAACAATAATATCGAAAAGGTGCAGATGAAAGGGAAAGAATGAATTTAAAGGGAAATTAAGGTCAAAACATGGTTTAGAGGTTATTAATCATCTTTAAGTTGATTAATGCGCTTAACTCTAGTTAGAAACTTAACGAAGGCTAGATGAGCACATTAGGCGCATGTGGAACTTCTAGGGCTGGAGGGAAACCAATGAATTAGTGTCTGCGGGCTTCAATACGATGAATGAAGTTAAAGATAGATTTCCTGCTGCCAATTCATCCAAACCTAGAACCAAACTACGAGGGTCAGGGAGGTGTGTACACGAAGAAGTTTCCCTTAAGGAAAAGTCCAAAAAGGGCAAGACTAAGGGCAGAATTGTATGAATGCATTTGAAGGTGCACCTACCTTCCGATTCGCTGTGAATTGGAAATTGACATGGCTTTGGTTCTAGTGATGTGTGATACGTCAAGGCTAATATTCTAAATCAATCTAAGAATAATGTAAAACAACAATAATTTCAAAACGGTGTAGATGAAAGGGAAAGAATGAATTTAAAGAGAAATTAAGTTCAAAATATGGCTTAGAGATTACTACTCATCTTTAAGTTGATTAATGCGCTTATGTCTTGTGAGAAACTTAACAATGGCTAGATGAGCACACTAGACTCATGTGGAACTTCTTGGGCATGAGGGAATCCAATGGATTGGCATGTACGGGCTTCAATACGATGAATGAAGTTAAAGACAGATTTCTTGGTGCCAATTCGTCCAAACCTAGAGCTGAACTACGAGGGTCAGGTAGGTGTGTACACGAAGAAGTTTCCCCTGAGGAAAAGGTCAAAAACGGCAAGGCTAATGGCGGAATTGTACGAATGCATTAAAGGTGGACATAGCTTCCGATTCGTTGTGAATTGGAAATTGACAAGGCTTTGGTTCTAGTGATGTGTGATAGATCAAGGCTAATCTTTATAATCAATCTAAGAATAGTTTCAAACAACAATAACATTAAAAAGGTGGAGATGAAAGGAAGAGAGAACGAATTTAAAAGGAAATTAAGCTCAAAACATGGTTTAGAGATTACTAATCATCTTTAAGTTGATTAATGCGCTTAAGTCTAGTTAGAAACTTAACAAAGGGTAGATGAGCACATTAGGCGAATGTGGAACTTCTTGGGCTTGAGGGAAACCAACGAATTGGTGTGTGCGGGCTTCAATACGATGAATGAAGTTAAAGATAGATTTCCTGGTGCCAATGTGTCCAAACCTAGAACTGAACAACGAGGATCAGGGAGGTGTGTACACGAAGAAGTTTCCCCTGAGGAAAAGGAAAAAAATGATAAGGCTAAGGGCAGAATTGTACGAATGCACTTGAAGGTGCACCTAGCTTTCGATTCGCTGTGAATTGAAAATTAACATGGCTTTGGTTCTAGTGATGTGTGATAGATCAAGGCTAATCTTATAAATCAACGTAAGAATAATGTAATACAGCAATAATATCAAAAAGGTGCAGATGAAAGGGAAATTAAGCTCAAAACATGGTTTAGAGATTACTAATCATCTTTAAGTTGATTAATGCAATTAAGCCTAGTTAGAAACTTAACAATGGTTAGATGAGCACATTACACTCATGTGGGACTTCTTGGGCTAGAGGGAAACCAATGGATTGGTGTGTGTGGGTTTCAATATGATGACTGAATGATGTGAACCCCAATAGACTTGCTTTGAGACCCAACAACAATACTGGAAAAATAACCCCAAGAAAGCCAAACTTAGGTATATGGATGGAGAATCTAGACCCGATGAGAACTTGTTCAAAAGAACCTAGATTATATCAAAATCTAGACCTATTGAAGAACCCGTCTCAAGAACCTAGATTACAAAGGAATAACGCCACAAAGGTTTTGATTTACCCTTGATAAGTTCAGAAGTTCAAGAAGAACAAGAGGAGATAACTCAACTCTCATTGACAATTCCATATAGTCTGCCTCTCAAATGAGGTTACAAGTGGTTTAAATAGACAATCCCCAAAAACCCTTAGTAAACAATGCGTGGGGTACTGTAGCGTGGGGTACTGTAGCGTGAACAATGCCATACGCCGCGCTACAGTTACTTCTGAAACCCTAGTAGGACATAAAATTATAACTTTCCAAATAAACCCTTGGCCAAAAATACAAGGCCTTCCCAAAAATAACCCTAGTCCATTAGAAATAAGACATACGTGGGCCAAGCATCCTCAAGCCCACTTCTTCTAAACTAATAATAAAATACCGTTAAACAAATTGAAAGCCTTAACAACAATAGGCCCAATCTCTAAGTCATGTCTTCCATAGCTTGTATCAAGTGGATCAAAACTGGTTCTTTTTCCTTGAAGCCCATCTTGAGTGTTGGGCTTTTCCTAGCTTCATCCCAAGTGGATTGCACCAATCCTTGCATTGCTTCCTTGATCTTCTTGCCTCTTGATCTTGTAATTGGCCCATCTGGAATTTGCAAGGGATCTTTAAGGATAGCTCCACCTTGGTTCCCATCATTCCCCCTCTCTTCAAAAGGATTCGACCTCGAATCTTCACCTACATCAAAAGGAGAAAGATCAGAAACATTGAAGGTAGCAGAAACATTATATTCACTTGGAAGATCCACTTTATATGCATTGTCATTAATTTTCTCAAGAATTTGGAAAGGTCCATCTCCTCGAGGATGCAACTTAGTCCGTCTACGGGCTGGGAATCTTTCTTTGCGCATGTGAACCCAAACCCAATCTCATGGTTCAAAGGTGACACGCCGTCGTCCTTTATTGGCTTGGGAAGCAAACCTTTCATTCTTTTGGGCAATTTGAAGCCGTACCCTCTCATGAAGTGACTTCACCAACTCTGCCTTCTTTTGTCCATCTAAGCTACTCCTGCCATCAATAGGCAAAGGAATCAAATCTAAAGGAGTAAGTGGATTAAAACCATAAACAATTTCAAAAAGAGAGTATGAAGTAGTAGTATGCATGGTCCTATTATATGCAAACTCTATAAATGGCAAACAATCCTCCCAAGTCTTTAAATTCTTATGAACAACAGTGCGTAAAAACTGAGTTAAAGTCCTATTAACTACTTCAGTTTGACCATCAGTCTGTGGGTGACAAGTAGTGGAAAATAAGAGTTTAGTACCTAATTTTCCCCACAACACCTTCCAAAAGTAGCTAAGAAATTTAACATCCCTATAAGAAACAATGCTCTTGGGCACCACATGGAGTCACACTATCTCTTTGAAAAACAATGCTTGTGGCATCATCTGTTTTATGGCATGGAATGAAATGTGTCATCTTGCTAAATCTATCCACAACCACAAAAATAGAATCTCTACCCCTTTTTGTCCTAGGCAGCCCCAAAACAAAGTCCATAGATATGTCTACCCATGGCTCACTAGGAACGGGTAAGGGTGTATATAACCCATGTGGCAAAACCTTAGATTTGGCCTTTGTACATGTGATGCACGAACAAAAGCATAAAGTTCTTTGTCATAAGTAGGGTACTTCAGGGATGCCCCACTTAGCTTCTCACTGAAGAAGGCAATCGGCCGCCTATCCTGCATCAAAACGGCTCCAATCCCTATCCTGAGGCATCACATTTAATCTCAAAAGCTTTGTTAAAATCTGGTAATGCTAACACAGGTGCAGAGCAAAACCTTTCTTTGATAGTGGCAAATGCATTCTCTTGATTAGCCCCCCAATGAAACCCAACATTCTTTTTAATGACTTCAGTGAGTGGTACAGCAATGGTACTAAAATCTTTAACAAAACGCCGATAAAAGCTAGCTAAACCATGAAAGCCTCTTACCTCAGTGACGCTCTTTGGTGTTGGCCACTCCTTAATGGCCTTGACTTTCTCTTCATCCACTTCAATACCCTTTGTACTAACAACATAATCAAGAAAAACAACTTCCTCCATATAAAAGGTACATTTCTTGAAATTAGCATACAACTTTTCACATCTCAACACATTAAACACATATCTCAAATGCTCAATATGCTCGTTTAAGTCCTTGCTGTACACTAGGATATCATCAAAGTATACAACCACAAACTTGCCTATGAACGCACGTAGGACATGATTCATTAATCTCATGAAAGTACTGGGCTCATTTGTAAGTCCACATGGCATAACCAACCATTCATAAAGCCCATACTTAGTCTTAAAAGCAGTTTTCCATTCATCACCCTCTTTCATTCTAATTTGATGGTACCTACTTTTAAGATCAATTTTACTAAAAATACATGAGCCATGCAATTCATCGAGCATATCATCTAATCTAGGAATGGGATGGCGATACTTTACCGTGATATTATTAACCGCCCTGCAATCAATGCACATCCGCCACGTCCCATCCTTCTTAGGCACTAGAAGCACCGGTACTGCACATGGGCTCATGCTCTCCCTCACGTATCCCTTGCTCATCAAATCCTCAACTTGCCTCTGAAGCTCCTTTGTCTCATCTGGATTACTTCTACAAGCTGGTCGGTTTGGAATAGCAGCCCCGGGCACGAAATCAATCTGGTGCTCAATGCCTCTAATGGGTGGCAACTCATTAGGCATTTCCTCTGGGAATACATCCTCAAACTCCTGCAACAAAGAAACAACCAAACTAGGAAGAGGTTGGTTAGTTTCATCAAGATTAAGATAAGACTCTTTATAGACAAGAACAATCATAGGGCGATCTGCTAAGAAAGCTCTCTTAACCTCACTCCCTCTTGCATAAAAACTCACTTTTGCCTTTCCTTTTCTCTTAGCAGACTCTTTTTCTTTTTCACTCTTTCTTTTTTGCTCAATCTCTTTTTCACTCTTTCTTTTTTTATCACTCTCATTTTCACTCTTTCTTTTTTGAGCAACCTCACTTTTCAGTTTCAATTGGTCCTCATAGACCTGTCTTGGAGTTAAAGGAGCAAGCTTGGTTGTTTTGCCCTCCTTTACAAAGCTGTACATGTTTTTGAATCCATCATGTATCACTCTCCTATCATACTGCCATGGTCTCCCCAACAATATATGGCCAGCATGCATAGGCACAACATCACAAAGCACTTCATCTTGATACTTCCCAATTGAAAAAGTAACTAACACTTGTCTATCCACCCTAACCTCTCAACAATCATTCAACCACTGCAGCTTCTATGGTCGAGAGTGTTTCAGGGTAGATAAATTCAATTTTTCAACTAATGTAGTGCTAGCAACATTAGTACAACTCCCCCCATCAATTATCATACTACATACCTTGCCATTGATGTGGCATCTAGTATGGAAAATGTTCTCCCTTTGTTGCTCTGCTTCATCCATCTTAATTTGTGTGTTGAGAGCACGCCTGGCAACAAGGGACTCACCTGTTACAGGGTAGTCTACTCCATCATCATCACTAACAACTCAGGTATCTCATCATGATCATCCTCACTTGCAGTCATCACCTCCCCATTGTCACGCATAATCATCACACGTTTGTTTGGACATTGAGAAGCGATGTGCCCTGAACCCAAACACTTAAAGCATTTAATATCTCTATTTCTAGAAGGTTGGGATGCCAACTTGGATTTGTTGCTAGTTCCTTCATCGTTTCCCTTAGGTGGTTCTGTCTTTGTCTTTGTTACAGCTCGATCATCTTTCTCCCACTTTGGTTTCCAAGGAGTGCTAGAAACTGAAGTGTACCTTGATGTCCCTTTCCTCTTTAATTGCCTCTCCACCTTCATAGCCATATGCATCATGTCTTTTATTTCTACATAATGTTGCAACTCAACCACATTGACTATCTCCCTATTCAAACCGTGCAAAAATCTAGCTATAGTGGCCTCCCTATCCTCGTCTACATTCGCCCGTATCATAGCCACCTCCATCTCCTTATGGTAGTCCTCCACACTCCTAAACCCCTGTGTAAGATTTTGTAATTTCTGGTAGAGGTCCCTATAGTAGTGGCTAGCTACAAATCTCCGCCTCATGAGAGCTTTCAACTCTCCCCATGTCTCGACAGACCTCTTATAATTCCTCCTCCTATTGGTCACTAATTGATCCCACCAAATGATAGTATAATCAGTGAACTAAATTACTGCTAACTTCACTTTCTTCTCCTCTGAATAGTTATGACACTCAAAGATCAACTTTATCTTCTTCTCCCACTCTAAATAAGCTTCAGGGTCAATTCTACATTGGAAAGATGGTATTTTCATTTTGATGCTCTCAAGGTCCCTATCTACTCCGTCACGACCCCGTGGGTTTCCCCTAAATCCTCTTTCACGCCTAACTCATCTATGCCTACCCAGCCCAACTTCAGAAATTAGATCTTCCTCATCCTCACCATCTCGTTTATCTTCATACTCATGTTCTCTTCTAGGTTCACGTCTACTCCTATCTCTCCCACCATGAAAATTTTTAATTACTTCATCGTGTTGATCCATCCTATCTCTCACTTCCCCTAACATCATGTTCAATCGTTCAAACTGTTGTTGCATAGCTTGCAACATAAAGGAGTTATCTGCCATCCTCTTTGGTGATGAGTCACTTTTATGAGACATCATACGCGCTGCACACAAAAAAATATTAGTGGAAAAGACCTCACACACTTCCTTACGTGTTTACACTCGAATAATAGCACTCCACTCGTGTTTCACTCTTAATTGGCTTTTTCCCGATAATGATCTCACACTCTCTTGCCTTTTACTTCAAGTGTTTTCCCACTCAAGTTCTTTCAGAACTAATTGAACTATATAAATCAAGACAATACAAACCTGCCTTATTCCAATCAGTAATTAGGTCCAAGAAACTCTTAACAAGAGAAAATACAGAAAGAATAAAATGACACAAGACTCAAGGAAATGCTACGAGGGAAAGAGTACTCACAAGACAATACACCAACTATAAAGATATATGTAGGCCCTTTGATGATAAAAAATTCGGATTCCTAGACTTTTTTTTTTTCGAATTTTTTTTTTCTTTTTTTTTCTTTCCTTTTCCTTTCCTTTCTTTTTCTTTTCCTTTCCTTTCTTTTCTTTTCTTTTCTATTCTTTTCTTTTCCTTTCTTTTCTTTTCTCATCGATTCAATCACAAACAGCAATATTCAATTGTAACAATCAAACAATTGAATTCAAACACATAAAAATTGACAAGGAAATAAAAGAGAATCAATGAAACGACACTCCAAGGAATTGACAAACTTAAAGATGCAAGAAACTCTAGAAATTTTCAACCTCTATATGGTGTAAATTTTGACAGTCCTCAAACAAGCAACTTAGCCAACCAATGTTAATAAACATGAAACCAAAATGAGAGGGTAATCTGCCAGCCCTAGGAAAAACGAATTTCTGCACTTTTTTTTTTTTTTTTGCAACCCTAGAACAATGAAACCCTAGAATTAAAGATGCAATAGATAAAAGATAGAATTACACCTGATTGGAAACCTTGCTCTGATTACCAAATGATGTAAACCCTAGAATTAAAGATGCAATAGATAAAAGATAGAATTACACCTGATTGGAAACCAATGGATTGGTGTGTGCGGGTTTCAATACGATGACTGAATGATGTGAACCCCAATAGACTTGCTTTGAGACCCAACAACAATACTGGAAAAACAACCCCAAGAAAGCCAAACTCAGGTATATGGATGGAGAATCTAGACCCGATGAGAACTCGTTCAAAGAACCTAGATTATATCAAAATCTAGACCCATTGAAGAACCCGTCTCAAGAATCTAGATTACAAAGGAAGAACGCCACAAAGGTTTTGATTTACCCTTGATAAGTTCAGAAGTTCAAGAAGAACAAGAGGAGATAATTCAACTCCCAATGACAATTCCATATAGTCTGCCTCTCAAATGAGGTTACAAGTGGTTTAAATAGACAATCCCCAAAAACCCTAAGTAAACAATGCGTCGGGTACTGTAGCGTGAACAGTGCCATACGCCGCGCTACAGTTACTCCTGAAACCCTAGTAAGATATAAAATTATAACTTTCTAAATAAACCCTTGGCCGAAAATACAAGGTCTTCCCAAAAATAACCCTAGTCCATTAGAAATAAGACATACGTGGGCCAAGCATCCTCAAGCCCACTTCTTCTAAACTAATAATAAAATACCGTTAAACAAATTGAAAGCCTTAACAACAATAGGCCCAATCTCTAAGTCATGTCTTCCATAGCTTGTATCAAGTGGATCAAAACTGGTTCTTTTTCCTTGAAACCCATCTTGAGTGTTGGGCTCTTCTTAGCTTCATCCAAAGTGGATTGCACCAATCCTTGCATTGCTTCCTTGATCTTCTTGGTTCTTGATCTTGTAATTGGCCCATCTGGAATTTGCAAGGGATCTTTTAAGATAGCTCCACCTTGTTTCCCATCACTAGGGATGTGTGATAGATCAAGGCTAATCTTCTAAATTAATCTAAGAATAATATAAAACAACAATAATATCAAAAAGGTACAAATGAAAGGGAAAGAATGAATTTAAAGGGAAATTAAGCTCAAAACATGATTTAGAGGTTACTAATGATCTTTAAGTTGATTAATGCGCCTAAATCTTGTTAGAAACATAACAATGGCTGGATGAGCACACTAGACTCATGTGGAACTTCTTCGGCATGAGGAAATCCAATGGATTGGTGTGTGCAGGCTCCAATATGATGAAGGAAGTTAAAGACAGATTTCTTGGTGCCAATTCATTCAAACCTAGAACTGAACTACGAGGGTCAGGGAGGTGCGTACACGAAGAAGTTTTCCCTGAGGAAAAGGGCAAAAAAGGCAAGGCCAAGGGCGGAATTGTACAAATGCACATGAAGGTGCACATAGCTTCCGATTTCCTGTCAATTGGAAATTGACATGGCTTTGGTTCTAGTGATCAGTGATAGGTCAAAGCTAATCTTCTAAATCAATCTAAGAACAATATAAAACAACAATAATATCAAAAAAGTGCAGATGAAAGGGAAAGAATGAATTTAACGGGAAATTAAGCTCAAAACATGGTTTAGAGGTTATTAATCATCTTTAAGTTGATTAATGCGCTTAAGTCTAGTTAGAAACTTAACCAAGGCTAGATGAGCACATTAGGTGCATGTGGAACTTCTTGAGCTTGAGGGAAACCAATGGGATTGGTGTGTGCGGGCTTCAATACGATGAATGAAGTTAAAGATAGATTTCCTGCTGCGAATTCATCCAAACCTAGAACTAAACTACGACGGTCAGGGAGGTGTGTACACGAAGAGGTTTCCCTTGAGAAAATGGTCGAGAAGGACAAGGTTAAGGGTGGAATAGTTCGAATGCACTTGAAGGCGCACCAAACTTCCGATTCGCTGTGAATTGGAAATTCACATGGCTTTGGTTCTAGTGATGTGTGATAGATCGAGGCTAATCTTCTAAATCAATCTAAGAATAGTGTAAAGCAACAATAATATCAAAAAGGTGGAGATGAAAGGGAAAGAATGAATTGAAAGGGAAATTAAGCTCAGAACATAGTTTAGAGATTACTAATCATCTTTAAGTTGATTAATGCGCTGAACTCTAGTTAGAAACTTTAGAATGCCTAGATGAGCACATTAGCCTCATCTGGAATTTCTTGGGCTTGAGGGAAACCAATGGATTGGGGTGTGCGGGCTTCAATATGATGAATGAGGCTTAAGACAGATTTCCTGCTGCGAATTCGTCCAAACCTAGAACTGAACTACGACGGTCAGGGAGGTGTATACACGAAGAAGTTTCCCTTGAGGAAATGGTCAAAAAGGACAACGTTAAGGGTGGAATAGTTCGAATGCACTTGAAGGCGCACCAAGCTTCCAATTCGCTATGAATTGGAAATTCACATGGCTTTGGTTCTAGTGATGTGTGATAGATCAAGGCTAATCTTCTAAATTAATCTAAGAATAATATAAAACAACAATAATATCAAAAAGGTGCAGGTGAAAGGGAAGAAATAAATTTAAAGGGAAATTAAGCTCACAACATGATTTAGCGGTTACTAATGATCTTTAAGTTGACTAATGTGCCTAAATCTTGTTAGAAAGTTAACAATGGCTGGATGAGCACACTAGACTCATGTGGAACTTCTTGGGCATGAGGGAAACCAATGGATTCATGTCGGCAGGCTACAACACGATGAATGAAGTTAAAGACAGATTTCTTGGTGCCATTACGTCCAAACCTAGAACTGAACTACGAGGGTCAGGGATGACTGTACACCAAGAAGTTTCCCTTGAGGAAAAGGTCAAAAAGGATAAGGCTAAGGGCGGAATTGTACGAATGCACTTGAAGGCGCACCTAGCTTCCGATTCGCTGTGAATTGAAAATTGACATGGCTTTGGTTCTAATGATGTGTGATAGATCAAGGCTAATCTTGTAAATCAATCTAAGAATAATGTAATACAACAATAACATCAAAAAGGTTCAAATGAAAGGGAGAGAATGAATTTAAAGGGAAATTAAGCTCAAAACATAGTTTAAAGATTACTAATCATCTTTAAGTTGATTAATGCGCTTTAGTCTAGTGAGAAACTTAACAATGGTTGGATGAGCACATTAGCCTCATGTGGAACTCCTTGGGCTTGAGGGAAACCAATGGATTCATGTCGGCTGGCTTCAACACGATGAATGAAGTTAAAGACAGATTTCTTGGTGTCATTACGTCCAAACCTAGAACTGAACTACGAGGGTCAGGGAGGAGTGTACACCAAGAAGTTTCCCTTGAGGAAAAGGTCAAAAAGGACAAGGCTAAGGGCAGAATTGTACGAATGCACTTGAAGGTGCACCTAGCTTCCGATTCGCTGTGAATTGGAAACTGACATGGCTTTGGTTCTAGTGATGTGTGATAGATCAAGGCTAATATGCTAAATCAAACTAAGAATAATGTAAAACAACAATAACATCACAAAGGTGCAAATGAAAGGGAGAGAATGAATTTAAAGGGAAATTAAGCTCATAACATGGTCTAAAGATTACTAATGATCTTTAAGTTGATTAATGTGCCTAAATCTTGTTAGAAAGTTAACAATGGCTGGATTAGCACACTAGCCTCATGTGGAACTCCTTGGGCTTGAGGGAAACCAATGGATTCATGTCGGCTGGCTTCAACACGATGAATGAAGTTAAAGACAGATTTCTTGGTGTCATTACGTCCAAACCTAGAACTGAACTACGAGGGTCAGGGAGGAGTGTACACCAAGAAGTTTCCCTTGAGGAAAAGGTCAAAAAGGACAAGGCTAAGGGCAGAATTGTATGAATGCACTTGAAGGTGCGCCTAGCTTCCGATTCGCTGTGAATTGGAAATTGACATGGCTTTCATTCTAGTGATGTGTGATAGATCAAGGCTAATCTTCTAAATCAATTTAAGAATAATATAAAACAACAATAATATCAAAAAGGTGCAGACGAAAGGGAGAGAATGAATTTAAAGGGAAATTAAGCTCAAAACATGGTTTCGAGGTTATTAATCATCTTTAAGTTGATTAATGCCCTTAAGTCTAGTTAGAAACTTAACAATGGTTGGATGAGCACATTAGCCTCATGTGGAACTCCTTGGGCTTGAGGGAAACCAATGGATTCATGTAGGCGGGCTTCAATACGATGAAAGAAGTTAAAGACAGATTTCTTGGTGTCATTTCGCCCAAACCTAGAACTGACCTACGAGGGTCAGGGAGGTGTGTATACACCAAGAAGTTTCCCTCGAGGAAAAGGTCAAAAAGGACAAGGCTAAGGGCGGAATTGTACGAATGCACTTGAAGGTGCACCTAGCTTCCGATTCGCTGTGAATTGGAAATTGACATGGCTTTGATTCTAGTGATGTGTGATAGATGAAGGCTAATCTTCTAAATCAATCTAAGAATAATATAAAACAACAATAATATCAAAAAGGTGCAGATGAAAGGGAAAGAATGAATTTAAAGGGAAATTAAGCTCAAAACATGGTTTCGAGGTTATTAATCATCTTTAAGTTGATTAATGCCCTTAAGTCTAGTTAGAAACTTAACAATAGTTGGATGAGCACATTAGCCTCATGTGGAACTCCTTCGGCTTGAGGGAAACCAATGGATTCATGACGGCGGGCTTCAACACGACGAATGAAGTTAAAGACAGATTTCTTGTTGCCATTGCGTCCAAACCTAGAACTGAACTACGAGGGTCAAGGAGGTGTGTACACGAAGAAGTTTTCCCTGACGAAAAGGTCAACAAGGGCAAGGCTAACGGCAGAATTGTACGAATGCATTAAAGGTGCACATAGCTTCCGATTCGCTGTGAATTGGAAATTGACATGGCTTTGGTTCTAGTGATCAGTGATAGGTCAAAGCTAATCTTCTAAATGAATCTAAGAACAATATAAAACAACAATAATATCAAAAAAGTGCATATGAAAGGGAAAGAATGAATTTAACGGGAAATTAAGCTCAAAACATGGTTTAGAGGTTATTAATCATCTTTAAGTTGATTAATGCGCTTAAGTCTAGTTAGAAACTTAACCAAGGCTAGATGAGCACATTAGGTGCATGTGGAACTTCTTGAGCTTGAGGGAAACCAATGGGATTGGTGTGTGCGGGCTTCAATACGATGAATGAAGTTAAAGATATATTTCCTGCTGCGAATTCGCCCAAACCTAGAACTAAACTACGACGGTCAGGGAGGTGTGTACACGAAGAGGTTTCCCTGAGAAAATGGTCGAGAAGGACAAGGTTAAGGGTGGAATAGTTCGAATGCACTTGAAGGCGCACCAAGCTTCCGATTCGCTGTGAATTGGAAATTCACATGGCTTTGGTTCTAGTGATGTGTGATAGATCAAGGCTAATCTTCTAAATCAATCTAAGAATAGTGTAAACCAACAATAATATCAAAAAGGTGCAGACGAAAGGGAAAGAATGAATTGAAAGGGAAATTAAGCTCAGAACATAGTTTAGAGATTACTAATCATCTTTAAGTTGATTAATGCGCTGAACTCTAGTTATAAACTTAACAATGCCTAGATGAGCACATTAGCCTCATCTGGAATTTCTTGGGCTTGAGGGAAAGCAATGGATTGGGGTGTGCGGGCTTCAATATGATGAATGAGGTTTAAGACAGATTTCCTGCTGCGAATTCGTCCAAACCTAGAACTGAACTACGACGGTCAGGGAGGTGTGTACACGAAGAAGTTTCCCATGAGGAAATGGTCAAAAAGGACAAGGTTAAGGATGGAATAGTTCGAATGCACTTGAAGGCGCACCAAGCTTCCAATTCGCTATGAATTGGAAATTCACATGGCTTTGGTTCTAGTGATGTGTGATAGATCAAGGCTAATCTTCTAAATTAATCTAAGAATAATATAAAACAACAATAATATCAAAAAGGTGCAGATGAAAGGGAAGAAATGAATTTAAAGGGAAATTAAGCTCACAACATGATTTAGCGGTTACTAATGATCTTTAAGTTGATTAATGCGCCTAAATCTTGTTAGAAACTTAACAATGGCTGGATGAGCACACTAGACTCATGTGGAACTTCTTGGGCATGAGGGAAACCAATGGATTCATGTCGGCGGGCTTCAACACGATGAATGAAGTTAAAGACAAATTTCTTGGTGCCATTACGTCCAAACCTAGAACTGAACTACTAGGGTCAGGGAGGAGGATACACCAAGAAGTTTACCTTGAGGAAAAGGTCAAAAAGGATAAGGCTAAGGGCGGAATCGTACGAATGCACTTGAAGGCGCACCTAGCTTCCGATTCGCTGTGAAATGAAAATTGACATGGCTTTGGTTCTAGTGATGTGTGATAGATCAAGGCTAATCTTGTAAATCAATCTAAGAATAATGTAAAACAACAATAACATCAAAAAGGTGCAAATGAAAGGGAGAGAACGAATTTAAAGGGAAATTAAGCTCAAAACATAGTTTAAAGATTACTAATCATCTTTAAGTTGATTAATGCGCTTTAGTCTAGTTAGAAACTTAACAATGGTTGGATGAGCACATTAGCCTCATGTGGAACTCCTTGGGCTTTAGCGAAACCAATGGATTCATGTCGGCTGGCTTCAACACGATGAATGAAGTTAAAGACAGATTTTGTTAGTGTCATTACGTCCAAACCTAGAACTGAACTACGAGGGTCAGGGAGGAGTGTACACCAAGAAGTTTCCCTTGAGGAAAAGGTCAAAAGGGACAAGGCTAAGGGCAGAGTTGTACGAATGCACTTGAAGGTGCTCCTAGCTTCCGATTCGCTGTGAATTGGAAACTGACATGGCTTTGGTTCTAGTGATGTGTGATAGATCAAGGCTAATATGCTAAATCAATCTAAGAATAATGTAAAACAACAATAACATCACAAAGGTGCAAATGAAAGGGAGAGAATGAATTTAAAGGGAAATTACGCTCATAACATGG
Organism: Carya illinoinensis; assembly: GCF_018687715.1. Classification (NCBI taxonomy): domain Eukaryota; kingdom Viridiplantae; phylum Streptophyta; class Magnoliopsida; order Fagales; family Juglandaceae; genus Carya; species Carya illinoinensis. The sequence goes on from NC_056765.1 coordinate 21,875,494, forward strand.
TCTAAAGATTACTAATCATCTTTAAGTTGATTAATGCGCTTTAGTCTAGTTAAAAGCTTAACAATGGTTGGATGAGCACATTAGCCTCATGTGGAACTCCTTGGGTGTTGCGACTAAACTCTGACTCAAATTACTGAATCAAAAATCTAGTGCAGTTTTACCTGCAAGTATACAGGTGTTGTAGTATCTTACAGGATCGAATCCACAGGGATTGACTTTTGTGATAAACAAAATGAATTCAGACAATGAAATGAAATTATTAAAAGAAACGTACAATCTAATATAAAGATGTGGAGAAAGACTAAGGTTTCAAGGATTCGTCTAATAATTTTATGATATTGTTTCCGATTGATTTACTTCAATTAAACTAGAATAATGATTCCGTTTAATTGGAAGATTTAGCACTTAAGATCAAGAAAAGCAGATGCTTATGATCGAGCATGAACGATTGATGATTAAAACATTTATAAATCTATTTGAATACCACAGGGATTCCTCAAGCATTCACTGTATTCGAAAATTACAATGAATCAAGACGAGTATATAGATAATCAAAATATCCAAATAAAATCTTTCAATCGATCAAGCTCGTAGAATAAATTTTACGTGGATTCGGAAACAATATGTAAATCATTAAACTTCACCTCTAACCTTAGTATGAAAATTTAGCCAAACATATTTATTACAAATACTATAGAAATTAAGTAAACATTATCCATGATAATATTAAAATAAAACTCAAGCTAAAATGAAAACAACTTAGATCATAAAACAGGAAATTGAATTAAAAAAAAAAACTCCCCTAAAGACCAGTCCGTTCCGTAGCTCTTCTTCCGTCCAAGCCAGTCCGTTTGCTTCAAACCAGCTCCTTCTTTTTCGTCTAAAGCCAGCAGCAGCTCCTTCCTTTTTCGTCTAAAGCCAGCAGAAAACCCCATTTAATCACGCACCAACCACTTCTCTCACATCCAAGTAAATCTAATGAAATCAGAAAATATAACAGCTTCTAATCCCACCGACTTTCATCCCAACTCTATCCTTCTCTTTTCATCCTACGTACCCCACGTTCCCTTCTCTCCATAGCCGGTCTCACTCCAGCTAGAAGGATTCTACTCTCCTCCTTTCTTTTCTTTCTTAAACCAATCGGCACTTTCTTTCTCTACCAAACCGACCCCACTCCTTTCACTCCTTCAATCTCGGCTGCACCTTCTACCATCAACCAAGAAGCCAATCAAATTATTCCATTCTCTCATCTCACCTTCTTTTCTTTAATGAGGGCCCACGTAAATTCCTATCTCAACTAACACAATTCCCTTCCACTCATTACTCTCCCTCTCTACTCACTTTTTCTCCTTTCCTATCTCTTCTTTCTGTGTCTCTTCACCCACCTCTCCCCATGTGTCCACCTCTCCCCATGTGTCCGTCCCTCTTTCTTCTCCCTCTTTTGTCGTCCTTTCTTTTTATAACAGAAAAATCAACCTCTTGAAGAATCATTTAATTCCACTAATTCCACCGGTTGGTCCCGCTCAAATCATGCACTGAATATTTAATTAATCCCAGCCAACTACTCCACTTAGCTGCCTTTTGAAAAATCATTTAAATATTGAATCAATTTCCTTCAATTCCGGTTCCACTCTTTCACTAACTTTGTTGAAAATTCATACACACTCATCCACTCTCTTATCATTTTATTCCACAGCCTTTCTTCTTTCAACTTTTGCACCCCTCTTTCCACACGTATTTCCAGCTCATGCACCGATTCCTCTCTCCCTTCTTTCACTTCTTTCACTCACCTGCACTTCACTTTTCAGCAAAATACAATCTCATCACTTTCCAGCACAACACTTCCTTCTTTCTTCTCAGCACATGTCAACTCTTTGTATGACATTGATTCTTCATTTTGTGTCTTCCTTTTCAGCTGCCGAGCCTCCTCTCAATTAGTATGCATTTTTTATCATAAGTTCCAACCGGATCTCTTTTGAATTTTATTTAAACTGAAAATAAGAAGAAAGAAATAACACTCAAAAATAAATTATCAAAAACAGACTATATATGTGAGGAAATATTGTCTCATTAAATCATAATTAAGCATAAACATGATATCAATCAATTAAAAATCACAACTCGTATTTATGCTTATTAATCATTTTTTTATCTAAAACCAATAATAGTGCCACGAAGAATTTAAAATATATTGGTTTTAAATAGCTAAAACATGCAATACTTCAACACGATGAATGAAGTTAAAGACAGATTTCTTGGTGTCATTACGTCCAAACCTAGAACTGAACTACGAGGGTCAGGGAGGAGTGTCACCAAGAAGTTTCCCTTGAGGAAAAGGTCAAAAAGGACAAGGCTAAGGGCGGAATTGTACGAATGCACTTGAAGGTGCACCTAGCTTCCGATTCGCTGTGAATTGGAAACTGACATGGCTTTGGTTCTAGCGATGTGTGATAGATCAAGGCTAATATGCTAAATCAAACTAAGAATAATGTAAAACAACAATAACATCACAAAGGTGCAAATGAAAGGGAGAGAATGAATTTAAAGGCAAATTAAGCTCATAACATGGTCTAAAGATTACTAATCATCTTTAAGTTGATTAATGCGCTTTAGTCTAGTTAGAAGCTTAACAATGGTTGGATGAGCACATTAGCCTCATGTGGAACTCCGTGGGCTTGAGGGAAACCAATGGATTCATGTAGGCGGGCTTCAATACGATGAAAGAAGTTAAAGACAGATTTCTTGGTGCCATTTCGTCCAAACCTAGAACTGACCTACGAGGGTCAGGGAGGTGTGTATACACCAAGAAGTTTCCCTTGAGGAAAAGGTCAAAAAGGACAAGGCTAAGGGCGGAATTGTACGAATGCACTTGACGGTGCACCTAGCTTCCGATTCGCTGTGAATTGGAAATTGACATGGCTTTGATTCTAGTGATGTGTGATAGATCAAGGCTAATCTTCTAAATCAATCTAAGAATAATGTAAAACAACAATAATTTCAAAACGGTGCAGATGAAAGGGAAAGAATGAATTTAAATGGAAATTAACTTCAAAATATGGCTTAGAGATTACTAATCATCTTTAAGTTGATTAGTGCGCTTAAGTCTAGTTAGAAACTTATCAAAGGCTAGATGAGCACATTAGGCGCATGTGGAACTTTTTGGGCTTGAGCGAAACCAATGGATTGGTTTGTGCGGGTTTCAATACGATGAATGAGGTTAAAGATAGATTTCTGGGTGCCAATTCGTCCAAACCTAGAACTGAACTACGAGGGTCAGGGAGGTGTGTACACGAAGAAGTTTCCATTGAGGAAAATGTCAAAAAGGACAAGGCCAAGGGAGGAATTGTACGAATGCACTTGAAGGTGCACATAGCTTTCCATTCGCTATGAATTGGAAATTGACATGGCTCTGGTTCTAGTGATGTGTGATAGATCAAGGCTAATATTCTAAATTAATCTAAGAATAATGTGAAACAACAATAATATCAAAAAAGTGCACAGCAAAGGGAAATGAAGCACAAAAAATGATTTAGAGATTACTAATCATCTTTAAGTTGATTAATGCGCTTAAGTCTAGTTAGAAACTTTACATAGGCTAGATGAGCACATTCGGCGTATGTGGAACTTCTTGGGCTTGAGCGAAACCAATGGATTAGTGTGTGCGGGCTTCAATATGATGAATGAGGTTAAAGATAGATTTCCTGGTGCCAATTTGTCCAGACCTAGAACTGAACTACGAGGGCCAGGGAGGTGTGTACAGGAAGAAGTTTCCCCTGAGGAGAAGGAAAAAAAGGACAAGGCTAAGGGCGGAATTGTACGAATGCGCTTGAAGGTGCACCTAGCTTTCGATTCGTTGTGAATTGGAAATTGACATGGCTTTGGTTCTAGTGATGTGTGATAGATCAAGGCTAATCTTATAAATCAATATAAGAATAATGTAACACAACAATAATATCAAAATGGGGCAGATGAAAGGGAAATTAAGCTCAAAACATGGTTTAGTGATTACTAATCATCTTTAAGTTGATTAATGCAATTAAGCCTAGTTAGAAACTTAACAATGGTTAGATGAGCACATTACACTCACGTAGGACTTCTTGGGTATGAGGGAAACCAATGGATTGGTGTGTGCGGGTTTCAATACGATGACTGAAGTTAAAGACAGATTTCTTGGTGCCAATTCGTCCAAGCCCAGAACTGAACTACGAGGGTCAGGGAGGTATGTACACGAAGAAGTTTCCCTTGAGGAAAAAGTCAAAAAGGACAAGGCTAAGGGCGGAATTGTACGAATGCACTTGAAGGTGCACATCTCTTCCGATTCCCTGTGAATTGGAAATTGACATGGCATTAGTTCTAGTTTTGTGTGATACATCAAGGCTAATCTTCTAAATCAGTCTAAGAATAATATAAAACAACAATAATATCAAAAAGGGTCAGACGAAGGTGAAAGAATGAATTTAAAGGGAAATTACGCTCAAAACATGGTTTAGAGGTTACTAATCATCTTTAAGTTGATTAATGCAATTAAGCCTAGTTAGAAACTTAACAATGGTTAGATGAGCACATTACACTCATGTGGGACATCTTGGGCTTGAGGGAAACCAATGGATTGGTGTGTGCGGGTTTCAATACGATGACTGAAGTTAAAGACGGTTTTCTTGGTGCCAATTCGTCCAAACCAAGAACTGAACTATGAGGGTCAGGGAGGTGTGTACACGAAGAATTTTCCCTTGAGGAAAAGATCAGAAAGGACAAGGCTAAGGACGGAATTGTACGAATGCACTTGAAGGAGCACCTCGCTTTCGATTCGCTGTGAATTAGAAATTGACATGGCTTTGGTTCTAGTGATGTGTGATACATCAAGGCTAATCTTTATAATCAATCTAAGAATAATTTCAAACAACAATAACATCAAAAAGGTGGAAATGAAAGGGAGAGAACGAATTTAAAATGAAATTAAGCTCAAAACATGGTTTAGAGATTACTAATCATCTTTAAGTTGATTAATGCGCTTAAGTCTGGTTAGAAACTTAACAATGCCTAGATGAGCACATTAGGCGCGTGTGGAATTTCTTGGGCTTGAAGGAAACAAATGGATTGGGGTGTGCGGGCTTCAATACGATGAATGAGGTTTAAGACAGATTTCTTGGTGCCAATTCGTCCAAACCTAGAACTGAACTACGAGGGTCTGGGAGGTATGTACACGAAGAAGTTTCCCTTGAGGAAAATGTCAAAAAGGTCAAGGCTAAGGGCGGAATTGTAGGAATGCACTTGAAGGTGGACCTAGCTTCCGATTCGCTATGAATTGCAAAATTGACATGGCTTTGATTCTAGTGATGTGTGATACATCAAGCCTAATATTCTAAATCAATCTACAAATAATGTAAAACAACAATAATATCAAAAAGCTACAGATGAAAGGGAAAGAATGAATTTAAAGGGAAATTAAGCTCAAAACATGATTTAGAGGTTACTAATGATCTTTAAGTTGATTAATGGGACTAAATCTTGTTAGAAACTTAACAATGGCTGGATGAGCACACTAGACTCATGTGGAACTTCTTTGGCACAAGGGAATCCAATGGATTGGTGTGTGCGAGCTTCAATATGATGAATGAAGTTAAAGACAGATCTCTTGGTGCCATTTCGTCCAAGCCTAGAACTGAGCTACGAGGGTCAGGGAGGTGCGTACACCAAGAAGTTTCCCTTGAGGAAAAGGTCAAAAAGGACAAGGCTAAGGGCGGAATTGTACGAATGCACTTGACGGTGCACCTAGCTTCCGATTCGCTGTGAATTGGAAATTGACATGGCTTTGATTCTAGTGATGTGTGATAGATCAAGGCTAATCTTCTAAATCAATCTAAGAATAATGTAAAACAACAATAATTTCAAAACGGTGCAGATGAAAGGGAAAGAATGAATTTAAATGGAAATTAACTTCAAAATATGGCTTAGAGATTACTAATCATCTTTAAGTTGATTAGTGCGCTTAAGTCTAGTTAGAAACTTATCAAAGGCTAGATGAGCACAGTAGGCGCATGTGGAACTTTTTGGGCTTGAGCGAAACCAATGGATTGGTTTGTGCGGGTTTCAATACGATGAATGAGGTTAAAGATAGATTTCTGGGTGCCAATTCGTCCAAACCTAGAACTGAACTACGAGGGTCAGGGAGGTGTGTACACGAAGAAGTTTCCATTGAGGAAAATGTCAAAAAGGACAAGGCCAAGGGAGGAATTGTACGAATGCACTTGAAGGTGCACATAGCTTTCCATTCGCTATGAATTGGAAATTGACATGGCTCTGGTTCTAGTGATGTGTGATAGATCAAGGCTAATATTCTAAATTAATCTAAGAATAATGTGAAACAACAATAATATCAAAAAAGTGCACAGCAAAGGGAAATGAAGCACAAAAAATGATTTAGAGATTACTAATCATCTTTAAGTTGATTAATGCGCTTAAGTCTAGTTAGAAACTTTACATAGGCTAGATGAGCACATTCGGCGTATGTGGAACTTCTTGGGCTTGAGCGAAACCAATGGATTAGTGTGTGCGGGCTTCAATATGATGAATGAGGTTAAAGATAGATTTCCTGGTGCCAATTTGTCCAGACCTAGAACTGAACTACGAGGGCCAGGGAGGTGTGTACAGGAAGAAGTTTCCCCTGAGGAGAAGGAAAAAAAGGACAAGGCTAAGGGCGGAATTGTACGAATGCGCTTGAAGGTGCACCTAGCTTTCGATTCGTTGTGAATTGGAAATTGACATGGCTTTGGTTCTAGTGATGTGTGATAGATCAAGGCTAATCTTATAAATCAATATAAGAATAATGTAACACAACAATAATATCAAAATGGGGCAGATGAAAGGGAAATTAAGCTCAAAACATGGTTTAGTGATTACTAATCATCTTTAAGTTGATTAATGCAATTAAGCCTAGTTAGAAACTTAACAATGGTTAGATGAGCACATTACACTCACGTAGGACTTCTTGGGTATGAGGGAAACCAATGGATTGGTGTGTGCGGGTTTCAATACGATGACTGAAGTTAAAGACAGATTTCTTGGTGCCAATTCGTCCAAGCCCAGAACTGAACTACGAGGGTCAGGGAGGTATGTACACGAAGAAGTTTCCCTTGAGGAAAAAGTCAAAAAGGACAAGGCTAAGGGCGGAATTGTACGAATGCACTTGAAGGTGCACATCTCTTCCGATTCCCTGTGAATTGGAAATTGACATGGCATTAGTTCTAGTTTTGTGTGATACATCAAGGCTAATCTTCTAAATCAGTCTAAGAATAATATAAAACAACAATAATATCAAAAAGGGTCAGACGAAGGTGAAAGAATGAATTTAAAGGGAAATTACGCTCAAAACATGGTTTAGAGGTTACTAATCATCTTTAAGTTGATTAATGCAATTAAGCCTAGTTAGAAACTTAACAATGGTTAGATGAGCACATTACACTCATGTGGGACATCTTGGGCTTGAGGGAAACCAATGGATTGGTGTGTGCGGGTTTCAATACGATGACTGAAGTTAAAGACGGTTTTCTTGGTGCCAATTCGTCCAAACCAAGAACTGAACTATGAGGGTCAGGGAGGTGTGTACACGAAGAATTTTCCCTTGAGGAAAAGATCAGAAAGGACAAGGCTAAGGATGGAATTGTACGAATGCACTTGAAGGAGCACCTCGCTTTCGATTCGCTGTGAATTAGAAATTGACATGGCTTTGGTTCTAGTGATGTGTGATACATCAAGGCTAATCTTTATAATCAATCTAAGAATAATTTCAAACAACAATAACATCAAAAAGGTGGAAATGAAAGGGAGAGAACGAATTTAAAATGAAATTAAGCTCAAAACATGGTTTAGAGATTACTAATCATCTTTAAGTTGATTAATGCGCTTAAGTCTGGTTAGAAACTTAACAATGCCTAGATGAGCACATTAGGCGCGTGTGGAATTTCTTGGGCTTGAAGGAAACAAATGGATTGGGGTGTGCGGGCTTCAATACGATGAATGAGGTTTAAGACAGATTTCTTGGTGCCAATTCGTCCAAACCTAGAACTGAACTACGAGGGTCTGGGAGGTATGTACACGAAGAAGTTTCCCTTGAGGAAAATGTCAAAAAGGTCAAGGCTAAGGGCGGAATTGTAGGAATGCACTTGAAGGTGGACCTAGCTTCCGATTCGCTATGAATTGCAAAATTGACACGGCTTTGATTCTAGTGATGTGTGATACATCAAGCCTAATATTCTAAATCAATCTACAAATAATGTAAAACAACAATAATATCAAAAAGCTACAGATGAAAGGGAAAGAATGAATTTAAAGGGAAATTAAGCTCAAAACATGATTTAGAGGTTACTAATGATCTTTAAGTTGATTAATGGGACTAAATCTTGTTAGAAACTTAACAATGGCTGGATGAGCACACTAGACTCATGTGGAACTTCTTTGGCACAAGGGAATCCAATGGATTGGTGTGTGCGAGCTTCAATATGATGAATGAAGTTAAAGACAGATCTCTTGGTGCCATTTCGTCCAAGCCTAGAACTGAGCTACGAGGGTCAGGGAGGTGCGTACACCAAGAAGTTTCCCTTGAGGAAAAGGTCAAAAAGGACAAGGCTAAGGGCGGAATTGTACGAATGCACTTGAAGGTGCACCTAGTTTCCGATTCGCTGTCAATTGGAAAATGACATGGCTTTGGTTCTAGTGATGTGTGATGGATCAAGGCTAATCTTCTAAATCAATCTAAAAATAATGTAAAACAACAATAATATCAAAAAGCTGCAGATGAAAGGGAAAGAATGAATTTAAAGGGAAATTAAGCTCAAAATATGGCTTAGAGATTACTAATCATCTTTAAGTTGATTAATACGCCTTAACCTTATTAGAAACTTAACAATGGCTGGATGAGCACACTAGACTCATGTGGAACTTCTTGGGCATGAGGGAATCCAATGGATTGGGGTGTGCGGGCTTCAATACGATGAATGAGGTTTAAGACAGATTTCTTGGTGCCAATTCGTCCAAACCTAGAACTGAACTACGAGGGTCAGGGAGGTATGTACACGAAGAAGTTTCCCTTGAGGAAAATGTCAAAAAGGACAAGGCTAAGGGCGGAATTGTACGAATGCACTTGAAGGTGGACCTAGCTTCCGATTCGCTATGAATTGCAAAATTGACATGGCTTTGGTTCTAGTGATGTGTGATACATCAAGCCTAATATTCTAAATCAATCTAAAAATAATGTAAAACAACAATAATATCAAAAAGCTGCAGATGAAAGGGAAAGAATGAATTTAAAGGAAAATTAAGCTCAAAATATGGCTTAGAGATTACTAATCATCTTTAAGTTGATTAATACGCCTTAACCTTGTTAGAAACTTAACAATGGCTGGATGAGCACACTAGACTCAGGTGGAACTTCTTGGGCATGAGGGAATCCAATGGATTGGTGTGTGCGGGCTTCAATATGATGAATGAAGTTAAAGACAGATTTCTTGGTGCCAATTCATTCAAACCTAGAACTGATCTGTGAGGGTCAGGGAGGTGCGTACACGAAGAAGTTTCCTCTGAGGAAGAGGGCAAAAAGGGCAAGGCTAAGGGCGGAATTGTACGAATGCACTTTAAGGTGCACATAACTTCCGATTCGCTGTCAATTGGAAATTGACATGGCTTTGGTTCTAGTGATGTGTGATGGATCAAGGCTAATCTTTTAAATCAATGTAAGAATAATGTAACACAACAATAATACCAAAAAGGTGCAGATGAAAGGGAAATTAAGCTCAAAACATGGTTTATAGATTACTAATCATCTTTAAGTTGATTAATGCAATTAAGCATAGTTAGAAACTTAACAATGGTTAGATGAGCACGTTACACTCATGTGGGACTTCTTGGGCATGAGGGAATCCAATGGATTGGTTTGTGCGGGCTTCAATACGATGACTGAAGTTAAAGACAGATTTCTTGGTGCCATTTCGTCCAAACCAAGAACTGAACTACGAGGGTCAAGGAGGTGTGTACCTGAAGAAGTTTCCCTTGAGGAAAAGGTCAAAAAGGACAAGGCTAAGGACGAAAATGTACGAATGCACTTGAAGGTACACCTAGATTCTGATTTGCTGTGAATTGGAAATTGACGTGGCTTTGGTTCTAGTGATGTGTGATAGATCAAGGCTAATCTTCTAAATCACTGTAAGAATAATATAAAACAACAATAATATCAAAAAGGTGCAGATGAAAGGGAAAGAATGAATTTAAAGGGAAATTAAGCTCAAAACATGGTTTATAGATTACCAATCATTTTTAAGTTGATTAATGCAATTAAGCCTAGTTAGAAACTTAACAATGGTTAGATGAGCACACTAGACTCATGTGGAACTTCTTGGGCATGAGGGAATCCAATGGATTGGTGTGGGCGGGCTTCAATACGATGAATGAAGTTAAAGACAGATTTCTTAGTGCCATTTTGTCCAAACTTAGAACTGAACTACGCGGGTCAGGGAGGTGTGTACACGAAGAATTTTCCCCTGAGGAAAAAGTCAAAAAGGGCAAGGCTAAGGGTGGAATTGTACGAATGCACTTGAAGTTGCACATCTCTTCCGATTCGCTGTGAATTGGAAATTGACATGGCTTTGGTTCTAGTGATGTGTGATAGATCAAGGCTAATCTTCTAAATCAGTCTAAGAATAATATAAAACAACAATAATATCAAAAAGGGTCAGATGAAAGGGAAGGAATGAGTTTAAAGGAAAATTAAGCTCAAAACATGGTTTAGAGGTTACTAATCCTCTTTAAGTTGATTAATGCAATTAAGCCTAGTTAGAAACTTAACAATGGTTAGATGAGCACATTACACTCATGTGGGACATCTTGGGCTTGAGGAAAACCAATGGATTGGTGTGTGCGGGTTTCAATTCGATGACTGAAGTTAAAGACAGTTTTCTTGGTGCCAATTCGTCCAAACCAAGAACTGAACTACAAGGGTCAGGGAGGTGTGTACACGAAGAATTTTCTCTTGAGGAAAAGTTCAAAAAGGATAAGGCTAAGGATGGAATTGTACGAATGCACTTGAACGAGCACCTAGCTTTCGATTCGCTGTGAATTGGAAATTGACATGGCTTTGGTTCTAGTGATGTGTGATACATCAAGGCTAATCTTTATAATCAATCTAAGAATTATTTCAAACAACAATTATCAAAAAGGTGGAGATGAAAGGGAGAGAACGAATTTAAAATGAAATTAAGCTCAAAACATGGTTTAGAGATTACTAATCATCTTTAAGTTGATTAATGCGCTTAAGTCTAGTTAGAAACTTAACAATGCCTAGATGAGCACATTAGGCGCGTGTGGAATTTCTTGGGCTTGAAGGAAACAAAAGGATTGGGGTGTGCGGGCTTCAATATGATGAATGAGGTTTAACACAGATTTCTTGGTGCCAATTCGTCCAAACCTAGAACTGAACTACGAGGGTTAGGGAGGTATGTACACGAAGAAGTTTCCCTTGAGGAAAATATCAAAAAGGACAAGGCTAAGGGCGGAATTGTATGAATGCACTTGAAGGTGGACCTAGCTTCCGATTCGCTATGAATTGCAAGATTGACATGGCTTTGGTTCTAGTGATGTGTGATACATCAAGGCTAATATTCTAAATCAATCTAAAAATCATGTAAAACAACAATAATATCAAAAAGCTGCAGATGAAAGGGAAAGAATGAATTTAAAGGGAAATTAAGCTCAAAATATGGCTTAGAGATTACTAATCATCTTTAAGTTGATTAATGCGCCTTAACCTTGTTAGAAACTTAACAATGGCTGGATGAGCACACTAGACTCATGTGGAACTTCTTGGGCATGAGGGAATCCAACGGATTGGTGTGTGCGGGCTTCAATATGATGAATGAAGTTAAAGAGAGATTTCTTGGTGCCAATTCATTCAAACCTAGAACTGATCTGTGAGGGTCAGGGAGGTGCGTACACGAAGAAGTTTCCTCTGAGGAAGAGGGCAAAAAGGGCAAGGCTAAGGGCGGAATTGTACGAATGCACTTTAAGGTGCACATAACTTCCGATTCGCTGTCAATTGGAAATTGACATGGCTTTGGTTCTAGTGATGTGTGATAGATCAAGGCTAATCTTCTAAATCAATGTAAGAATAATGTAACAATCCAATAATATCAAAAAGGTGCAGATGAAAGGGAAATTAAGCTCAAAACATGGTTTATAGATTACTAATCATCTTTAAGTTGATTAATGCAATTAAGCCTAGTTAGAAACTTAACAATGGTTAGATGAGCACATTACACTCATGTGGGACTTCTTGGGCATGAGGGAATCCAATGGATTGGTGTGGGCGGGCTTCAATACGATGAATGAAATTAAAGACAGATTTCTTGGTGCCATTTCGTCCAAACCTAGAACTGAACTACGAGGGTTAGGGAGGTGTGTACCCCAAGAAGTTTCCCTTGAGGAAAACGTCAAAAAGGACAAGGCTAAGGACGAAAATGTACGAATGCACTTGAAGGTACACCTAGCTTCTGATTTGCTGTGAATTGGAAATTGACGTGGCTTTGGTTCTAGTGATGTGTGATAGATCAAGGCTAATCTTCTAAATCACTCTAAGAATAATATAAAACAACAATAATAACAAAAAGGTGCAGATGAACGGGAAAGACTGAATTTAAAGGGAAATTAAGCTCAAAACATGGTTTATAGATTACCAATCATTTCTAAGTTGATTAATGCAATTAAGCCTAGCTAGAAACTTAACAATGGTTAGATGAGCACACTAGACTCATGTGGAACTTCTTGGGCATGAGGGAATCCAATGGACTGGTGTGGGCGGGCTTTAATACGATGAATGAAGTTAAAGACAGATTTCTTAGTGCCATTTTGTCCAAACTTAGAACTGAACTACGGGGGTCAGGGAGGTGTGTACACAAAGAATTTTCCCCTGGGAAAAAAGTCAAAAAGGGCAAGGCTAAGGGCGGAATTGTACGAATGCACTTGAAGGTACACATCTCTTCCGATTCGCTGTGAATTGGAAATTGACATGGCTTTGGTTCTAGTGATGTGTGATAGATCAAGGCTAATCTTCTAAATCAGTCTAAGAATAATATAAAACAACAATAATATCAAAAAGGGTCAGATGAAAGGGAAAGAAGGAATTTAAAGGAAAATTAAGCTCAAAACATGGTTTAGAGGTTACTAATCATCTTTAAGTTGATTAATGCAATTAAGCCTAGTTAGAAACTTAACAATGGTTAGATGAGCACATTACACTCATGTGGGACATCTTGGGCTTGAGGGAAACCAATGGATTGGTGTGTGCGGGTTTCAATACGATAGTTTTCTTGGTGCCAATTCGTCTAAACCAAGAACTGAACTACGAGTAATGTGAACCCCAATAGACTTGCTTTGAGACCCAACAACAATACTGGAAAAACAACCCCAAGAAAGCCAAACTCAGGTATATGGATGGAGAATCTAGACCCGATGAGAACTCGTTCAAAGAACCTAGATTATATCAAATCTAGACCCATTGAAGAACTCGTATCAAGAACCTAGATTACAAAGGAAGAACGCCACAAAGGTTTTGATTTACCTTTGATAAGTTCAGAAGTTCAAGAAGAACAAGAGGAGATAACTCAACTCTCAATCACAATTCCATATAGTCTGCCTCTCAAATGAGGTTACAAGTGGTTTAAATAGACAATCTCCAAAAATCCTAAGTAAACAATGCGTCGGGTACTGTAGCATGAACAGTGCCATACGCCGCGCTACAGTTACTTCTGAAACCCTAGCAAGACATAATAAAATTATAACTTTCCAAATAAACCCTTGGCCAAAAATACAAGGCCTTCCCAAAAATAACCCTTGTCCAACAAGACATACGTGGGCCAAGCACCCTCAAGCCCACTTCTTCTAAACTAATAATAAAATACCGTTAAACAAATTGAAAGCCTTAACAACAATAGGCCCAATCTCTAAGTCAAGTCTTCCATAGCTTGTATCAAGTGGATCAAAACTGGTTCTTTTTCCTTGAAGCCCATCTTGAGTGTTGGGCTCTTCCTAGCTTCATCCCAAGTGGATTGCACCAATCCTTGCATTGCTTCCTTGATCTTCTTGGCTCTTGATCTTGTAATTGGCCCATCCGGAATTTGCAAGGGATCTTTAAGGATAGCTCCACCTTGGTTCCCATCATTCCCCCTCTCCTCAAAAGGATTCGACCTCGAATCTTCACCTACATCAAAAGGAGAAAGTTCAGAAACATTGAAGGCAGCAGAAACATTATATTCACTCGGAAGATCCACTTTATATGCATTGTCATTAATTTTCTCAAGAATTTGGAAAGGTCCATCTCCTCGAGGATGCAACTTAGTCCGTCTATGGGCTGGGAATCTTTCTTTGCGCATGTGAACCCAAACCTAATCTCCTGGTTCAAAGGTGACACGCCGTCGCCCTTTATTGGCTTGGGAAGCAAACCTTTCATTCTTTTGGGCAATTTGAAGCCGTACCCTCTCATGAAGTGACTTCACCAACTCTGCCTTCTTTTGTCCATCTAAGCTACTCCTGCCATCAATAGGCAAAGGCATCAAATCTAATGGAGTAAGTGGATTAAAACCATAAACAATTTCAAAAGGAGAGTATGAAGTAGTAGTATGCATGGTCCTATTATATGCAAACTCTATAAATGGCAAACAATCCTCCCAAGTCTTTAAATCCTCCCATCATGCTTGTAAAACTTACCAAATGCCGCCTTATCACATGCCATATACACATTAGAAAAGTCAACATCATCGGCATACATATCTTTCACATATTCAAACCCAAGCATTTTAGCACTCATAGAAGTAAGAAGTACATACCTCCGTGATAAAGCATCAGCAATAATATTCTCCTTACCTTGCTTGTAACGGATGACATATGGAAAGGTCTCAATGTATTCCATCCATCTAGCATGCCTCTTATTCAACTTACCTTGACCCTTGAGATGCTTCAACGATTCATGATCGGTGTGGATCACAAATTCCCTAGGCCACAAATAGTGCTGCCAAGTCTCTAATGCACGAACAAGACCATAAAGTTCTTTGTGATAAGTAGGGTACTTCAGGGATGCCCCACTTAGCTTCTCACTGAAGAAGGCAATCGGCCACCTATCCTGCATCAAAACGGCTCCAATCCCTATTCCTGAGGCATCACATTCAATCTCAAAAGCTTTGTTAAAATCTGGTAATGCTAGCACAGGTGCAGAGCACAACTTTTCTTTAATGGTGGCAAATGCATTCTCTTGATTAGCCCCCAATGAAACCCAACATTCTTTTTAATGACTTCAGTGAGTGGTGCAGCAATGGTGCTAAAATCTTTAACAAAACGCTGATAAAAGCTAGCTAAACCATGAAAGCTTCTTACCTCATTGACGCTCTTTGGTGTTGGCCACTCCTTAATGGCCTTGACTTTCTCTTCATCCACTTCAATACCCATTGTACTAACAATATAACCAAGAAAAACAACTTCTTCCATACAAAAGGTACATTTTTTGAAATTAGCATACAACTTTTCACACCTCAACACATTAAACACATATCTCAAATGCTCAATATGCTCATTTAAGTCCTTGCTGTACACTAGGATATCATCAAAGTATACAACCACAAACTTGCCTATGAACGCACGTAGGACATGATTCATTAATCTCATGAAAGTACTGGGCTCATTTGTAAGTCCACATGGCATAACCAACCATTCATAAAGCCCATACTTAGTCTTAAAAGCAGTTTTCCATTCATCACCCTCTTTCATTCTAATTTGATGGTACCCACTTTTAAGATCAATTTTACTAAAAATACATGAGCCATGCAATTCTTCGAGCATATCATCTAATCTAGGAATGGGATGGCGATACTTTACCGTGATATTATTAACCGCCCTGCAATCAATGCACATCCGCCACGTCCCATCCTTCTTAGGCACTAGAAGCACTGGTACTGCACATGAGCTCATGCTCTCCCTCACGTACCCCTTGCTCATCAAATTCTCAACTTGCCTCTGAAGATCCTTTGTCTCATCTGGATTACTTCTATAAGCTGGTCGGTTTGGAATAGCAGCCCCGGGCACGAAATCAATCTGGTGCTCAATGCCTCTAATGGGTGGCAACTCATTAGGCATTTCCTCTGGGAATACATCCTCAAACTCCTACAACAAAGAAACAGCCAAACTAGGAAGAGGTTGGTTAGTTTCATCAAGATTAAGATAAGACTCTTTATAGACAAGAAAAATCATAGGGCGATCTGTTAAGAAAGCTCTCTTAACCTCACTCCCTCTTGCATAGAAACTCACTTTTGTCTTTCCTTTTCTCTCAGCTGACTCTTTTTCTTTTTCACTCTTTCTTTTTTGCTCAATCTCTTTTTCACTCTTTCTTTTTTTATCACTCTCATTTTCACTCTTTCTTTTTTGAGCAACCTCACTTTTCAGTTTCAGTTGGTCCTCATAGACTTGTCTTGGAGTTAAAGGAGCAAGCTTGGTTGTTTTGCCCTCCTTTACAAAGCTGTACATGTTTTTGAATCCATCATGTATCACTCTCCTATCATACTGCCATGGTCTCCCCAATAATATATGGCCAGCATGCATAGGCACAACATCACAAAGCACTTCATCTTGATACTTCCCAATGGAAAAAGTAACTAACACTTGTCTATCCACCCTAACCTCCCCACAATCATTCAACCACTGCAGCTTGTATGGTTGAGAGTGTTTCAAGATAGGTAAATTCAATTTTTCAACTAATGTAGTGCTAGCAACATTAGTACAACTCCCCCCATCAATTATCATACTACATACCTTGCCATTGATGTGGCATCTAGTATGGAAAATGTTCTCCCTTTGTTGCTCTGCTTCATCCATCTTAATTTGTGTGTTGAGAGCACGCCTGGCAACAAGGGACTCACCTGTTACGGGGTATTCTACTCCATCATCATCACTAGCATCCTCCAACTCAGGTATCTCATCACAATCATCCTCACTTGCAGTCATCACCTCCCCATTGTCGCGCATAATCATCACACGTTTGTTTGGACATTGAGAAGCGATGTGCCCTGAACCCAAACACTTAAAGTATTTAATATCTCTATTTCTAGAAGGTTGGGATGCCAACTTGGGTTTGTTCCTAGTTCCTTCATCGTTTCCTTTAGGTGGTTCTGTCTTTGCCTTTGTTACAGCTCGATCATCTTTCTCCCACTTTGGTTTCGAAGGAGTGCTAGAAACTGAAGTGTACCTTGATGTCCCTTTCCTCTTTAATTGCCTCTCCACCTTCATAGCCATGTGCACTATGTCTTCTATTTCTACATAATGTTGCAACTCAACCACATTGGCTATCTCCCTATTCAAACCACACAAAAATCTAGCCATAGTGGCCTCCCTATCCTCCTCTACATTCGCCCGTATCATAGCCACCTCCATCTCCTTATGGTAGTCCTCCACACTCCTAGACCCCTGTGTAAGATTTTGTAATTTCTGGTAGAGGTCCCTATAGTAGTGACTAGGTACAAATCTCCACCTCATGAGAGCTTTCAACTCTCCCCATGTCTCGACAGACCTCTCATAATTCCTCCTCCTATTGGACACTAATTGATCCCACCAAATAATAGCATAATCAGTGAACTCAATTACTGCCAACTTCACTTTCTTCTCCTCTGAATAGTTATGACACTCAAAGATCAACTCTATCTTCTTCTCCCACTCTAAATAAGCTTCAGGGTCAGTTCTACCTTGGAAAGATGGTATTTTCATTTTGATGCTCTCAAGGTTCCTATCTACTCCATCACGACCCCGTGGGTTTCCCCTAAATCCTATTTCACACCTGACTCCTCTATGCCTACCCATCCCAACTTCAGAAATTAGATCTTCCTCATCCTCACCAGCTCCTTCATCTTCATACTCATGTTCTCTTCTAGGTTTACGTCTCCTCCTATCTCTCCCATCATGTAAATTTTTAATTACTTCATCTTGTTGATCTATCCTATCTCTCACTTCCCCTAACATCATGTTCAATCGTTCAAACTGTTGTTGCATAGCCTGCAACATAAAGGAGTTTTCTACCATCCCCTTTGGTGATGAGTCACTTTTATGAGACATCGTACACGCTGCACACAAAAAAACTATTAGTGGAAAAGACCTCACATGCTCCCTTACGTGTTTACACTCGAATAATAGCACTCCACTCGTGTTTCACTCTTAATTGGCTTTTTCTCGATAATGATCTCACACTCTCTTGCCTTTTACCTCAAGAGTTTTCCCACTCAAGTTCTTTTAGAACTAATTGAACTATAAATCAAGACAATACAAACCTGTCTTATTCCAACTAGTAATTAGGTCCAAGAAACTCTTAACAAGAGAAAATATAGAAAGAATAAAATGACACAAGACTCAAGGAAATGCTACGAAGGAAAGAGTACTCACAAGACAATACACCAACTATAAAGATATATGCAGCCCCTTTGATGATAAAAAATTCGGATTCCTAAACTTTTTTTTTTTCGAATTTTCTTTTTTTTTTCTTTTCTTTTCTTTTCTTTTCCTTTCTTTTCTTTTCTTTTCTCACCGATTCAATCACAAACAACAATATTCAATTGTAACAATCAAACAATTGAATTCAAACACATAAAAATTCACAAGGAAATAGAAGAGAATCAATGAAACGACACTCCAAGGAATTGACAAACTT
Organism: Carya illinoinensis; assembly: GCF_018687715.1. NCBI lineage: Eukaryota > Viridiplantae > Streptophyta > Magnoliopsida > Fagales > Juglandaceae > Carya > Carya illinoinensis. The sequence goes on from NC_056765.1 coordinate 21,894,215, forward strand.
AAATATGCAAGCAACTCCAGAAATTTCCAACCTCTATATGGTGTAAATTTTGGCAGCCCTCAAACAAGCAACTTAGCCAACCAATGTTGATAAACATGAAACCAAAATGATAGAGTAATCTGCCAGCCCTAGGAAAAAAGAATTTCTGCACTTTTTTTTTTTTGCAACCCTAGAACAATGAAACCCTAGAATTAAAGATGCAATAGATAAAAGATAGAATTACACCTGATTGGAAACCTTGCTCTGATACCAAATGATGTGAACCCCAATAGACTTGCTTTGAGACCCAACAACAATACTGGAAAAACAACCCCAAGAAAGCCAAACTCAGGTATATGGATGGAGAATTGACTCACTCAAAAATGAGTAGCACTAATGCTATCCCAAGTGCAGGAGAATGTCGTGTAATAATTAGGAATAAATTCCTAGATCGTCTCCTCAGGGAAAGTTATTTAAAATTAAAATCGTTGAAAAATGTGTGAAAAACTTCACAAAGAGAAAATAAAATGATGGTATGTGCAATGGATGGAAAAGGGTACTAGTCATGGACTAGATTCATGTCTTTTGATTTTGATTGTCGAATTGGAATGTAAAGGACTAATAGATTAAACTCAGAAACTAATAAAACTAAATTAAGAATTAAACTAAATTAGAAAGCAATTGACAAAACATGCACTGAAAATTAAAAATGCATAAAACCAAGATTCTAGAATTCGTCTTTGTATTTAAATCACAAATTCATAAAATAACACATAACAATTGTAATCACTATTAAATGAAAGCTTAAAGAAACAATAAAAATAAATAACATGAAATAAGTAAACAACAATTAAATTACCCAACTAAAACAAAAACAAAAGTTCTCTACCAAAACCTTTCTTGCAATAAATTAAACTAACATACTTGATTAACAACTTCTAAAACAATTCTCTTGTTGCATGAAACCAACTAACACACTTGAAAGAAATTAAGGTATTACAATTAATGAGATAAAATTCTAAAACAATTCTTAATACTTAATTAAAATTCTTAAAATAACAAAGCATTGTAGCCAAAAATAAAAACTGCCGAACACAACACTATGTTTAAGTTAAAACAAAAAAAAAAAACTGCCGAACACAACTCTCCCCTAGAACAATCAAGTTCAGTCTGCAACGTGAAAAGGAATGAGCACCAAATAAGAGACAAATAAACAAAGGATTGAACCGAAGTAAAATAAAATGAGAGACTTCCGGAGTTCCGTCCGTCCGTCCCTCCAACGAAAAGGAACCAAAAGTAAAAATGTGTCTGGAACGAAAATAAAATAAAAGCAAAGAAATCTGCTACTGCCGCTAGCTTCTAAACAAAAAGAAAATAAGTCCAAAACAAAACTAAACTCTGCTGCTGCTTCTACCAGCTAATAAATAGTTGATCTCCAGCTGCTCCAACTAACCGAATGAAAAAGAAAGAAGGGAAAAAAATAATCCTGCTGTTTCTGCCCTCCGTGCTACATATGTGCATGTGTGCATGTTGGTCTGCATGTGTGAGCTGCTGTGGGTCCAGCTGTGTGCTGTCCGAATGAGGCTGGTCTGCTGTAACGTGCTGTATGCTTTCTGTTGTGTACATGTGTGCATGCATGTGTGAGTGCTGTCCGAAGGGTGTGTGAGTGTCTTTGCTGCTGTGTTTGTCTGCAACATGCTGTATGCTTTCTGTCCAGGTTGCTGCACGTTCTGGTTGCTGTCTATGTGTAAGTTGGTCCCATGCATGGTCCGAATGAGTTGCTGCATGTCTGAATGTGTGCTGTCCATGTGGTCTTCCTTCTTTTGCTGTAGTAGCTGCTGTCCGAGTGCTTTCTGTTCTGTATGTGCGTCGTCCATTTCTTCTCCTGTTGCTTGCTATCTGCATGTGCATGGTTTGTTTGAGTGCTGTTCGAATGATGCTGCATGTGTGATTGGCTGTCAAAGCATGTCCATTTCTTTTGCTGTCCATGTGCTGCATGGTTGCATCGTGTGAGTGGCTGCTGTCACGTTTATTGCATGTGAGCTGTAAGTTGGTCCCATGCATGGTCCGTGTGGTAAGCAAAAGCAATGACTTTAAGCTGAAGTAACTTGAAGCCAACAATCTTCTGCTGCTCCTCTTCCCATGTGACAGGCTGCGTTGGTATTCAATCTTCTTTCCTTGATGATGATATTCTATCTTCTTTCCTTCAACCAGAGGGCCAGGAACCTTTCTTGATCTCGCATCCATAATGAAACTTGCAGAATGATTTTGTAAACAACTCAAACCTTTCAACAATCTCAGATCCACCTCAGGAAGTTCAAATCTCATTTAAAGATCTCCTAGCCACTTAATTCACAGCACCCCAGTTCAGATTGAACCAATGTAAATGACAAATGACTCAATTCAAAGATATATAGCCACCCAAGAAATGTGAAATGTGCAAACTTCAACATTCTTCAAAATTCTAACACAAGTGGGCCATAGTTATAATGCTGGTGCAAACTTGGAGAGGGAATTCTTGTAGTTGCAATATTCAATCAAATATACAACTCGCAGAATCCTCCTAAGTTAAATTTCCAAGGTTTGAGAAGCATAGGATTTCACAAGGAATGTGATATATTTATTGGAAAATGGGTAGGCAAGAAGTGCTTCTATCTTTTGAAGATGGAAAGATAGCTCAAGAAACCTTATGAACATGAACAACAAGGAGAACAATGGTACAAACACAAATGATAATAGAAAGCAAGAAAAATTATGGACTAGAATGCACAGTAATCAATAGTTGGTAGAATTCAAGCAGAAATTCATGCTTTTAATCAATTAAAATCACAATTTTGATTTATTCACTTTAACCATTTTTCCATTTAAAACCAATAATAATGTCATGATGAATTTAAAATACATTGGTTTTAAATAGCTAAAGTATGCAATATTTCAGCTCAATCACACCCCCTACTAGCATTTTGCTAATCCTTGAGCAAAATAGTGAAAATTAATTGAGATGAACATTGCATAAAACTCGAAATTCAAACAAAAGCAATCAAACATAATTCTGAATTCTCACAAAAGTGACATGTTACCACTAATCCACCAGGGGCTATACCCATCAAGACTATCTCAACAATCTTTCACGTAGAATTGAGGCAAATTTCTCATAACTCAAATGTGTGTGTGGAGCTAAACTAGTTGTGCGTTCCTTATTACTAGCCATGATTTGTCATAGGGTTTTTCAACCTTAAGATTAATCGTTGCTGATTCTAACTACCTCAAAGCCCAAGGGACTAGCAGTTTTCACGCCAGCTCTGTTTTTTAAAGGTTGGACACTCAACCCCCAAAGTCTTGGGTAACTGTTTCTAGCCCTTTTTACTTAGGAAAGTTCACTAAGTTGCCTTTATTCCTTTTCTCACTTTTTTTTTTTTTGGCATGGCTCGGTAGTCCTGCAGTTTACTTCTCCAGTGTTAAATCAATGAATGGTAAATAAGGAACACTACAAGCGTAAGCATGTGCAAAATGTCCTTCAAAATTTGCCTTTCGTTCTACAAAAATTTTATCAATTTTCATCTCAATAAGCATAACATTCCGGTGTTTCAAGCTACATCTCAACAAAACATGATGCATCAAAAATCATGCTCTATGTTTAAGCTTGAAAATAAATTTTTCACAAATGATCCCGCTCAACTACTCCACCAAGATGCTCAAATTTCACAAATCTTAAATTTCAAAATTTATTTATTTATTTATTTATTTATTTTTTTATATGTGCACACATGCTAACCCCCAATTAGTGAGATACATAGTCCTCAATGAATCGAACGAAAGAAAAAAAAGTGCACAGAACTAAGCAAGCAAAACAAACAATTAACATGAAATATAAAATCAAAGCAAAAGAACAAATAAAAACAAAGCAAGTAAAGAAAACTGTAAAGAAGGAAAAACAACTTAAAGCACTCCCCTGGGGTCTTGCACAAGCAAGATCTCTTCATGTGGATCAAAGACCTTCAGAAATAACTTTAGACGTTGTCCGTTGACAGTGAAGCTATTACCATTCTTCGGATTGACAATGTCTACCGTGCCATGAGGATGAACGGTCTTTACAATGTACGGCCCACTCCATCGGGATTTCAACTTTCCAGGAAAAATATGCAAGCGAGAGTTGTAAAGAAGAACTTCCTGGCCAAGTGTGAAATGCTTTGGATGAATTTTCTGATCATGCAGAATTTTCATGCGTTCCTTTGCCAGTTGCGCGTTGTCATAAGCATTCCGATGAGCTTCATCCAATTCATTGATTGCAATTTTCTCAACCCTGAAGCTTCATTAAGTGACATGTTAACATGTTTTATGGCCCAAAGAGCTCAATGCTGAATGTCAACAGGTAAATGACAAGCTTTACCATAAACTAATCGATAGGGAGACATCCCTAGATTTGTTTTAAAAGCTGTCCTATAAGCCCACAAAGCATCAATAAGCTTAATCGACCAATCTTTCCTATTAGGATTTACTGTTTTCTCCAGAATGATTTTTATCTCTCTGTTTGCCAATTCAGCTTGCCCATTTGTTTAAGGGTGATAAGTGGTAGAAACTCTGTGTGTGATACCATATTTCTTCATAAGTGTAGAAAATGGTTTATTGCAAAAATGAGAACCTCCGTCACTAATGATAACCTTGGGCATGCCAAATCGAGCAAACAAAGATTGTAAAAACTTTAGTACAACATGATGGTCGTTGGTTTTGCAAGCGATGGCCTCAACCCACTTTGAAACATAGTCCACAGCCAATAAAATATATGTGTTTCCAAAGGAAACCGGAAAAGGTCCCATGAAGTCTATTCCCAACAATCAAAGATTTCTAAAGTAAGAATGGGGGAAAGGGGCATCATGTTTCTTTTGCTAATGGCTCCCAACTTTTGACAAGACTCACATGCTTTACAAAAATTGTAAGCGTCCTTAAACATGGAAGGCCAATAAAAACCGCTTTGTAAAATTTTTGCCACTGTTTTATTTGCTGAAAAATGACCACCACATGCACCAATATGACAAAATCTCAATACCGAAGAAAACTCATCATCAGGAAGGCATCTCCGACTCAATTGGTCCAAACAATATTTGAAAAGATAAGGGTCATCAAAGTAGAAATGTTTTACCTCAGATAAAAACCGACGCTTATCTTGGGTTGACCATTCATAAGGCATTCGCTCAGTCACCAGATAATTGACTATGTCAGCATACCAGGGAGCTCTATCAACCACAAACAGCTGCTCATCCGGGAAACTATCATCAAGAGAAAGGCTGACATGTGAAGAAGGAGATGATGACAATCTAGAGAGGTGGTCAGCTACCACGTTTTCAACTCCTTTCTTGTCCTTAATGTTGATGTTGAACTCTTGAAGTAATAGAATCCAGCGAATCAAGCGTGGTTTTGCATCTTTCTTAGCCAACAAATACTTAAGAGTAGAATGGTCAGTGAAAATAGTAACAGAAGAACCAAGAATATAAGCCCGGAATTTATCAAGTGCAAAAACCACTGCAAGCAATTTTTTTCAGTAGTGGTATAATTTTTCTGGGCATCATTCAAAGTTCTACTGGCATAATAAATCACAAAAGGTCTGTTATCCACTCGCTGCCCCAAAACAGCTCCTAAGGCATAGTCACTAGCATCTGTCATAATCTCAAAGGGAAGGTCCCACTACGGGGGTTGCACAATAGGGGCAGTGGTAAGCGACTTTTTCAAGGTATCAAAGGCTTTTTGGCACTCATCAGTCCAAACAAATTCAATATCATTTTGTAAAAGAGTGCACAAAGGTTTTGCAATAGAACTAAACCCTTGAATAAACCGCCTATAAAAGCCAGCATGACCAAGAAAAGAACGAATATCCCTAACTGTCCTAGGGATAGGAAGTTTAGATATTAATTCAATCTTTGCCTTGTCAACCTTTATACCCTCAGAAGAAACAATATGCCCCAATACAATGCCCTGAGTAACCATAAATTGGCATTTCTCCCAATTAAGTAAAAGATTTTTTTCCTCACATCTCTGGAGAATACGTGCCAAATTATACAAACAACTCTCAAAGGATTTTCCAAAAATAGAGAAATCATCCATGAATATTTCACAAATGTCATCAATCATATCAGAAAAAATACTCATCATGCATCTCTGAAAAGTAGCTAGAGCATTACACAGACCAAAAGGCATTCTAGTAAAAGCAAAAGTGCCAAAAGGACAGGTGAAAGTGGTTTTCTCCTGATCCTCAGGTGCTACAGCAATTTGATAATAACCAGAATAGCCATCCAAGAAACAATAATATGCATTACCAGCTACTCTTTCCAAAATTTGATCCAAGAATGGTAAAGGAAAATGATCCTTCCTACTGGCTGGGTTAAGTTTTCTATAGTCAATGCACATTCTCCAGCCAGTAACCATTCTAGTTGGAATCAACTCATTTTTATCATTTTTTATGACAGTCAAACCAGATTTCTTTGGTACCACTTGAGTTGGACTTACCCACTTACTGTCTGAGATGGGATAAATGATACCCACTGCGAGTAGCTTAAGCACCTCCTCTTTCACAACTTCCTTCATGGTAGGATTGAGCCTACGTTGAGCATCACGAACCGGTCTAGCATCGTCTTCAAGATGGATTCTGTGGGTACATACAGCGGCATCAATGCCTTTGATGTCAGCTATTGTCCAACCAATTTCGCCTCGATGCTTCCTTAATACTTCAATCAACTGGGCTTCATCCTTCTGATTTAGCTTTGAGGAAATCACCACCGGAAAAGTGCCTTCTTCAGGACCAAGGAACACATACTTTAAATCTTGAGGAAGCGGTTTCAGCTCCAACTGGGGAACTTCTTCCTTTGAAGATTTAAGCATGTCTGGTGGTGGTAGAGCTTCAAACTGGGGTTTCCATCTTGCTCCCACAAACTGTACTTTAAGTGGTAATGAAGAATCTGCAAAACAATCAAAAAAATCAAAGTCATCTTCATTGATATGATCAATTTTCTCATCAAGTAAAAATTCAGGTGTCTGAAAAATATAATCATCATCAGAGAAGGGAGAAGTTGAGCAAAATAAAATCTGTTGGTGTCAAACTCTCCACAGCATTCAAATCGCTTGTGTCATCAAAATGTGCTGGCATCTTGCAAGCGTTGAAAACGTTCAACTCCAGTGCCATGTTCCCAAAGGTAAGCTTCAAAACTCCACTTCTGCAATTGATCAATGCATTTGATGTAGCTAGAAATGGTCTTCCTAAGATGACAGGAGCTTGGTAAATAGTGGAGACCGGCTGCTGCATGTCAAGAACCACAAAATCCACTGGGTAGTAGAATTTGTCCACCTGGACCAACACGTCCTCTACTATACCCCTCAGTACCTTAACTGATCTGTCAGCCAACTGTAGCATGATGGAGGTCTTTTTAAGCTCACCCAATCCCAACTACTCATATACTGAGAACGGTAGCAAGTTCACACTACTCCCCAAATCAAGTAAAACTCTCCCAATCCGTGATTCACCAATCATAATGGAAATGTTGGGAGAGCCAGGATCTCCAAACTTCTGAGGAGTCTCGCTCAATATCAATGCACTAACTTGCTCCGTTAGGAAAGCTTTCTTCTTTACATTCAGCTTCCTCTTCACCGTGCATAAGTCCTTCAAAAACTTTGCATATGAAGGCACTTGTTGTATGGCATCCAAGAGTGGAATATTGATCTTCACTTGCTTGAAAATCTCTTGAATCTCCGTGTGATACTTGTTCTTTTGGCCAGCTGCCAATCTCTGAGGATAGGGAACCACGGGTTGGTATCCCTTACTAGTTTCAGCATCTACACTCACAGGCTTTTTCAGTTCTGGTCTCACTACCTCTGGTTCTTTTTCAACTTCATCCGTCTCTGCTGCATCTTTAGGCGTTGGAGCAACTACCTCTGTGTCTATGGTCATCTCAGGTCGGGGAACTTTCTTCCCACTTCTCAAGGTAAGAACAGCTTTTGCTGTCTCAATAACGTCTCCTGAGACATTATGCACTTGATGTTGTTGTTGTCTGTATACTTGAGGATTAGGCTGAGGCTGTGTTGGAAATTTCCCTTTCTCTAGGGTGCTCAAGGTTGTGCTCATCTTATTAATAGTGCCACACAACTCATTTATGGCCTGAGTGTTCTGATTATTTGTGGTGGCCTGAATCTGCATGAATTGCTGAAGTGTATTGGCCATCTGTGCCATACTGTCATCTAGAGTCTTCTTTGCAGATGATGAAGGCTGAGAACTTTGTGCAGCTACATGAGGCTGAAATCCAGGAGGAGCTACATAAGGATAGCTCTGAGGATTCTGATATGGCGGATACTGGTGCTGAGGAGCACCCTGATTAAATGGCTGTTGTTGAGGTGGTGGGGATCGACCAGGCTGATCATTCCTCCATGAGAAATTTGGGTGATTCCTCCACCCCGGATTATATGTGTTGGAGAAAGGCTGATTTTGTGCTCTATTAACCCAGTTAGCTGATTGCATTGGCTCAGACCCACCTTCTTGAAATACTGGCATAATCGGGCAGTCTTGGGTCTTATAGTTTGAATCAGCACATATAGAACATGCCTCTACTACTTTCGCAGCCTTCACTTTTCTATTTCCATGACTTCTAGTCTTCTAGTCAATGCAGCTATTCGGGCTTGAACATCAGTGTCTTCTTTAAGCTCATATCTTCCCCCTCCAGAAATAGCCCTTAGTGGCTGTGCTGCTAATGGAACTCGATTAGCACGAGTGTTCCACTGTTGTGCGCTCTCAGTAAGGTAGTCAAAAAATGATAATGTTTCATCAGGTTCCTTGCTGAAGAATTCCCCATTGCACATTGTCTGAACAAACTGCTTGCATTCCAGAGTGAGACCAGTGTAAAAATAGCTCACCAGCCTCCAAGATTCAAAACCATTATGTGGACAAATGTTCACCAAATCCTTGAACTTTTCCCAACTGGCCTGAAAGGTCTCATCAGGTCTCTGATTGAACTGGCTGATTTGCTCTTGCAAAAACTGAGTTCTCTGAAAAGGAAAAAAATTTTGTAAGAATTCACGCTGCATGTCAGACCAACTAGAAATGGAATTAGGTCTCAAAGAGTTAAACCGAATCTTCGCTTTATCCTTTAAAGAGAAAGGAAATAAACGAAGTCTAATGAATTCATCAGTAACAGCCCTAGTGATAAAAGTAGCACAAGCCAACTCAAAATCTGTCAAGTGTTGGTAAGGACTCTCAGAATCCAACCCGTGGAACTGAGGTATCACTGACATCATGCCATGCTTGATAGAGAAATTAGGTGCATTTTCTGGTAAAACAATGCATGAAAGTGTAGTGGTACGAGTGGGTTGCAAATAGTCCTTAAGAGTGCGTGGTGCAGGTGCAGCCATGTTTTCTGATTCGATTTCAATTTTTGTCACGTGGCTCACTCGAAGAAAAGACAGACGAGCTATCTATCTCCAAGCTGTGTATACTACTTTTAACACTCGGTGTGACTCTAAGCAACTTATTTGAATTGTCTCTCACCCATGACATGAAACATCAATTTAATATGGTAGAAATGACTGGTTGATGCAGATGAGATGAGTAACTAGAGACAATATGGTAGAGAAAAATAAAATAAAATAACAAGTTTAAATTTAAGTTAAACTACTTTCCCCGGCAACGGCGCCAAAAACTTAACTCACTCAAAAATGAGTAGCACTAATGCTATACCAAGTGCAGGAGGATGTCATGTAATAATTAGAAATAAATTCCTAGATCGTCTCCTCAGGGAAAGTTACTTAAAATTAAACTCGTTGAAAAATGTGTGAAAAACTTCACAAAGAGAAAATAAAATGATGGTATGTGCAATGGATGGAAAAGGGTACTACTAGTCATGGACTAGATTCATGTCTTTTGATTTTGATTGTCGAATTGGAATGTAAAGGACTAATAGATTAAACTCAGAAACTAATAAAACTAAATTAAGAATTAAACTAAATTAGAAAGCAATTGACAAAACATGCACTGAAAATTAAAAATGCATAAAACCAAGATTCTAGAATTCGTCTTTGTATTTTAAATCACAAATTCTTAAAATAACACATAACAATTGTAATCACTATTAAATGAAAGCTTAAAGAAACAATAAAAATAAATAACATGAAATAAGTAAACAAGAATTAAATTACCCAACTAAAACAAAAACAAAAGTTCTCTACCAAAACCTTTCTTGCAATAAATTAAACTAGCATACTTGATTAAAAACTTTTAAAACAATTCTCTTGTTGCATGAAACCGACTAGCACACTTGAAAGAAATTAAGGTATTACAATTAATGAGATAAAATTCTAAAATAATTCTTAATACTTAATAAAAATTCTTAAAACAACAAAAGCATTGTAGCCAAAAATAAAAACTGCCGAACACAACACTATGTTTAAGTTAAAACAAAAAAAAAAAAAACTGCCGAACACAACCCTCCCCTAGAACAATCAAGTTCAGTCTGCAACGTGAAAAGGAATGAGCACCAAATAAGAGACAAATAAACAAAGGAATGAACCAAAGTAAAATAAAATAAGAGACTTCCGGAGTTCCGTCCGTCCCTCCCTCCAACGAAAAGGAACCAAAAGTAAAAATGTGTCTGGAACGAAAATAAAATAAAAGCAAAGAAATCTACTGCTGCCGCTAGCTTCTAAACAAAAAGAAAATAAGTCCAAAACAAAACTAAACTCTGCTGCTGCTTCTACCAGCTAATAAATAGCTGATCTCCAGCTGCTCCAACTAACCGAATGAAAAAGAAAGAAGGGAAAAAAATAATCCTGCTGTTTCTGCCCTCCGTGCTGCATATGTGCATGTTGGTCTGCATGTGTGAGCTACTGTGGGTCTAGCTGTGTGCTGTCCGAATGAGGCTGGTCTGCTGTAACGTGCTGTATGTTTTTTGTTGTGTACATGTGTGCATGCATGTGTGAGTGCTGTCTGAAGGGTGTGTGAGTGTCTTTGTTGCTGTGTTTGTATGCAACGTGTTGTATGCTTTCTGTCCAGGTTGCTGCACGTTCAGGTTGCTGTCTATGTGTAAGTTGGTCCCATGCATGGTCCGAATGAGTTGCTGCATGTTTGCAAGTGTGCTGTCCATGTGGTCTTCTTTCTTTTGCTGTAGTAGCTGCTGTCCGAGTGCTTTCTGTTCTGTATGTGCATCGTCCATTTCTTCTCCTGCTGCTTGCTGTCTGCATGTGCATGGTTTGTTTGAGTGTTGTCCGAACGATGCTGCATGTGTGATTGGCTGTCAAAGCATGTCCATTTCTTTTGCTGTCCATGTGCAGCATGGTTGCATCATGTGAGTGGCTGCTGTCAGGTTTATTGCATGTGAGCTGTAAGTTGGTCCCATGCATGGTCCGTGTGGTAAGTAAAAGCAATGACTCTAAGCTGAAGTAACTTGAAGCCAACAATCTTCGTCCAAACCTAGAACTGAACTACGACGGCCAGGGAGGTGTGTACACGAAGAAGTTTCCCTTGAGAAAAAGGAAAAAAAGGACAAGGCTAAGGGCGGAATTGTATGAATGCACTTGAAGATGCACCTAGCTTTCGATTCGCTGTGAATTGGAAATTGACATGGCTTTGGTTCTAGTGAGTGTGATAGATCAAGGCTAATCTTATAAATCAATATAAGAATAATGTAACACAACAATAATATCAAAAAGGGGCAGATGAAAGGGAAATTAAGCTCAAAACATGGTTTAGTGATTACTAATCATCTTTAAGTTGATTAATGCAATTAAGCCTAGTTAGAAACTTAACAATGGTTAGATGAGCACATTACACTCATGTGGGACTTCTTGGGCATGAGGGAAACCAATGGATTGGCGTGTGCGGGCTTCAATACGATGACTGAAGTTAAAGATGGATTTCTTGGTGCCAATTCGTCCAAGCCCAGAACTGAACTACGAGGGTCAGGGAGGCGTGTACACGAAGAATTTTCCCTTGAGGAAAAGGTCAAAAAGGACAAGGCTGAGGGCGGGATTGTACGAATGCACTTGAAGGTGCACCTAGCTTCCGATTCCCTGCGAATTGGAAATTGACATGGCATTGGTGCTAGTTTTGTTTGATACATCAAGGCTAATATTCTAAATAAATCTAAGAATAATGTAAAACAACAATAATATGAAAAAGGAGCAGACGAAGGGGAAAGAATGAATTTAAAGGGAAATTACGCTCAAAACATGGTTTAGAGGTTACTAATCATCTTCAAGTTGATTAATGCAATTAAGCCTAGCTAGAAACTTAACAATGGTTAGATGAGCACATTACACTCATGTGGGACTTCTTGGGCTTGAGGGAAACCAATGGATTGGTGTGTGCGGGTTTCAATACGATGACTGAAGTTAAAGGCGGTTTTCTTGGTGTCAATTCATCCAAACCAAGAACTGAACTACGAGGGTCAGGGAGGTGTGTACACGAAGAAGTTTCCCTTGAGGAAAAGGTGAAAAAGGACAAGGCTGAGGGCAGGATTGTACGAATGCACTTGAAGGTGCACCTAGCTTCCGATTCCCTGTGAATTGGAAATTGACATGGCATTGGTTCTAGTTTTGTGTGATACATGACGGCTAATATTCTAAATAAATCTAAGAATAATATAAAACAAAATAATATCAAAAAGGAGCAGACGAAGGGGAAAGAATGAATTTAAAGGGAAATTATGCTCAAAACATGGTTTAGAGGTTACTAATTATCTTTAAGTTGATTAATGCAATTAAGCCTAGTTAGAAACTTAACAATGGTTAGATGAGCACATTACACTCATCTGGGACTTCTTGGGCATGAGGGAAACCAATGGATTGGCATGTGCGGGCTTCAATACGATGACAGAAGTTAACGACGGATTTCTTGGTGCCAATTCGTCCAAGCCCAGAACTGAACTACGAGGGTCAGGGAGGCGTGTACACGAAGAAGTTTCCCTTGAGGAAAAGGTCAAAAAGGACAAGGCTGAGGGCGGGATTGTACGAATGCACTTAAAGGTGCACCTAGCTTCCGATTCCCTGTGAACTGGAAATTGACATGGCATTGGTGCTAGTTTTGTGTGATACATGAAGGCTAATATTCTAAATAAATCTAAGAATAATGTAAAACAACAACAATATAAAAAAGGAGCAGACGAAGGGGAAAGAATGAATTTAAAGGGAAATTACAATCAAAACATGGTTTAGAGGTTACTAATCATCTTTAAGTTGATTAATGCAATTAAGCCTAGCTAGAAACTTAACAATGGTTAGATGAGCACATTACACTCATGTGGGACTTCTTGGGCTTGAGGGAAACCAATGGATTGGTGTGTGCGGGTTTCAATACGATGACTGAAGTTAAAGGCGGTTTTCTTGGTGCCAATTCATCCAAACCAAGAACTGAACTACGAGGGTCAGGGAGGTGTGTACATGAAGAAGTTTCCCTTGAGGAAAAGGTGAAAAAGGACAAGGCTGAGGGCAGGATTGTACGAATGCACTTGAAGGTGCACCTAGCTTCCGATTCCCTGTGAATTGGAAATTGACATGGCATTGGTTCTAGTTTTGTGTGATACATGACGGCTAATATTCTAAATAAATCTAAGAATAATATAAAACAACAATAATATCAAAAAGGAGCAGACGAAGGGGAAAGAATGAATTTAAAGGGAAATTATGCTCAAAACATGGTTTAGAGGTTACTAATTATCTTTAAGTTGATTAATGCAATTAAGCCTAGTTAGAAACTTAACAATGGTTAGATGAGCACATTACACTCATGTGGGACTTCTTGGGCTTGATGGAAACCAATGGATTGGTGTGTGAGGGTTTCAATACGATGACTGAAGTTCAAGACGGTTTTCTTGGTGCCAATTCGTCCAAACCAAGAACTGAACTACGAGGGTCAGGGAGGTGTGAACACGAAGAAGTTTCCCTTGAGGAAAAGGTCAAAAAGGAGAAGGCTGAGGGCGGGATTGTACGAAAGCACTTGAAAGTGCACCTAGCTTTCGATTCACTGTGAATTGGAAATTGACATGGCTATGGTTCTAGTGATGTGTGATACATCAAGGCTAATCTTTATAATCAATCTAAGAATAATTTCGAACAACAATAACATCAAAAAGGTCGAGATGAAAGGGAGAGAACGAATTTAAAATGAAATTAAGCTCAAAACATGGTTTAGAGATTACTAATCATATTTGAGTTGATTAATGCGCTTAAGTCTAGTTAGAAACTTAACAATGCCTAGATGAGCACATTAGGTGCGTGTGGAATTTCTTGGGCTTGAGGGAAACCAATGGATTGGGGGGTGTGCGGGCTTCAATACGATGAATGAGGTTTAACACAGATTTCTTGGTGCCAATTCGTCCAAACCTAGAACTGAATTACGAGGGTCAGGGAGGTATGTACACGAAGAAGTTTCCCTTGAGGAAAACGTCAAAAAGGACAAGGCTAAGGACAGAATTGTACGAATGCACTTGAAGGTGCACCTAGCTTCCGATTCGCTATGAATTGCAAAATTGACATGGCTTTGGTTCTAGTGATGTGTGATACATCAAGGCTAATATTCTAAATCAATCTAAAAATAATGTAAAACAACAATAATATCAAAAAGTTGCAGATGAAAGGGAAAGAATGAATTTAGAGGGAAATTAAGCTCAAAATATGGCTTAGAGATTACTAATCATCTTTAAGTTGATTAATGCGCCTAAATCTTGTTAGAAACTTAACAATGGCGGGATGAGCACACTAGAATCATGTGGAACTTCTTGGGCATGAGGGAATCCAATGGATTACTGTGTGGGGCTTCAATATAATGAATGAAGTTAAAGACAGATTTCTTGGTGCCAATTCATTCAAACCTTGAACTGATCTGCGAGGGTCGGGGAGGTGCGTACACGAAGAAGTTTCCCCTGAGGAAAAGGGCAAAAGGGTCAAGGCTAAGGGCGGAATTGTACGAAAGCACTTGTAGGTGCACCTAGCTTCTGATTTGCTGTGAATTGGAAATTGACGTGGCTTTGGTTCTAGTGATGTGTGATAGATCAAGGCTAATCTTCTAAATCACTCTAAGAATAATATAAAACAACAATAATATCAAAAAGGTGCAGATGAGGGGGAAAGAATGAATTTAAAGAGAAATTAAGCTCAAAACATGGTTTATAGATTACCAATCATTTTTAAGTTGATTAATGCAACTAAACCTACTTAGAAACTTAACAATGGTTAGATGAGCACACTAGACTCATGTGGAACTTCTTGGGCATGAGGGAATCTAATGGATTGGTGTGGGCGGCCTTCAATACGATGAATGAAGTTAAAGACGGATTTCTTGGTGCCATTTCATCCAAACCTAGAACTGAACTACGAGGGTCAGGGAGGCGTGTACACGAAGAAGTTTCCCTTGAGGAAAAGGTCAAAAAGGACAAGGCTGAGGGCGGGATTGTACGAATGCACTTGAAGGTGCACCTAGCTTCCGATTCGCTGTGAATTGGAAATTGACATGGCATTGGTGCTTGTGATGTGTGATAGATCAAGGCTAATATTCTAAATAAATCTAAGAATAATGTAAAACAACGATAATATAAAAAAGGAGCAGACGAAGGGGAAAGAATGAATTTAATGAGAAATTACGCTCAAAACAAGGTTTAGAGGTTACCAATCATCTTTAAGTTGGTTAATGCATGAGCACATTACACTCATGTGGGACTTCTTGGGCATGAGGGAAACCAATGGATTGGTGTGTGTGGATTTCAATACGATGACTGAAGTTAAAGACAGTTTTCTTGGTACCAATTCGCCCAAACCAAGAACTGAACTACGAGGGTCAGGGAGATGTGTACACGAAGAATTTTCCCTTGAGGAAAATGTCAAAAAGGAAAAGGCTAAGGGCGGAATTGTACGAATGCACTTGAATGAGCACCTAGCTTTCGATTCGCAGTGAATTGAAAATTGACATGGCTTTGGTTTTGGTGATGTGTGATACATCAAGGCTAATCTTTATAATCAATCTAAGAATAATTTCAAACAACAATAACATCAAAAAGGTTGAGATGAAAGGGAGAGAATGAATTTAAAATGAAATTAAGCTCAAAACATGGTTTAGAGATTACTAATAATAGCATAATCAGTGAATTCAATTACTGCCAAATTTACTTTCTTCTCCTCAGAGTAATTATGACAATCAAATACCAAATCTATTTTTTTCACCCATTCGAGATAAACCTCTGGGTCAGCTCTACCTTGGAAAGATGGTATTGTCATTTTGATGCTCCCCAAGTCTCTATCGACACCATCCCGACCCCCTAGGTTCCCCTCAAATCCTCTTTCACGCCTAACTCCTCTATGTCTACCCAACCCAATTTCAGATGTTAGGTCTTCCTCATCCTCATCATCTCCTTCATTCTCATATGCATTTTCAACCCTAGGCTCACGTCGCCTCCGATTTCTCCCACCTTGCAAATTTCTAATCTCTACTTGTTGTTGATTCATCCTATTCTCCATTTGTCCCAATAGCATGTTCATCCGCTCAAACTGTTGTTGCATGGCTTGCAACACAAATGAGTTATCTGCTATCCCCTTGGGTGATGAGCCACTGTGGTGGGACATTGTAATGTGCAGCAAAAAGAAAATGTTAGCAGAAAACAAGGACCTCACACGCTCCCTTACGTGTTTACACTCAAATGATGGCACTCCACTCGAATTGGCTTTTTTTTTCGATAATAATCGCACACTCTCTTGCCTTTTACCTCGAGTTTTCCCACTCAAGTTCTTTCAGAACTAACTGAACTCAATCAAGACAAAGCAACCTTGTTTAATCCCAACTAGCAATTAGATCCAAGAAACAAGAACAAGAGAAACACGGAAGGAAAGAAACGACACGAGAATCACGGAAATTATATGAATGGAAGAGTGACTGTAACACAAGATACCAACTATAATGAAGGATGCACAACCCCTATGATGAAAGGCTCAAGAAAAAAATTTTGGAGATTTTTCTACACTTTTTTTTTTTTTTTTTTTTTTCTGGACGATTTTTTTTTTCCTTTCTTTTCTTTTCTTTTCTTTTCTTTTCCTTTCTTTTCTTTTCTTTTCTTTTCTTTTCTTTTCTCAACAGTTCATCCACAAACAGAAATATTCAATTGGGATAATCAAACAATTGAATTCAAACATATAAAAATTGACAAGGAAATAGAAGGGAATCAATGAAACCCTACAAATTTCAAACTCTAGATGGTGGAAATTTTGGCAGCCTAAGGAAAAACGAATTTCTGCACCTTTTTTTTTTTTTGGGAACCTTAGAACATTGAAGCCCTAGAATTTACGATGAAATAAATAAAAGATAGAATCAGACCTGATTGGAAACCTTGCTCTGAATACCAAATGATGTGAACCCCAATCGACTCGCTTTGAGACCCAACAACAATATTGAAAAAACAAACCCAAGAACGCCAAACTCAAGTCTATGGATGGAGAATTTAGACCCGTTGAGAACTCGTTTCAAGAACCTAGATTATATCAAAATCTAGACCCGTTGAAATCCCGTCTCAAGAACCCAAATTACGAGGAGGAACGCCACAAAGGTTGTGATTTATCTTTGATAAGTTCAAGAGTTCAATTAAGAACAAGAGGAGAAAACTCACTCACAATTAAAATTCAAAATAAAATAATGTCTGCCTTGAAATGGCTGATTACATCCTTTAAATACCCTCCCCAAAACATGATAAAACCCTAGACTAAAATTTGAGACCCTTTCTCTCAAAAATGCCCTTTGTGAACAGTAGCCACGTGTACTGTAGCGTGAACAGTGTCATGCTACAGTACTTCTAAACCCTAGTTCAAATAAGTAAGACATATGTGGGTTAAGCATCCTCAAGCCCACTTATTCAAAACTAATAATAAAAATCCTTTAAACAAATTGAAAGCCTTAATATCTAAAGGCCATATTTCTAAGTCAAGTCTTCCACAGCTTGGATCAAGTGGATCAAAGCTGGTTTTTTCTTCTTTCAAGCCCATCTTGAGTATTGGGCTCTTGCTAGCTTCTTCCCAAGTGGTTTGTACTAATCCTTTCATTGCTTCCTTGATCTTCTTGGCTCTCGATCTTGTAATTGGCCCATCTGGAACTTGCAAAGGATCTTTAAGAGTAGGCCTGCCTTGGTTCCCATCATTCCCCCTCTCCTCAAAAGGATTCGACCTCGAATCTTCACCTACGTCAAAAGGAGAAAGATCATAAACATTGAAGGTAGCAGACACATTATACTCACCTGGGAGATCCACTTTATAGGCATTGTCATTAATTTTCTCAAGGATTTGAAAAGGTCCATCTCCTCGAGGATGCAACTTAGTCCTCCGATGAGCTGGGAATCTTTCTTTGCGCATGTGAACCCAAACCCAATCTCCAGGTTCAAAGATGACACGCCTTTGCCCTTTATTGGCTTGGGAAGCAACTCTTTCATTCTTTTGTGCAATTTGAAGCCGTACCCTCTCATGGAGTGACTTCACCAACTCCGCCTTCTTTTGTCCATCCAAGCTACTCCTGCCATCAACCGGTGAAGGCATCAAATCTAAAGGGGTAAGCGGATTGAATCCATAAACAATTTCAAAAGGAGAATATGAAGTAGTAGTATGCATGGTCCTATTATATGCAAACTCTATGAATGGCAAACAATCCTCCCTAGTTTTTAAATTCTTATGAACAACAGTACTTAAAAGCTGAGTTAAGGTCCTATTAACTACTTCAGTTTGACCATCAGTCTGCGGATGACAAGTAGTGGAAAATAAGAGCTTGGTACCCAATTTCCCCCACAACACCTTCCAAAAGTAGCTAAGGAATTTAACATCCCTATCAGAAACAATACTCCTGGGAACACCATGGAGTCGCACTATCTCCCTGAAAAACAAGTCAGCTATGTTTGTGGCATCATCTGTTTTATGGCATGGAATGAAATGTGCCATTTTACTAAATCTATCCACAACCACAAAAATAGAATCTCTACCCCTTTTGGTCCTAGGTAGCCCCAAAACAAAGTCCATAGATATGTCGACCCATGGTTCACTAGGAACGGGTAAGGGTGTATACAACCCATGTGGCAACACTTTAGATTTGGCCTTCCTACATGTAATGCACCTGCCACAAATGCGAGTGACATCTCTCTTCATCTTAGGCCAAAAGAAATGTTCATGCAAAATATCCAAAGTCTTCTTGACACCAAAGTGTCCCATTAATCCACCACCATGTGCCTCACGCACTAGTAATTCACGCATAGAACAACCTGGCACACAAAGTTTGTTTTCTTTAAACAAGTAACCCTCATGCTTGTAAAACTTACCAAATGCCACCTTATCACATGCCACGTACACATTAGAGAAGTCAGCGTCATCGGCATATAGGTCTTTTACATATTCAAACCCAAGCATCTTAGCACTCATAGAAGTAAGAAGTACATACCTTCGAGATAAAGTATCAGCAACAATGTTCTCCTTACCTTGCTTGTAACAGATGACATATGGAAATGTCTCAATGTATTCCATCCAACGAGCATGCCTTTTATTCAACTTACCTTGACCCTTGAGATGCTTTAATGATTCATGATCGGTGTGGATCACAAATTCCCTAGGCCATAGGTAGTGCTGCCAAGTCTCCAATGCACGAATAAGAGCATAAAGCTCTTTGTCATAAGTAGGGTACTTGAGTGAGGCCCCACTTAACTTTTCACTGAAGAAAGCTATGGGCCGCCTATCCTGCATCAAAACAGCTCCAATCCCTATACCTGAGGCATCACATTCAATCTCAAAAGCTTTGTTAAAATCAGGTAATGCTAGCACAGGTGCAGAGCACAACTTTTCTTTAATGGTGGCAAAAGCATTCTCTTGAGTAGCCCCCCAATGAAACCCAACATTCTTTTTAATGACTTCAGTGAGTGGTGCAGCAATGGTGCTAAAATCTTTAACAAAACGCCGATAAAAGCTAGTTAAACCATGAAAGCTTCTTACCTCAGTGATACTCTTTGGCGTTGGCCACTCCTTGATGGGCTTGACTTTCTCTTCATCCACCTTAATACCCTTTGTACTAACAACATATCCAAGAAAAACAACTCTTTCCATGCAAAAGGTACATTTCTTGAAATTAGCATACAACTTTTCACATCTCAACACATCAAACACATATCTCAAATGCTCAATATGCTCATTTAAGTCCTTGCTGTACACTAGGATATCATCAAAATACACAACCACAAACTTGCCAATGAATGCACGTAGGACATGGTTCATCAATCTCATGAAAGTACTGGGCGCATTTGTAAGTCCAAATGGCATAACCAACCATTCATAAAGGCCATACTTAGTCTTAAAAGCAGTTTTCCATTCATCACCCTCTTTCATTCTAATTTGATGGTACCCACTTTTAAGATCAATTTTACTAAAAATACAAGAGCCATGCAATTCATAAAGCATATCATCTAATCTAGGAATGGGATGCCGATACTTTACCGTAATATTGTTGACCGCCCTGCAATCAACACACATTCTCCACGTCCCATCCTTCTTTGGCACTAATAGCACTGGTACTGCACATGGGCTCATGCTCTCCCTCACGTAGCCCTTGCTCATCAAGTCCTCAACTTGCCTCTGAAGCTCCTTTGTCTCCTCTGGATTACTCCTATAGGCTGGTCGGTTTGGAATAGCAGCTCCAGGTACAAAATCAATCTGATGCTCAATGCCTCTAATGGGTGGCAACTCATTAGGCATCTCCTGCAACATCAAACTCCTGCAACAAGGAAATAGCCAAACTAGGAAGAGACTGGTGAGTGTCATCAAGAGTAAGATAAGACTCTTTATAGACAAGAAAAATCATAGGGCGATCTGCGAAGAAAGCCCTCTTAACCTCACTCTCTCTGGCATAGAAACTCACTTTTGTCTTTCCTTTTCTCTCTGCAGACTCTCTTTCTTTTTTCTCTCGTGGCTCTACTCTTTTTTCTCTACTCAGAGCCACATCTCCACTTTCTTTTTCACTCTTTTTGTTGTGCTCATTTTCACTATCACTCTTTCTTTTCTGCTCAATCTCTTTTTCACTCATTCTTCTTTGATTACTCTCTTTTTCACTCTTTCTTTTTTGATCACTCTCATGTTCACTCTTTCTTTTCTGAGCAACCTCACTTTTCAGTTTCAATTGGTCTTCATAGACCTGGCTTGGAGTTAAAGGAGCAAGCTTGATTGTTTTGCCCTCCTTTACAAAGCTGTACATGTTTTTGAACCCATCATGTGTCACCCTCCTATCATATTGCCACGGCCTCCCCAACAAAATATGGCCAGCATGCATAGGCACAACATCACAAAGCACCTCATCCTGATACCTTCCAATTGAAAAAGGAACTAACACTTGTCTATCCACCCTAACTTCCCCACAATCATTCAACCACCGCAATTTGTATGGTCTAGAGTGTTTTAAGGTTGGTAAATTCAATTTCTCAACCAAAGTAGTGCTAGCCACATTAGTACAACTCCCTCCATCAATAATCATACTACATACTTTGCTATTGACATGACATCTAGTATGGAAAATGTTCTCTCTCTGTTGCTCAGCATCATCCACCTTAATGTGTGTGTTGAGAGCATGCCTAGCAACAAGAGACTCACTCACAGCATATATCACTCCTTCGTCATCACTAGCATCAACCAACTCGGGCACTCCATCACGATCATCCTCACTCTCAGTCATCACCTCCCCATTGTCACGCATAATCATCACTCGCCTATTTGGACATTGAGAAGCAATGTGCCCTGAACCCAAACACTTAAAACATTTAATATCTCTATTCCTTGAAGGTTGAGATTCCGTCTCAAGAACCCAAATTATGAGGAGGAACGCCACAAAGGTTGTGATTTACCTTTGATAAGTTCAAGAGTTCAATTAAGAACAAGAGGAGAAAACTCACTCACAATTAAAATTTGAAATAAAATAATGTCTGCCTTGAAATGGCTGATTACATCCTTTAAATACCCTCCCCAAAACATGATAAAACCCTAGACTAAAATTTGAGACCCTTTCTCTCAAAAATGCCCTTTGTGAACAGTAGCCGCGTGTACTGTAGCGTGAACAGTGTCATGCTACAGTACTTCTCAACCCTAGTTCAAATAAGTAAGACATATGTGGGTTAAGCATCCTCAAGCCCACTTATTCAAAACTAATAATAAAAATCCTTTAAACAAATTGAAAGCCTTAATATCTAAAGGCCATATTTCTAAGTCAAGTCTTCCACAGCTTGGATCAAGTGGATCAAAGCTGGTTTTTTCTTCTTTTAAGCCCATCTTGAGTGTTGGGCTCTTGCTAGCTTCTTACCAAGTGGTTTGTACTAATCCTTGCATTGCTTCCTTGATCTTCTTGGCTCTCGATCTTGTAATTGGCCCATCTGGAACTTGCAAAGGATCTTTAGGAGTAGGCCTGCCTTGGTTCCCATCAATTGGTGTGTGCAGGCTTCAGTATGATGAATGAAGTTAAAGACAGATTTATTGGTGCCAATTCATTCAAACCTAGAACTGAACTACGAGGGTCAAGGAGGTGCGTACGCGAAGAAGTTTCCCCTGAGGAAAAGGGCAAAAAGGGAAAGGCTAAGGGCGGAATTGTACGAATGGACTTGAAGGTGCACATTGCTTCCGATTCGCTGTCAATTGGAAATTGATATGGCTTTGGTTCTAGTGATGTGTGATAGATCAAGGCTAATCTTCTAAATCAATGTAATAATAATGTAACACAACAATAATCTCAAAAAGGCGCAGATGAAAGGGAAATTAAGCTCAAAACATGATTTATAGATTACTAATCATCTTTAAGTTTATTAATGCGCTTTAGTCTAGTTAGAAACTTAACAATGGTTGGATGAGCACATTAGCCTCATGTGGAACTCCTTGGGCTTGAGGGAAACCAATGGATTCATGTGGGCGGGCTTCAATACAATGATTGAAGTTGAAGATAGATTTCTTGGTCCTATTTCGTCCAAACCTAGAACTGAACTACGAGGGTCAGGGAGGTGTGTATACACCAAGAAGTTTCCCTTGAGGAAAAGGTCAAAAAGGACAAGGCTAAGGGCGGAATTGTACGAATGGACTTGAAGGTGCACCTAGCTTCAGATTCGCTGTGAATTGGAAACTGACATGGCTTTGGTTCTAGTGATCTGTGATAGATCGAGGCTAATATGCTAAATCAATCTAAGAATAATGTCAAACAACAATAACATCACAAAGGTGCAAATGAAAGGGAGAGAATGAATTTAAAGGGAAATTAAGCTCAAAACATGGTTTAAAAATTACTAATCATCTTTAAGTTGATTAATGCGCCTTAGTCTAGTTAGAAACTTAACAATGGTTGGATGAGCACATTAACCTCATGTGGAACTCCTTGGGCTTGATAGAAACCAATGGATTCATTTAGGCGGGCTTCAATACAATGAATGAAGTTAAAGACAGATTTCTTAGTGCCATTTCGTCCAAACCTAGAACTGAACTACGAGGGTCAGGGAGGTGTGTATACACCAAGAAGTTTCCCTCGAGGAAATGGTCAAAAAGGACAAGGCTAAGGGCGGAATTGTACGAATGCACTTGAAGGTTCACCTAGCTTCCGATTCGCTGTGAATTGGAAATTGACATGGCTTTGGTTCTAGTGATGTGTGATAGATCAAGGCTAATCATCTAAATCAATCTAAGAATAATATAAAACAACAATAATTTCAAAACGGTGCAGATGAAAGGGAAAGAATGAATTTAAAGGGAAATTAAGTTCAAAATATGGCTTAGATATTAGTAATCATCTTTAAGTTGATTAATGCGCATATGTCTTGTGAGAAACTTAACAATGGCTGGATGAGCACACTAGACTCATGAAGATCTTCTTGGGCATGATGGAATCCAATAGATTGGCATGTGCGGGCTTCAATACGATAAATGAAGTTAAAGACAGATTTCTTGGTGCCAATTTGTCCAAACCAAGAACTGAACTACAAGGGTCAAGGAGGTGTGTACACGAAGAAGTTTCCCCTGAGGAAAAGGTCAAAAAGGGCAAGGCTAACGGTGGAATTGTACGAATGCGTTAAAGGTGCACATAGCTTCCGATTTGCCGTGAATTGGAAATTAACGTGGTTTTGGTTCCAGTCATGTGTGACAGATCAAGGCTAATCTTCTAAATCAATCTAAGAATAATATAAAACAACAATACTATCAAAAAGGTGCAGATGAAAGGGAAAGAATGAATTTAAAGGGAAATTAAGGTTAAAACATGGTTTAGAGGCTATTAATCATCCTTAAGTTGATTAATTCGCTTAAGTCTAGTTAGAAACTTAACAATGCCTAGATGAGCACATTAGCCTCATGTGGAATTTCTTGGGCTTGAGGGAAACCAGTGGATTGGGGTGTGCGGGCTTCAGTACGATGAATGAGGTTTAAGACAGATTTCTTGGTGCCATTTCGTCCAAACCTAGAACTGAACTACGAGGGTCAGGGAGGTGTGTACACCAAGAAGTTTCCATTGAGGAAAAGGTCAAAAAGGACAAGGCTAAGGGTAGAATTGTACGAATGCACTTTAAGGCGCACCAAGCTTCTGATTCGCTGTGAATTGAAAATTCACATGGCTTTGGTTCTAGTGATGTATGATGGATCAAGGCTAATCTTCTAAATCAATCTAAGAATAATGTAAAACAACAATAATATCAAAAAGGTGCAGATGAAAGGGAAAGAATGAATTTAAAGGGAAATTAAGCTCAAAACATGGTTAAGAGGTTATTAATCATTTTTAAGTTGATTAATGCGCTTAACTCTAGTTAGAAACTTAACAATGCCTAGATGAGCACATTAGCCTCATGTGGAATTTCTTGGGCTTGAGGGAAACCAATGGATTGGGGTGTGCGGGCTTCAGTACAATGAATGAGGTTTAAGACAGATTTCTTGGTGCCATTTCGTCCAAACCTAGAACTGAACTACGGGGGTCAGGGAGGTGTGTACACGAAGAAGTTTCCCCTGAGGGAAAGGTCAAAAAGGGCAAGGCTAACGGCAGAATTGTACGAATGCATTAAAGGTGCACATAGCTTCCGATTCGCCGTGAATTGGAAATTAACATGGTTTTGGTTGCAGTGATGTGTGACAGATCAAGGCTAATCTTCTAAATCAATCTAAGAATAATATAAAACAACAATACTATCAAAAAGGTGCAGATGAAAGGGAAAGATTGAATTTAAAGGGAAATTAAGGTTAAAACATGGTTTAGAGCTTATTAATCATCCTTAAGTTGATTAATTCGCTTAAGTCTAGTTAGAAACTTAACAATGCCTAGATGAGCACATTAGCCTCATGTGGAATTTCTTGGACTTGAGGGAAACCAATGGATTGGGGTGTGCGGGCTTCAGTATGATGAATGAGGTTTAAGACAGATTTCTTGGTGCCATTTCGTTGAAACCTAGAACTGAACTACGAGGGTCAGGGAGGTGTGTACACGAAGAAGTTTTCATTGAGGAAAAGGTAAAAAAGGACAAGGCTAAGGGCGGAATTGTACGAATGCAGTTGAAGGCACACCAAGCTTCTGATTCGCTGTGAATTGAAAACTCTCATGGGTTTGGTTCTAGTGATGTGTGATGGATCAAGGCTAATCTTCTAAATCAATCTAAGAATAATGTAAAACAACAATAATATCAAAAAGGTGCAGATGAAAGGGAAAGAATGAATTTAAAGGGAAATTAAGCTCAAAACATGGTTAAGAGTTATTAATCATTTTTAAGTTGATTAATGCGCTTAATTCTAGTTAGAAACTTAACAATGCCTAGATGAGCACATTAGCCTCATGTGGAATTTCTTGGGCTTGAGGGAAACCAATGGATTGGGGTGTGCGGGCTTTAGTACAATGAATGAGGTTTAAGACAGATTTCTTGGTGCCATTTCGTCCAAACCTAGAACTGAACTACGGGGGTCAGGGAGGTGTGTACACGAAGAAGTTTCCCCTGAGGAAAAGGTCAAAAAGGGCAAGGCTAACGGCGGAATTGTACGAATGCATTAAAGGTGCACATAGCTTCCGATTCGCCGTGAATTGGAAATTAACATGGTTTTGGTTGCAGTGATGTGTGACAGATCAAGGCTAATCTTCTAAATCAATCTAAGAATAATATAAAACAACAATACTATCAAAAAGGTGCAGATGAAAGGGAAAGATTGAATTTA
The DNA here is from genome assembly GCF_018687715.1 of Carya illinoinensis. Lineage (NCBI taxonomy): Eukaryota > Viridiplantae > Streptophyta > Magnoliopsida > Fagales > Juglandaceae > Carya > Carya illinoinensis. The sequence goes on from NC_056765.1 coordinate 21,920,363, forward strand.
AAGGGAAATTAAGGTTAAAACATGGTTTAGAGGTTATTAATCATCCTTAAGTTGATTAATTCGCTTAAGTCTAGTTAGAAACTTAACAATGCCTAGATGAGCACATTAGCCTCATGTGGAATTTCTTGGGCTTGAGGGAAACCAATGGATTGGGGTGTGCGGGCTTCAGTACGATGAATGAGGTTTAAGACAGATTTCTTGGTGCCATTTTGTCCAAACCTAGAACTGAACTATGAGGGTCAGGGAGGTGTGTACACCAAGAAGTTTCCATTGAGGAAAAGGTCAAAAAGGACAAGGCTAAGGGCGGAATTGTACGAATGCACTTGAAGGCCACCAAGCTTCTGATTCGCTGTGAATTGGAAATTGACATGGCTTTGGTTCTAGTGATGTGTGATAGATCAAGGCTAATCTTCTAAATCAGTCTAAAAATAATATAAAACAACAATAATATCAAAAAGGGGCAGATGAAAGGGAAAGAATGAATTTTAAGGGAAATTAAGCTCAAAACATGGTTTAGAGATTACTAATCATCTTAAAGTTGATTAATGCAATTAAGCCTAGTTAGAAACTTAACAATAGTTAGATGAGCACATTACACTCATGTGGGACTTCTTGGGCTTGAGGGAAACCAATGGATTGGTGTGTGCGGGTTTCAATAGGATGACTGAAGTTAAGGACAGATTTCTTGGTGTCATTTCGTCCAAACCTAGAACTGAACTACGAGGGTCAGGGAGGTGTGTACCCCAAGAAGTTTCCCTTGAGGAACAGGTCAAAAAGGACAAGGCTAAGGACAGAATTGTGCGAATGCACTTGAAGGTGCACCTAGCTTCCGATTCGCTGTGAATTGGAAATTGACATGGCTTTGGTTCTCGTAATGTGTGATAGATCAAGGCTAATCTTCTAAATCAATCTAAGAATAATATAAAACAACAATAATATCAAAAAGGTGCAGATGAAAGGAAAAGAATGAACTTAAAGGGAAATTAAGCTCAAACCATGGTTTAGAGGTTATTAATCATCTTTAAGTTGATTAATGCGCTTAAGTTTAGTTAGAAACTTAACAAAGACTAGATGAGCACATTAGGCCCATGTGGAACTTCTTACGCTTGAGGGAATCCAATGGATTGGTGTGTCTGGGCTTCAATACGATGAATGAAGTTAAAGATAGATTTCCTGCTGCCAATTCATCCAAACCTAGAACTGAAGTACGAGGGTCAGGGAGGTGTGTACACGATAAAGTTTCCCTTGAGGAAATGGTCAAAAAGGACAAGGTTAAGGGTGGAATAGTACGAATGCACTTGAAGGCGGACTAAGCTTCTGATTCGTTGTGAATTGGAAATTGACATGGTTTTGGTTCTAGTGATGTGTGATAGATCAAGGCTAATCTTCTAAATCAATCTAAGAATAATGTAAAAGAACAATAATATCAAAAAGGTGCAGATGAGAGGGAAAGAATGAATTTAAAGGGAAATTAAGCTCAAAACATAGTTTAGAGATTACTAATCATATTTAAGTTGATTAATGCGCTTAAGTCTAGTTAGAAAGTTAACAAAGGCTAGATGAGCACATTAGGCACATGTGGAACTTCTTGGGCTTGAGCGAAACCAATGGATTGATTGGTGTGTGCGGGCTTCAATACGATGAATTAAGTTAAAGATAGATTTCCTAGTGATGGGAACCAAGGTGGAGCTATCCTTAAAGATCCCTTGCAAATTCCAGATGGGCCAATTACAAGATCAAGAGCCAAGAAGATCAAGGAAGCAATGCAAGGATTGGTGCAATCCACTTGGGATGAAGCTAGGAAGAGCCCAACACTCAAGATGGGCTTCAAGGAAAAAGAACCAGTTTTGATCCACTTGATACAAGCTATGGAAGACATGACTTAGAGATTGGGCCTATTGTTGTTAAGGCTTTCAATTTGTTTAACTGTATTTTATTATTAGTTTAGAAGAAGTGGGCTTGAGGATGGTTGGCCCACGAATGTCTTATTTCTAATGGACTAGGGTTATTTTTGGGAAGGCCTTATATTTTTGGCCAAGGGTTTATTTGGAAAGTTATAATTTTATGTCTTACTAGGGTTTCAGAAGTAACTGTAGCGCGGCGTATGGCACTGTTCACGCTACAGTACCCGACGCATTGTTTACCTAGGGTTTTTGGGGATTGTCTATTTAAACCACTTGTAACCTCATTTGAGAGGCAGACTATATGGAATTGTGATTGAGAGTTGAGTGATCTCCTCTTGTTCTTCTTGAACTTCTGAACTTATCAAGGGTAAATCAAAACCTTTGTGGCGTTCTTCCTTTGTAATCTAGGTTCTTGAGACGGGTTCTTCAATGGGTCTAGATTTTGATATAATCTAGGTTCTTTGAACGAGTTCTCATCGGGTCTAGATTCTCCATCCATATACCTGAGTTTGGCTTTCTTGGGGTTGTTTTTCCAGTATTGTTGTTGGGTCTCAAAGCAAGTCTATTGGGGTTCACATCACCTGGTGCCAATTCGTCCAAACCTAGAACTGAACTACGAGGGTCAGGGAGGCGTGTACACGAAGAAGTTTCCCTAGAGGAAAAGGAAAAAAAGGACAAGGCTAAGGGCGGAATTGTACGAATGCACTTGAAGGTGCACCTAGCTTCCGATTCGCTGTGAATTTCAAAATTGACATGGCTTTGGTTCTAGTGATGTGTGATAAATCAAGGCAAATCTTATAGATCAATGTAAGAGTATTGTAACACAACAGTAATATCAAAAAGGTGCAGATGAAAGGGAAATAATGAATTTAAAGGGAAATTAAGCTCAAAATATGGCTTAGAGATTACTAATCATCTTTAAGTTGATTAATGCGCCTAAATCTTGTTAGAAACTTAACAATGGCTGGATGAGCACACTAGACTCATGTGGAACTTTTTGGGCATGAGGGAATCCAATGGGTTGGTGTGTGTAGGCTTCAATATGATGAATGAAGTTAAAGACAGATTTCTTGGTGCTAATTCATTCAAACCTAGAACTGAACTACGAGGGTCAGGGAGGTGCGTACGCGAAGAAGTTTCCCCTGAAGAAAAGGGCAAAAAGGGCAAGGCTAAGGGCGGAATTGTATGAATGCACTTGAAGGTGCACATAGCTTCTGATTCGCTGTCAATTGGAAATTGATATGGCTTTGGTTCTAGTGATGTGTGATAGATCAAGGCTAATCTTCTAAATCAATGTAAGAATAATGTAACACGACAATAATCTCAAAAAGGTGCAGATGAAAGGGAAATTAAGCACAAAACATGGTTTATAGATTACTAATCATCTTTAAGTTGATTAATGCGCTTTAGTCTAGTAAGAAACTTAACAATGGTTGGATGAGCACATTAGCCTCATGTGGAACTCCTTGGGCTTGAGGGAAACCAATGGATTCATGTGGGCGGGCTTCAATACGATGAATGAAGTTAAAGACAGCTTTCTTGGTGCCGTTTCATCCAAACCAAGAACTGAACTACGAGGGTCAGGGAGGTGTGTATACACCAAGAAGTTTCCCTTGAGGAAAAGGTCAAAAAGGACAAGGCTAAGGGCGGAATTGTACGAATGGACTTGGAGGTGCACCTAGCTTCCGATTCGCTGTGAATTGGAAACTGACATGGCTTTGGTTCTAGTGATGTGTGATTGACCCGTTCAAAACTGCAAGTGCACAGTATCGTAGTTTTATAGTAAAGTAATAAGAAGAGTATCGTCCTCAGGGATTAGTACCTTACGTTTGCCAAATACCAAAATTATACTAAACTTGATTTTATCTAGAGGAATCACTAAGATTTTTGTAGTTGCAATCTAAACTAGATCAACTCAAAGAAAAATGTGCAAAGGAAATAACACTGACGTTCGAAGATCAAATTAATGGGAAGAAAACTTCTAGGAAATCGATTTCACCTACTTCTTCACTATGCTTTTCTCATCCAGCTAATTTAATTTAAATCTCTTTTGTCTATTAGCAAATCTCTAATTCATCCAAAAGCCTCTTTCGATAGTCAATTGGAATTGACTCTTGGTTATCAATTCACACAAGAATATGCAAATTCAATAATCAAGAACGCAATAAGACCAATGATTTAATTACTACATAGGTTCATACAAGTCTTTCGATCTCTATACTTACCTATGCTGAAATATCCAAGATCTACCCTATGATTCCCTCTTTCAATTGCAAATCACAAGATTTCTTATCATCTAATCAATGGCCAGTTAATTAGAAGCAATAAATTCAGAATAAATCAGATAAACAAAGAGAGAATTGCATTAAATTAGCATAGACAATCAAGCATAGTTCAGAAATAGGTTACATTGTTTTTCTAGAATGAAGAAAATTTAGCTCATGCTAGAAATGGAATTCAACATAAACGAATTCACCATAATTGTTCTGAGAAGATGGGAAGAAGAAAATAAACACTGAAAAATCCTCCTTGTAGCCTCAACTCGTCGTGTAAAGCTCAAGGGAATGATTCAACGCTTTTCTCTCGTCCGTGCTCGTGTATGATTCCAACGTATGTGCAATAATTGGAATTCCGTCTCCAAAAACAGATGAATTGAATCCCTCTAACTGTGTTTTTCTCTCCCAAGAAGTGTTCTCCAGTCAAAACTCGCGGCTCTAGAGTGAAAAATTGCTTTTATATGGTCTCACGGCGGAAAACCTAAAATCTGTCAAAATACGATGTTCGCTCGAGCGGGGTGTCAAGCGCGCATGGAGCGTTCGACTCTACCTGATTTCGCTCGAGCGTCCTATCGAGCACACATCGAGCGTTCGACTCTGCCTGATTTCGCTCGAGCGGCTAATGTCTCCGCTCGAGCGATCTTTCTTTTTCAGCAACCCGCTCGAGCTCCCTGTCGAGCGGCAGTCGAGCGTTTGAATCTGCCTAAATTCGCTCGAGCGGCCAAAAGCCTCCGCTCGAGCGAACTTGTAAAATCTGCAATATGAAATTTTGCAAGTCATCAAATACCCCCAAACTTACAACTTTGTTTGTCCTCAAACAAAAAAAGAAAAGCAAATGATAGTTTAGGCAATATCGATTCAACTCGAAAGAGAAGTATCATCACTCACCAAGCTTTTATGAATTTAGATTTAATCTCTAGTATCTTACTCTTTTAACATCAAAGATGGCAGGAAAATTAATCAAAAATTTTGCAATTTGTCAAGCAAGAGTTAGGCGTGTACTTCAACCTAAAGCTAAGACCTTGAGTGTGTGTGTGATATAGTCAATTTAACCTCAAACCACCTGCAAACTCAGATAAAAGTAGAACAACCAAAATCAGAAGAATTCTCTTAAAACTTAACCCCATAAGTCCAATTTTCAGAAATCCTCTCCACTAATGTAGTCAACACCAAAATTAGAGATCAAAAGGTCTTTAATAAGGTTGTAATGATAGGCCACAGGGTGAGGGTTAAGAAAGAACTGGATATGGAAAATTAAATCAAACTGGGAAAATACTTAGTGAAAAGAACATTAAAAGAGAAACTCACATGATTCAAATCATAGCTCTTTCTTGGCAATATGCTCATACTTGTGGCATTATTATTGCTGTAATCACTGATGTAATACCAACACCTCCCTTAACAAAATCTGAGGTAATTCACATTCCGCTTGGCGACTTCTTTTTCTTTTCTTTTCTCTCTTTTTTTTTTTTCAGTCCCTTCCTTTCTTCTTCTTCTTTTTCTTTGATCAAACAGAGCAAACATAATACGGTTCATCATGAAACCAATTTTCTCTTTTAAATGTAACTCTCCACCAAAGTATTTTCTCAAACTATCAAAAATAGATTCATTGTTTTTCAGGCTTAGAGCGGGCATGGTTTATGTAGTTCAAAGAATCAATAAAGGCTCATGAAGGCTCAAGGGGGTTGACTATGGAAACACACCATGTAATGATGGCATGACATTTAGGACGGCTGGGAAAGCTTTTTGGTTATGCCAAAGAAATGCCTAGATCATTTCTCTGATATTTGGTCTCAACTAGGATTTCGCCTCAAGGACCCATCAACGGATTCTAGAGCAAAGCAAAATCGAACCTCCCTCTTTCAATTAATTCAACTTCTTCTCTTCATAAGCAAAATGGAATAAGAGAAAAATGACTATGTGCTCAATTGTGTTCAAGGTCAAAGATTTAAACCAAAGTACCCACAAAACTTCACTTGACATAAAAGAAATTTTTGAAAATTTTTCTCAAAACCATCTTCAATCACAAATTTCAGAGTCATAGAGAATTCAATCTTACTCCAATGCATGCTTGGTAAGAGAATCAAACAACTCATCAACAACCCAAGGCTTAGAAAACAAGAGGATCAAATGATTATAAGAGTTTACACCCCCAAACTTAAACTAAACAATGTCCTCATTGTAATACAAAAGTAAAAAGGATTAAAGAAATAAAAGAACTTCCCTGGTTTCATGGTGAACCTTCCGCGGATTAGAATTTTTCAGCTCTTTATTCATGTTAAATAATCCTGTATCAAAAACCAATTTATTAAAACTTAAATAAATAAAGATAATAAAATAAATGAAAGAAAGAAAGATAGATCTATGGGTTGCCTCCCATAAGCGCTTGTTTTAAAGTCTACAGCCAGACTTTTCAATGATCATCAATTAGGATCTCCAAGAGGAATAAATGCATAGTTCCTCTCCATTTGCTCTCCATAGTAGTGCTTCAATCTCTGACCATTAACTCTGAAAATATTCCCAGTCTTATCCTTCAAATCTACTGCTCCAAAAGAGAAAACTTCATGAATTGTATAAGGACCCGTCCATCTTGATTTCAACTTTCCTGGAAATAGTTTGAGTCGTGAATTGAAGAGTAAAACTTGTTGTCCTGGAGCAAACTCTCGCCTGAGAATTTGTTTGTCATGCCACTTCTTTGTCTTTTCTTTATAGATCTTTGCATTTTCATATGCATCCTTCCGGAACTCTTCCATCTCATTCAATTGGAGAAGTCGCTTTTCACCTGCTGCCTTCAAATCAAAATTAAACTTTTTTACAGCCCAATAAGCTTTATGTTCCAACTCTACAGGAAGATGACATGCCTTTCCAAACACTAATCGGTATGGAGACATCCCGATAGGTGTTTTAAAGGCTGTATAGTATGCCCACAAAGCATCATCAAGCTTCTTCGCCCAATCCTTTCTATTGATTTTGACCATCTTCTCAAGGATGTTCTTGATCTCTCTATTTGAAATTTCAGCTTGACCATTAGTTTGAGGATGGTAAGCAAGTGCTATCTTGTGCTTCACACCATATTTAGAAAGAAGATTCTCAAACAACTTGTTGCAAAAGTGAGTCCCTTCATCACTAATAATAGCTCGTGGAGTGCCAAATCTTGTAAATATGTTCTTGTGCAGAAATTTGAGCACTACCTTTGCATAATTTGTTGTTGTAGCAATTGCTTCCACCCATTTTGACACATAGTCAACTGCTAATAAGTTATAAGCAAAACCAAAAGAAGGAGGAAAAGGCCTCATAAAATCTATTCCCCAAACATCAAACAACTCAACTTCTAAGATACCTTTCAATGGTAACTCATGACGCCTTGAAATATTTCCCATACATTGGCACCGGTCACAAGTTTTCACCAAAGTGTAACTATCACGAAAAATGGAAGGCCAAAAGAACCCACTTTGAAGTACCTTAGCTGCTGTACGAGTGACTCCAAAGTATCCTCCATATGATGAGGAATGGCAATGATGGAGGATGTCTTGCATCTCTTCTTCCGGCACACATCTTCTAATGATTTGATCAGAGCATCTTTTGAACAACAAAGGCTCATCCCAAAGATAATGATTCACATCATGCAAAAATTTCTTACGTTGATGGTAAGTAAGATCAGGTGGTAGAACTTTACAAGCTAGATAATTAACAATATCAGCATACCACAGAAGCTTGATCTCACATGCAAACAACTGCTCATCAAGGAATGCCTCTTGGACCACTGAATCTGGTCTTTCTTCCTCTTGCTCTAACCGAGAGAGATGGTCAGCCACTAAATTTTCACTTCCCTTCTTATCTCGAATCTCCAA